>NW_011887740.1:3749977-3914261 GCF_000806365.1 Fopius arisanus | reverse complement strand
GTGGCAAATTAAAATGACAGTTTATTGCCAATAAAATGACAATCTCCTCTGGCGCTTTTTGACCTCGGGCAAATAATTCTCGGTGGTTGCAAATGAAAATATTGACGAAAAAAATTGGTTCAAAATCACTGGGTAAACACGGCAGGACGGGCGATAAGAGTGTAGTGTTTGTACACCAAATTATAGATGGTTATTGAGGGGTTAAAAAGTGGGTGTATGCACATAGCATTTGTGTGTTCTTACGGACCACCGTACCGTATTACGAAAGCTTATTAACGTCCTACCAGCTGTGGCCCTCGCCCATATTAATCCCGACTATAACCAAAGTTGAATGTAACATTAACGCCCAACCGCATTTGTCTTTGTATGAAGTCTTCTTCAAATTTGTTAATCACTATTTTAAACTAATATACTCTGTTAAAAATGTCTGTCCTGATTTTCCACGTACATTTCCCGAAATTTTCATCATCCAATTTTTTATGATGTCTCATCATTTGAAATTTTCAATTTTCTACCAAAAATCGAAAGGACTTGATTCCTCCACCAAGCGATGAATTATCAATAATTAAATTCCTTGAAACCCAGTAGAATTGATAACAAGCGAAAAAAAAAAACTACGGAAGATCTCATACCGTTAATTTCGTTGAACTTATCATGCGCGGGAATAATTAATTTTTTCTGCCAAAACCCGATGGAGAACAATAAAAAAAATTGATCAATAAATGAGTACGAACAGGAGATTAACACGATAATCTGGAACGAGTTCACATCCACAACCATTGTTTGAAATTCACCCCAACAATTTCCCGGACGATATCAAGCAACTCTGATATTATTCACACTAGTTCAGTTATCTCGAAGATTATACCCAGCTCAATGGTGGAATGAAAAGAGAAAGAAAAAAAAAAGTTGGAGACGCATGGAGTGGCGTCTTCAGTGTGGCTGGATGTATGCCAGGAAGAAATAAGTGCTTTGAGCGTCAAAAGAGGGGAAACTGCTCACTCGGAATCGCCTGATTATTACCGATGCACTGGGCGTACCACCGCTTCTACACAATTCCAGTTGTATACGACTTTTTTTTTTATACTTTAAATCCCCTCCCCCGTGCCTGTTTTTTACTTTTGTTTTGGTAAGAGCTGTGTCGGGCGATTCGCCAAACGGACATTTAGTTCACGATAGATTGCTGGAGGAGTCAGTTGGCCGTGAGAATGGGACTAAATTCAAAGTAAATTTGGTGAAGCGATTTTTCAGATAGACCGAGAGTTTCAGCATGATCTGTTATTACGATTTTTGTACACGGTTGAATCATGTTCATTGAACTTTCTGGTTTTCAAGATTGAACGTTCAGTTTTCGTTTGAAAATCATGGAAATCTTACATTTTTCATCTTTATATCCATGATAAAAAATCAAATTGTCTAATTCCTAGACAACTTCGAAATTTCTCTCAAATAGCATTGAGTGCAATTTTTGGATAATTCATAAAAAAAAATTGGGATTTTTGTCTATTGGACAAACGAGAAAATTATTTCAGTCTGATTATTAAATATGATTTCCCTGATCAAACATTTTCAATGTATATTCTAAGAACTCGGTGAATAGCAATTGAATCTGAACGGTCAACGTTGAGACAACAGTACCTCTATTTGTTTTTTCTGTTCTATGATTTTTCCTGCGACGTGTCACCGGCAATTTACACATTGGTCTAACGGATCTGACGTCAACTCTATCCCCCGCCTGAATATCAAATGCATATGCTAAACAGGCACACCAGAGTCATAGACACGGAAAATTAGCTGTCAAAACAATGAGAGTTAGTCGTCCTTAGGCAGACCGTCCCCAGCAAAAACACTTGTTGAGGTCTGAATGTTAACGTACACCAATTTGCTGTATTAAAATGAGTCCACCGCGAAAAATTAAGAGAATGAGCAGAATAAAAAAAATTCACACTCCAGAAAAATCTCTATCCCTGAAAACAAGTTTCCAACTCGCACGAAAAGCCACTCAGAAAATTACTTTTAAAGTTGCAATAAAAGAAATCTGCATAATTTATCTACATTTTGGTGCTAAAAAAATTCGAATTTCTCAGCCTATACGACGACTACCGGAAACATTCAAAAAGGGAAGGAATTAATTTTCCATGAATAAATCGTTTGAAACCAAAACCCAAAGTCAAGGAGTCAGATTTTTTTCTGGGGTCTAAAAAATCTAAAAATTCCTGGGCTGCACGATGTAGATCACTATTTCTAAATTTCAGTAATTTTGAAAATAAATTTCTATCCGTGTGAGTGATGAGAGTGATTAGGGAGCGTCTGGATGAAACCAAAAGGGAATGAAAAAAAAGAGGGAGAAAAATGATAAAGTCGAGAAAATAGCCGACACTAGGAAGTTTTAAGGGGCGCTTTGTTCCCATGGTTGTGGGCCCTCCAGGTGAATGAAGGTGGGTTATTCCTATATTCCATAGTCCTGGACGTCGAGACCTGTTACTGACCGAGACCGCAGGCAGCTCGTACGGTGGTATGTCTATTAAATCCATGGCCGACCCTTGCATACCAGAGCTTGTTTAGTATCAAATTATTTCTGGCCTCATACTCCAAATGTTAATAACTCGATTTCTTCGTAACGTTATAACACTCCAATCCCATATTTTCCCTGATTCCTCATCGACTCACGTAATCCGCGAATTAATTATCAGAATTCCTCCTCGTGTTTCGTCATTTCACAAACTCTGCATTTTCACCATTTTACGTAACACGTCTTGCAGCGTTAATGAAAACCGTTCGTCAAGATTAACGATTGCGTTTATCACCCGGGAATAACTTCCGCTAATTTTTTTTTCTTTGAATTTACAATGAAAAATGTTAAAATATTGAAAAGAGGCACGAGTTCTAGTTGAATTGTGAAATTTGGTCAGCGGAAATTAACAAGTTATAAAAAAAATCCATGAAGTTCATTATTAGAAATTCCTGGATAATTACGCAGCAAATTAAATAATTCATCAATGAAGAATTCTCCAAAAATTTCCCATCACGTTATCATTGTTAAAAATCTCAAATATCATTTTATACCAGTGCAAATATCACCAGAAAAATCTCCCTAATTTCCCATTGAATATTTCCATTTTCCCAGAAATTCCCAGTGAAACTCGAGATTTGAATGTCACAGTCCCGAGAATAATTCCAGAACTGCCCCTGAAATTCCAATTTTTTCACGAGTGCAGCTGTAGACTGTTGTTTCGCGTAGGTTAATAACTTTGCTCCTTCGTGAACGAAATTCAACACCGGCGAGCCAGAGTAACACACTGTGGGAGCTATAGAACAATGGAGAAGGCCAAAACAGAGGGACAGAGAAATGAAGATAAAGAGAGTGATGAAAAAGAGAGTAAGAGAGAGAAAACGTAGGGCTCCATTGCCCGGAGGAGAATGTCCAACAGGGGCGCCCAGGTAGTTATGAAAAACATACGAATCTCACTCAAACACTCCCAACCCCCCATCTCCCCCTCACCCCACCTCCCACCCGTTCATTGGATGCCCCCCAGGCCTTGGCATACCTGCCAGAATTTTTCCCTAGTCTGGGTGTGCACTCGCCAGCGCCCCAGGACGAGAAAAAAATACCAAAGAACTCCACTTTTATGAGTTAACAATAAAAACTCATAAAAAGAGAGAGAGAGAGAGAGAGAAAGAGAGAAAAAAAAAATACAACACATGAAATGTCAACGAATTCCTCAGGCGGCCATGTATTTACACCTGGATTGTTTATTTTTACGAGATAGGAGGGGGAAAAATGCTCGGTTAAACTTGAAAGTGCAATGAGAAGAGAAAAGAAAAAAAAAATGAATTCCCAGCACAAATGGAAACGAGGATCCGGAGAAATGCAGATGAAGATAAGGGGGAAAAAAAAATTATTAAGCACTAAAACTCAGGATAAAGTGGATGACACTTGGTAGAAAGGAAAGCATCACGCTAATCGTAAGTTTGTGCATCAGGAGATTTTTGCGTTACCCTCAATTCTTGCATAACGGGTCCCAGAGTGTCGTGTAAATACCTGCGCACTGCTGAATTTAACATTCCAGTTTCGCATCTTTCTTTTTTCTTCGTTTGGTTAATATTTTTTTGCCCTCCCCTTCCCGTACTTCGGCCTCGTATTAAATTAAACGCAACTTTTTTACACTCGCGCATTCTTTCGGCGGAATGGATGACTCGTAATGATTCCCCGATGCCCCAGTGTCGTTGAAGAAAAAGTGACGGAATTTCTGGGGTCAGGTGATGATGAAAGATAATTTTTGAAATTAAGAATTCAGGTTGGATGCTGAGGTAAGATAATTGTCAGGCTGTTCGATAAATTTGACGCAATCTCTCAAGTCATGGGCTTGCAATTCCAAAAATGTGATTATTTCCCTCAAATTTCGAGAATTCTCGTGAAATTTCCAAATGAAATTCCATCATTTTTCAATAATAACCGGCACAAAAATGTTATTGCTTTAAAAAATTTATAAATAAAAAAATTTATGAATTCGTGAATTTTTTGTGACTGCGGCATATTTTTTTTTAGCGCCACAGAAAAATCATATTGAGTGATAATTTCTGTGGTAGAATTTTTATCGAACGCTTGTCTCTGTCTATTGAGCCAAATCCTCTTTGTCAAAAATTATCTGTTCTTCAGTGCATTTTTTCCATCGCTTCTGAAAGAGGCATTTTTTCCTATATCAGTCTGGACAGTCCGTTTTATCGGTTCGTATCAGCCCCGGCTTTTTCATGCTCTACTTCCTCTCGAGAGTTCACGCGCAAGACGGTAGGTGTTTTCTCGGTTGCTGACTGGTAATACGCACCACGCGTTATAAAGCAAACTCAAGCGATTTAAAGTGTTTTACAGTGTACGGCAATGAGAGTAATCCTTGGTTATGCATAGAGACTGGTTTAATGCTCAACAGTAGCTACCCCCTCTGCAATGTTTCCGACTTTTATTAAAAATTTTTCTTATTTCCCCTTTGCGTTTCATTCAACGAGTTTTCTTCACGAGTTACAGACAACAGGGTGAAAAACTTTTATTTCATCTGAATTTTCATGTCCCCATATATTTCTGACACTCACCAAGTTTATTTTCTTTATGCCCAATAAAAATTACGAAACACACAGTTCCCTCACCGGTTATGAAAGCTACTCAGAAGACGTCATTGGCAAAATCGTAATTTTTGGATAAAACATTGAGATAAAAATGAGAGTGGTTTGAAAAAATTATGTAGTTGCACGATAAATTTTTTTTTCAAAATTGAAGTGATAAATAAAAAGTTTGAACAGCAGCGAAGTGCTATGAAACGACTCCACTGTTACAGTTTAATTGAATATCGATTCATCGTAAAAATTATAAGTTTTACGAGGTAATATGAAAAGACCAGCTACAAAAAAGTCGTTTCCGCCTTGAATCGATAGTTTCCGAGATTAATCGATGAATGAAATGTAAAAAAAATAGTCAATCTAAAAAATTCAATATTGCGGCCTACATTAAATCAATCATTCAAGTAATGAGGATTTTGAATTGATCCACGAATCATAGAATAAACATAGAATTAAAAAATTCCTTACAAATTGGGGTAAATTTCAGATGAACGAATGACTGTTGAAAATTGAAACATTTTTTCCCATGAAAATAATCCCTAAGTGCGCAGTGCGCTCGTCGAATTACATTAGCGCTAGTAAAAATTATGAGGAGTAAGCCCCTTTCAAATGGATGTAACACGCGAGGAATTTCATTCACTTCCACTCGATTGGATGATCCTTGAGGATCAGCAGGATGTCCAGAGGGAGTAAAGCACGATAGTGCAGCTGTTCTTCCCCTTCCAACAAGCCCTAGTTTTTATGTGGACGTTTCAACATTTACGAGGTGCAAGCGCTGAAAAATCAACGTAAACCATGAAAAATTCATCGCGCATGATCAATAGCTATGCCATTCTCATCGGTCACGTAATTACTCCTGTCAAATGTTTATTCAACGATGGAGTTGTCCAGCGGTTACACTCGATTTTTCATTATTTAACCCATTCAATCTCTCTCCTGACTAAACGTCAATATCACTCTGTCGGGCCAATTTTTTTTTTAATTATTAATTTTCCGCAGAAAAGGCGCACTGACCACCTGTCGCCCTTGTAATCGTCAATGGGGTAATTAACACCGTTAACTCGCGTTCATGGACGCGTCTCACCACAGGTGACCGTTCAAGAAGAAAATATGAAATATTACTGAGAGAATGTCTATCAATTCTTCAAGGCGGAGAACGAAATTCCCGGAGAAAATTGAGATTGAGAAATTGAGATTAGATAATGAAATAAAACTCAAGAAAAATTTATCGATATTCAAAGTTCAATGACATTAGAAAAAAAGATCTATCTACTAAAATACAGGATTACATTTCATCCATAAGTTGGCACTTCATTTATCCTATATTTTTTTTCATGGCAATGGAAAAAATTGCGAATTGCATTCGTCCGAGATGGTCTTTTCTGAACTCAATCGCAGCTGCATATTTATCCAATATTTTCATCTGGACCGCTGAGGATTGAGTGCGAATAGAGTGAATATAGAGTAATCCATATTTTTTTATATTCACATCTCCACCTCCGGGGAAATCCCAAACGCAGGCCGATGTCCATGGGAAATTAGGACTATCCCCTGTCCGTATTTTTCTCCGAATATTTCCCTCTCATTGAACGAATCCGAGAGCCAATCGCGTGTACCTAGCATTCGAACCCTCGACAAAGACCTGGAGACATCCATTGAGCCCAAAGGAAGAAAATAAAACCAGAAAAATCGTAAAAATAGAGCATAAAGTTGAGAATAAAGCATCCCAGACGTGCCTCCTCTCTACTTTCGACACTCCAATTGAATGAAAGTGACAGCGAATAGGGGAATTATGAGAGCCAAATGAAGGCAATTTCTCGAGTGAACAAAAAATAAACCATTCGGCTGTTTTTATTTACGATTCGAGCATATGCCAGGGGAGTGAATCCAAAAATTGTTACAGAAATTCACCCCCAAGAAAGACAGATGTATTTTTATACTCAGCCCAAGTCAGTTATTTCCAAAATCGTAAACCATCAAAAATCGACGACTATCATCAATAATTTTCGACTCAATCCCTTCCATATCTCCACACATGAATTTCCCCACTCGCGACCACACGAACTCCCGCAAAAAGCAATCAAGATTTTAAAGAAGAAAAATATTCATATTTTACTCTGCACGATTGTTACAAAAATTCATCCCAAAACATACGGCAATCATCTGCGACTAAATTCAATCGTCCATTGTCAACCACCAGCAAACAATAAATACCGTAATCGTACCACAACTACTCAGCGCAATGAGAGAAACAGAAACAAGACAATTGAGAAAAAAAACACTTCCCTACCAGAACAATGAATCTATTCTCTCAAAATCCCTGCAGCCACTCGCTGCTAAAATTCCACACTGAGTGAATGTATTTCGTCTGGAGAATGAGAGAAAAAAAAAGCCTCGAAAAAGGACAGTAAACCGGTTTGGCAGACTGAGGTTATCATGGACGTCATTACGTCCCAAAGCGGGACGATTATTATCCCATGGTGGTTAGCCAGTGAGGAGTGAACTGCGATTTAATTATTCCCTCCCCCTCAACCCCCCTTATCCCACCTCATTCCCCATGATATCCAGCAGCCCTATAGTTACCAACAAATAGGTTAGGGCAGAGAGTCCAATCCGTATCACCAGGCAACTCTAAACACCACTATAATATAACTCACGTTTAATCCGACCTAGCCGTTGGAAATTGATAACGCACTATCCATTACCATCCCGTCGCATTCCTCGTCCCCCTCTTCATTGATGTCTCTCGTTTGATCATTTTGATATCAATGCTCATTCATCAGCAAAAACTTCCTCCACTCACTCCAAACATTCCCCCTCAATTTCAATCTTTCCCCGGTCTTTTCTAACCTCAATCCCCCAGAAAATCAGCAAAAACAGTTATCCGTACCGAATTTTCGCATACGATTCTCGATAAATAATCCATCGCCCAAAAATCAGACGCTCTGCAGGGAAAATCCCAAACCGACGCCCGAGTTTGTTTTCACAAGTGTCGACCCCCCACGTGTGGACTAGACATGTACCACTGACGCGTGAGAAAAAACAAAAGACAAACGAATCGCCATAAACACAATAAACACGCTAAAATTTTGCGCGTCTTTACTTCGGATTGTGACCACCGATACGCATCGTAACCGAAATATCCCTCGTCCTTGAATATATAAGAATTCAGGGAAATAATTCAGGGACTGAAAAATAAAAGTATTCTGTTGTTGTTACATACCTTATATGTTGTCCCGCGATGCTCCCAGCTCGAGTAATCCAACAATAATAAAAGAATTCCACAGGTCGATGTAAACAAAAGAAAACTCCAAAATAAATACTACACTGCTCACAAAACAAAACAAAAACCCGACACTAAAAAACTCGCACTCAATCGGTTCTTAGACTCGGTTCAATGGTTATTCAGAGACACAAACACACAGCTAGCACATCTTATCATCCGTTTAGCTTTTCACACGCCCGCATGTATAAACGTAAATAGAGCCATCCATAACCGGAGAATGGAGACGATAAAAAAAGAACTGATCGCGAATAATGCTTGTCTTCCACGTGGAAATAACAAACGAACGCGACAGCCAACCGTTGGGTTGGGGCGGTAAACCGAAACTGACGCGTCGTGCGGCGCCCGAACGGAGCCGAGCCTACGCCTCCCCACCCCACGACCCGAAGTCGGCCGATCGCCGATACCGACGTCGTCCTTACCCCCTCCCGCCAGATACCGGCATATTCCGGACACGAACACAAGAGTTTTATTTTGGAAAAATTAGACTACAAACAGTCCTAGCTCAACTTCGAGCAAGCTGAAACAACCAAAACATTAGGCCTAACAATTTGTTTACTCTCTTCGGAGTGGCTTTGTTTGCTTGTCAAATCGAAAAATCGACTGTTTCGAGTCAAGTCGAAAGGGAAACAATTGATTAACTTGATGAATTTTCTTTTCAATTATTTTTCACAATTTGTCCACTTCGATTTTCGATTTAATGGAGCTTGATTCATTGATCGATAAATTTTAAATTTTAATTTTATTATTTTATTAAATGAATATTAAATTTATTTTATTATTTTATTATTTAAATTTTATTATGGAAAATTGGAGACCTTCCCTCGTCTGCATTTTGAATGGATAATCGGTTGGAATCAATTCGATATGTCCAGAACAGAATTTGGAAATCGGAAAAAATTTAGCACACAAATTTCGTAGAATAAGTTTTCACGCCATTTTAAGGGATAACTTGTGTGAAATTTTTTTTCACTAGGTAGTCCCCAGGTCTCATACACCCGACAATCTAAGCCAAGCCCTTTTCACCGAGTCCTGTCCGCACGTCGTTCTTCCACTTCACCAGATAAGACTCCGCCAGAGATTCCCGAGGCTTAGCCTTGCAAATCTCCAGTCATCACTGTGCGCTTGGTAGATCGTAAAAAAAGGATTTGAGTTCATAAAGAATTAACTTCCGGTTTCTGTCACGGTGTCTCCCGCTGGGTTTATTTATTTGTACTTTTTTAGGCTCGAGGAGTGTGTGAGCAAGGTGAGAGTGGTGGATAAGCTGGGTGAGGAGATGAGAGCCCTTCGAGGAGGACGTCGATCAGGAAATGGCTAAGGAGCACTCTCCGTGGGCTCACCTTTACCACAAACTTGAAATGTTCGATTACGCTCGAGCGCCCTTTCCCAAAGTTTCGAGGATCATGACGCCCACTTGCTGCACTTCTGCTCCTACACCCGGTAAAACCGCTAATTTGATTTAAATAGGAATCTTAATTTTTCCCTCATTTCAGCCATGTGTATCCAGAAAGAATTACCGACCTACAAAAAATTCTGTCAGTCCATCAAATTTTCCTCGACCGCATTTTCTGTCGGAATAGATTTTTTTTAAACAAGTGAACAAGGGTATTTATTAAATAATTTATGATGGAGTGAATGTGCATGAAGAACCGAAAGTCAGAGAAGAAGAACAAACCTGTATAGGAGCATTTACAATAAAAAACAATGAGTCCAATAAAAATTGAAATACTTTTTGCCATAAAAAAATTATAGTACAGGCCAAATACATCTTCGAGAATTAGGACCGTTAGAAATTCCTGAACTGTGAGATGCTGAAACAACCCATGAATAGGGGATTCAGGACTGAAGCATTGGATGCCTCTCATTAATCACCTTGACTTTGTCCTAAATAATTGAGAATCAAGGTGGAATTCCACTCGTGCAGGTGGAGGTCATTCCAACGAATATCTCGTACCCAGGGAAAATGTTCCATACAAATTATACTACCGCATTGGAATTTTTCCCATGTTCATATCGATTTTGGCAAGAAATCCAAATAAATTTATAGAAGTAATTAAAGCTAATTAAAATTGGAGTAATATTGTGCTTATTAAATTGACTTCTCCGAATGTGGCAGCAAAATAATTATCGATAGGAATATATCTCCGTGCATTTTCCAACTCGGGAGAGCGATAATCTTGCGAATCTCAACAGCCATTCATTTTTAATCAGTTTAGTGGGCATTTTCGAATAGTATTTGCATAATGAATTGCAGCGGTGATTACATTTGTCAGCAGTGCAAGTGTAAATTGACTTGCACCAAATAAAGGGATTACGAAGGAAGGAACAGTGAGAGATTTGAAAGAGAAATCCGCTCGTTTGTCAATCGATTAGTGATTGTATCAATTATTTGATGAAGCCATTAAAGTCTACTTTTTCAACTCCAGTGTTGGTAGACAGTTCCTGGAATAAATTCTCCAGGGTTTTCCGAATCCTTCCAACTACCGATTCTAAAGGAAAACAACTGTTCGCAGGAATTAATCCCCGAAATCGGCGCAAGTATTTCCCTGTATTACATCCACAAGGAACATTCAGGAAAAATAAGAAAATTAAATCATAATTGTCGATATTTAAATGGAATGAAATCGTCCATTTTTCGCACAGTCTCTTACACGATTTCCCGCCTGGAATGAAAAACTCGAAAATCACTACGGGAAAATGTTATCCACGCTGTTGCCACAGAATTTTTTTCCTCGTGTGGAAACTGCCGAAAATCGACTATTCTCACGAAACAACTAAAACAACAGTTTTATTTTCGATGGGTGTTGGAAAATCCGCGCATTTTCACGTTTACAGATCAATTAGCGGGAGTAACCCATCAGCAATATGATAATCTATTGAGAGCTAAAATCACCTCCGTATTTTCAATTCTGTATTTCCAAATTAAGCTAATTAACCACCGAAAAAAAACCATGAGATTTAATTTCATAGTATCTCTCCTATTCCCCCGACAACTGAAAATGAATCGAAAATTCTCCGCAATTCAAACGCGAATGTTAATTAATCCAATTACTTCTGCATTGCCCGCGTTAATGTTTATGATAAAATGTATTATTACGTGAAAGCTCATGTTTTTCCGATTGCCCGGAAATTTCCAGTGCATCAAATGTCAGGTGTTCCTCTCTACCTGCACCGCAGATTAAATTTCATGGAGATTCACCAGCTCCATCCACCCGTGAAAGATCAAATGGACGCATATGATGCATCGATGAATTCTGATTGCAATTAAATTTTCCTTCGGACAAAGCCAATGGTGAGCCCATTGTTCAGTCGTCCAACCAACTGCCAAGAATTCCATACGTGCTTTTGCGTTGAGAAAGCTCGTACGGAAATATGATACCTCGTGGCAGATATCAGTACACACTTCACGCTGGAATTACCAACGTTTCAGGTACACGCCATTCCAAACTTATTAGGTGACTCGGTTACTATTTCCCTCGCCAACTCCTAAAGTCCAATCCAACGTTTTTAACAATCATCCATTAGTCCCCAGAACTTTCGATTAAAAGTGAAATTTTTAGTGGAATTTTTTGAGTTGAATTCATTCATATTTTCTGTATGTACAGAAAAAAATATGTACTAAAAATAAAAATTCCATATTTTTGAGTTTATTTCTCGAGTATTTAAATAAATAATTTGGATGTCGGAAACTAAGACCAATTTTTCTGAATTATTAATCCATTGAAAAATCTTTTGATTGTATTTTGTTGATATTTCACTGAATGGAAATTAATTGAGATTATAATGAATTTTCGTTTTTGTTAAATTTTCATGGAATAATTTGACTGGATTGATGGTTTTTATTGTTGGGTTCAAGGAATATAAAAAGTAATTGAAGTTTCCCCAAAGGTGTGCCACAAATTTCAAATAAATTAACAACGGAAAGTTGCATGTAGACAGAGGCGATAGGAATAGCTATTCATAAAATAAGTGGAAAGTTCAATCACAAACAGATAAATATATATTCATTCAATTTATTTGTTTCGTAATCCGACATTATATCTCTCGTTATTTATTCTTCAAGCTTTCTCCCAGACAATTCCATATTAATCAACTCGTTACACATCCGCTGATCGCCAGGACAAAATTTCAGACAAATTACCCTCTGAGAATATTCGTAAGAGCGTCGAGGTACCTTAATAAATGATGCCCCATGGAATACAAGGAATTATGGACATTAACAAAGGATTGTCACTGTCATACATTCGCAAGTGTAATCCTTTGATGCTTGCCGGTGAGAATTTCAAGCATTTCTTTTTTCTCCATTTTTACCTCTCACTTGCTCCCCTCATTTTGTCATTTTTCCTTCGTTACTTTTTTATCCTCTCGACTGCACTCCGACAAAAATTCAATCATGTCAATACCCACAAACTAATTATCTTTATTTTTCCCATTCAATTAGTCCCCCAAACATTCACCTCTGATTTTCTCAAAATTATTTCTCAATTACCACTCAAAGAATTTCTTGGAGAAGTTCCAAATGTTACGAGAAATTGATTTCAAGTCGAAGAATTCACGTGAAATCCAATAAAATTTCCAGCGTTGGCTCTGAAATTTCAGCCAATACTCGACTTTTCTGAAGAATTTGTCTTCATGTTTGAGTGTTCGAAACTAAAGGGCATACACTCGCTGATCGAGGTGATTGCGCAGAACGAAATGCGTCCGAATTTAGGTCATGATGATATTTACAATTTGCTGGGGGGATCGGGAGGAAAAGGAGAGGAAATTGAGAGATGAGTGAACTCGAAAGGAACTCTCGCCAGGTGTTCCGTTTCAAATGGAATATTCGTTCCTACACTGTTAGACAGAACAAGCAATTCCACGAAATTAATTTGAATTCTCAGAATATTATCAGTCTCCCTCAAAAATTTTCCACAATAATAAAACCATAAACGCTTAACCAGCACCAAATTTCCTACTTGTAATTTGATTCGATAATTTCGACTATAGTAATTCTCAAAAAATTGTGCCGCCACTAGAATTCATTACTATCCATATCTTTCCGTCGATTTTCAGTGGTGTTGTGTATTTCTGTAAAAATATCTCTGAGGGTGAATAAAATGTTTCCCTCTCGTCGTAAAATCCATCAATTTAATTTCAATTTGAAGCTGTACTGCATAAAATCATGGGAAACGGTGGAGTGTCATTAAGTCGATGCAGTGCCAGGTGTCCATTGTAACTTCCGGCCTCCCCTCGTCCTATTTTCTTGTCTGATGATGGTCCATGACAATGAGATATACACAGATGTGCCCATGTGCATGACGATTGGTAGATTTATGCCTCGAAGAGAACCATTCTCCCGTAGCATTCACCAGTGATTTCTATACACCAAACATTGGCATTTGCCAAATTACGGTCAGAGCTACGATGATTAAGCTCGCAACCCATTGTACGTACACTGGCCCAGGGCCAGTATAGAATGTTGCCCACTGGTTATACTTTCGGCCATCAATCGATCTCCACTCAAATGTATCTGGAGTATACAAAGCACATGCGCCTCAGGCCTTTCATTTATTTTTTATTCAACCCCATGTGGAGAGAAAAATTTGAATCATTTCCTGAGTGATGAAAAAATTTAGTCCACTCTAATTCATAAAGTTTATTACTGTTGCCAATTGCTGGATTATAGTTGACAGTGAATTTGTGGTCATCGATCAATTCATTCGTTACCTTCTAGGTAATAAATTCACGTAATTCTGTGATAATCCATAATCAATTAAAATCAATTGTTATCGCGTCAGAGGAATTTAATGACACCATAAGTGATCGTATTAACAATGTCGACTGGTTATAATTAAATTTCAGAGTTATTGGTTTTATCGCAGGAATGACATAAATTTGTAATTATACGAATGGTATGTGATATTTGAAAATTGTATTTTATTAATTATTCTCTTGAAATATTTCATGCAAAATTGATGATTGCGAAAGTTATGGCGATTTTTATCAATTTTTTTTTGCCAATTTGTGAGGTCCTCTCGATTCTGCGTCCACGAGTGGACATTCCCGAGCGAATCTCCATTATTCCCCAGAATCTCAAGAGACAATTCGAAATAGTCGACAACAATATCCGAGGACAAGTGGATTATTTGGGGAATCCGTAACACGGTGGAGGTGCGCGGTCTAACGGCTAATTAGACGATACCACGAGGGGCAAGTATCAGTGTCGTAACCGTCGGCTGGATTTCAAGCCTCCAATTCTCGAAAGCCAGAGATGTCGCAACAATTATCGAGCGCACGAGATAATCGAATCAAATGCGAGAGGATGATGCGCGTCCTGGGGTCGCATAACGGTGTGATTTCCCCATTTCTGTTCCCCCCTCGGCACATCTGAGACCTGCAGCAAGTCACGGATGGCATCCTCCGGAAACACCGTATGTGCTTATCAATCTCCACCTATTCAATATGTCCATCTCACCTATCCCCCCTCCACCCCTCCCAATCAATTTTTCCCTTCCCACTTTTCTCCACCTAATTCTATCTTTCCGTCGATAAAATCAGCAATCCTCCATGCCAAACCGCAATGTAAATAACACACCTTTTTCCAATAAGTGGAGTTTGATTCTATATCCGTGGATTTGTAAATAACCGGCTATTTCGAAAAGGCGCCGTGTGTGTGGAAAATAAAATGCCCATGAAGAGACATCCACTACAAATCAACACGACTCCATTCAGGAAAATTATACACATAAAAATTGTTTATTTGAACACGGGGATAAAAATTGTTGAATGATAATTACCGGAGACTTTAACCAAACGGTTCAGTTTAATTAATAACTATTTCTAACAAGTGTGCGATAATCTTTAGTTGAAATGTTTTGCCACGTAAATTTTTTAAAATATTTGGATATCGTATTGATTACATGTGAAGTATTGATTCATATTTTGTAGTTTTTCCTCTGAGTTTTAGATGTGGCATCATGTGAAGGCCTTCCCCTCGGAACGAACAACCTCTCGAAACATCGAACTCTATCCATTTGAAATACCCGCGCCGCAACTCATCCTGTGGTTTACAATCGCGAATCGACGACCAACTCGGATTACTATCGACAGTATATATCGTCAAATGCCCACAAGAACTCAAAGCACCGTCCAAAATAGGTGCGTGATGAGTAGCAGTGTTGGAGATTCGGAATGACCGCATGTTCAGTGCACACGAATGGGTAACAGCTAGGGATGAAAGCTCAGCCCATGGTTGTCAAATGGCAAAATACATCCGAGCCGTCGGAATTGAAAATGCCATTTACTTAAATAGCAATACTGTTGAGGTAATTTCCATTATTGGAGTTGTGGCTTCACTGATGGAACCAGAAAAACCATTCGTTCCATCCAAATCAAATTTACTTTGATCATATGAATGTATTCCAAATAATTCTCTATTTGACATTCGACGCAATCTGTTGACATCAATCAGTTAACTTAAACATTCCACTTCACCTCGCTGTTTCATCCATTCCATGCTCCAGTCATTCATTTCCTCAAATTCCTTATTAATCACACGTACACTTTTTTATCTTGAAAATAAAATTCTTTGAATCCATTCAAGTTGAATATATTTTATTTTAAAAAATCATGAAATTTGTGACATTGAAAATGTCCTAGGGAGTTTTTTAAAAATAATTGTTGGGAATTTCTAATTTGTTGGTATCTTTATTCAGTTTAATTCCGTTTTATTCGCTCGAGTCAATTGAACATGTGGCGAATTTGCTATTGGCCGTATGTTTCATTAGATTTTCCGTGCGTTGGATATAATGAAGTAGTTGAGCATGAATATCGCATTGCATACATTGATTTTGTAGACTCTCGTCCCATCAATAAACGATGCATGTAAATGTACTGAAGTAATACTGTCGAAATCACCAGACAATATTCACCAATAGTTTAGGTCAATGAATCACCCCGTTGCATTGGGTGCACAAAATCATACAACTATCGAGTGAGAGGGCATTTTCTGACTTGTACACACGCACTCTGTACGTTATTTGATCGATAAGTCAACAAGCTCAGTTTTCCCAATGAGCTAGCGTAGATTGAGCTTCCACGGATGCTGTTTGAGTTTTAAAATTCATTGGGATGAACTTTGACCATCGTCCGGAGGGTTTCCACGAAAATTGTATCGTTTGATTCGGCAAGTATAGCTGAAATCTGCACATCTATATTGCTTCCCATTCGGCTGCAACTTTATTGGCGCTTTCAAAATCAATGCTCTGTGGCTGAGTTTACCTACACAAATTTCGCAAACAGATCCCAGTCTTCGCTATGCGGTGATAGCAGTTTATATTTTAACTTTTTATTTCGATTGAGGGGTCAAGGGGTACACAGAGGGTAAATAGTTTTATTTTCGGGAATTTATCAGCCTTTTTGCAGATTATTGGAACTGAATTCTGGGTATTTGCTATTGGAATTCGGGGAAATTTTTTTTTTTATTATTTTCAGTTGAAGAGTAATTGAAATACATTGAAGTACATTTAATTCAGCTCTCACTGCCGAAAAATGTTCCCGAAATTCATCGGCCGTTTTTATTATTTTGGCATGTACAGTTTTAGTGTGGAAATTTTTTTAAATGGTATTTTCCCGGTCGACTTGATTATGCATTGAAAAATAAATCCACCACTTTTTTATTGCTTTAAAAATTTCGAAAATAAATCTTCTGCATTTATTTCCAGAATAAATTTTTCAAAAATAAAACTCTCCATTCTCCCTCTCTAATTTTAAACCGTTGACATTTTAATAGAGAATAAACTAAGATTAAAATTCAATTTCGCGTAATTCTGGCCTTTGATTCTAAATATTTATGAAGTTGTGTGTCATAAATATATTTTTCTCCCAGTCTATTCCAAAATTACAGAATAAATTACCGAGATAATAACGCGAATGAAAATTAAATAAGACCGTGTAAAAAAAACGAAGGATAAAAATTTCCGATAAAAATTCTAATGACCTCAGGCGAATAATTCAAAACCCTTTGAAGGCTTCCGATGCGAGAGGCGCCCTGAGCCATAACTCCCCGTTGACAAAGTGATCGGCCATATTAGCGTTTTCCCATTATCACCCGATATCTGCGGCAACTTGAAAACCCCATGGATCAGCGTGTGGTGGAGGGAATACCACGCCCATACCAAGCTCAAACAGCATACCACAAAGTTCAATATACTTCCAATGTGCTCATGGTATGGCACGCATTCTGTGTGCCATCACGCGAATGCATCACACGCAGGAGTTGGGGTTCACCCCCTCATGCCCCACCACCACCCCTGCCCCTTGTTTCTCGTTCCACCCCCTCGATGGGGTGAGACCACCCCATAAATTCTCAGGATCATCTGGGTGACGTTTGCACGCTCCAGAGATCACCGAGAATTTCCTAAAGACTTGAAACATTATCGCCTCTCCAGCCAAATGGAGCGAATAATTGTGCACCATCGGACCAACAATACCTGTTAACAAAATTATTAATTGCATTTTTTCACGTTTGTATTCATGACTGGTCGACAGGTAATTGCCCGTTACCTTCAGCGTATTTTGTGTACTCAATGTTGTGTGGCGTAAAGCCGATGAATGGGTCAATCCGGATAGATCGGCCATGTCAATTTATAACGTCATGATTTTAAAGGTAAAAATATCGTTTCGCTCGATGAAAATCAGAGTGATGGCTCAGGGCCATTGGGAAATATTTATATTATTGAAAAACAGTTTATCGATGGGATTAATGGAGAAATTCGTAATTACAGTGAAATCGCTGAGAGAATAAAGAGATCGATTGACGCCTACAAATGAGTGATCACATATACGGCGGTTTATGCGCCCATGTCAAACGCCGAATTCCATCAATTCCAGATAATTCCGTACAGCAGTACCGATTATTTAATTATTCCTGAAAGAATGGGGAGCGATCGGGGCCCTCTGTATTTTCTGCTGATTGATGCCACCCAATACGTGTGGTAATAACTATTTCTAGTGAAGCCATTCCACTCTGTGTTTATTCCCCCATTCCAGTGATTTTCAATTAAAATTTACTAACATGCACGGTAAAGATTGATCGCGAACCAAGTCGGACTAGATTATATCGGAATTTCCCTTATTTCGTGTCGGATCCACTCAGACACAGACGCATTGGTCTGATACGAATCGATTTTTCTACTTGATTTAGGTGGATTTCTCGACTTGATTCAAGTGAATTTTTCAGCTGGATGGCAATTGGTTCGGTGACTCGGGCCATTTAATCTCGAGAAAAACACATCACGCCCGAAAATTGATTGGGATTAAAAGTTTTATCGCATGTAGATTCACCAATGGCCGCTGAAGATGACGATGCAAAATGGCGCGAAACGTTTCACTTTTCCGTCTCCGCCCCTTCCCTATCTCCCCCTTTCGAAGTGATAGCTGGAGGGTGAATCGTGTACCATGATATTGAAACATAACTGTATAGTATATCGAAGGATGAAATGGCTGTCTTTGCAGACTCGTAAATTAGCCAGCACTCCCCCAACAACAATACCTGATGGACTAGTCGTGTAAAAATCATGGTGATCACTATTCAAAAATCAGGACCTGATATTGCCCCCAGGGATCAATCCCCCCAGTGGTGCATACAATATCTAACGAATCCGATATAGAAATCTATTTACTGAATTTGCATTCTATAGAACGCCGATACAAGCCAGCGGCAAATGTTTTCACGCCATTGTTATAGCACTTGATTTATTCGATTTGCTCATTCATTTCTCTCGGCCCCTCCTCCCTCGTATGAGGTTAGTCGACTAAAGCTTTCTCCTTCTTGGAGATGATTCTCTCTCTTTCCCTCGATCTCCAGGACGTATGTGCCATTGTTGCGAGTTAGGAAAGCACAGCACGTACACCAAAATTTGTACGACAAATCGATACCACCAGTTTTGGTACATAGGTTCTTCGTGATTTTTACCCGTTATTTTTCTCATGTCGGGAGCGATAAAACGTAACAAATGATACCGTGGGATGCACGTTCAATCGCCTTTTGTTCGCTTTCTTCATAAACCGTAAGTACGGGGATGGCACAGGAAAAATCAAGTTGCGGTTGAAATTATTGGGAGTATTGAATTGCAGAAAATTACGACAATCATGCACTCAGAAATATCAAACTTTCATTTAAGACTTATAATTTTGGATTGACATTTTTCAATCGGAAATTGAGAAGTTCGTGTTATTGTTCTTTTTTCAGTCACAATTGGCGATTTTTTAAAATTACGGTTTAACCCTCAAAATACTAAATCTCAATATGAAAATTTTTTCCTCGCCCCCCAATGTATATCATCATTCAAACTTCATCGTTACAAAGTGTACTACACCCCGAAACCCGTAGCAAGGCAATGCACAAAGTTTTAATTGTTATGGGTCTTGGTGGAGGGAGCGAGGGTTAGACTAACGACAGTTAAATCAATGTTAATGCACGTGAAAATTAACGCCACCATATCCATATCCAATTTCCACCCGAAAACTAACCGGTGGAGTTTGGTACGGTCTCGGTACTCATTGAATCCTCACCCATTAGAGTATTCAAGTACTCTTTCGGTCGAGCGAGATCCCAAGGGTCCTGTTAGAAAAACAAATAAAATCTTTTTCACTGAAATTTAATCACGGACCTCAAAGTCATTAATTATAAAAAATGTAAATAAAAAAATATCGCGGGAAAATTAAGCAGAAAAATTCTGAAGATTCGCACTGGGTTCGAATTTTCCTTGATAAGATTGAAAATCCTTCTATTATCACCACAGCAGGTGCTCCTCCCACTTGTGCACGCAGGTGGTAACGGCAGGACGATAATTACAGGCCAAGACAAGGATATACTGCAAGGGGTAACCAGTTGTCTGATATAGCAGGGGGAGTTTATACTTGCATATCGACATTTACGTATGTACCTTACGGAGCTACCCGGTTCCTCCACCACTGCCAGATAATATACGGTTAAATGATTTTCAGCTAATCGCCACTACATTTAAACGCAATTATAAACCTATTAGGATTAGCGTACGTAGAGCTAATTCACCGGTACATTTTACACCGAATTACATCGATAAACTCCATCTGCGGCTGTGAAAGGATTTCAGATGAGGCCAATTATCATTTGTTTATCTGCTTGAGCTCACTCGATAGAGTCGAGACGACGAGCTATTGGAGCCGGTGATCTTAATTTAAATTTTTTTAATGAGTTGAATGCGGCAACGCGGCTCTCACTTGAATTCCAAGAATTTATTTCATTAAGTTGCTCGAGAAAATTCTCCAGTTGGCTCTCGCTCTGAGCTTTACTCACAACTCCGGTTTCAGGATTAGATATTTCATTTAATTCAAATTAAAAGTTAAGAACTCTTGTTAACTATCGAATATTTTCAACTGCAACCGATGCAACCGATTCTCCAATTAATTTCAAAGAACCGCAAAAAAATCGTTCTGGTAATTTAAACTGAATTCACAATTAAATAAATAAATAAATAAATAAATAAATCATAATAATAAAAATAAGAATGGAAAAAGAATGTCTAGATGAAAATGCCAGTGATTATTGAACCGTCGACTTTATAATTTATTAATTTACTTTTATTTTTTTTTTCAGGGGATTTTTTACGAGAGTTTTTTGTCTGGAATATTTTTGTTCAGGGGAATAACTCCTAGAATTGGAGAATAAAATTATTTGTCGTTGTAAAAAATGCAGGAGTAAACCGAATCTAGTGAAACGGAAAATCCATAATAAAGCCAAAACTAAACTGATAACCACTGCCGATTGATTAATGTTGAAAAAGCCTGGAGAGTAACGTGCACGCTGGAAGGTGATAATTCAATCTCTGGAATGTTGAACGGTCCAAGGAATATACGATTTCCCATCCCTCGGGGTGTTATCCATCGGAGCCTAGATAGGGTAGGTCCAGATGGTAGATATGTAGGTGCTGGGGGTTTATCTCTTATTTGTGGTAGTGCAGACCGACCCCTTGGGAGATAGCCACCCCATAAGAACCCCCAAACCGCCGTTGCAGTTCTACCTCTGAGTATTTATTCGGCTTTTTCATTTCTGGTGCACTGATTTGGGTCATGTGTACAATCGTTAAACCACCGGTGCAAAAGATAGATAAAAACAAACAGCCGATGATAAAAGAAAATGTTTGACGTTGAGTTGTCTCATTCCACTTGAAGAAATTACATGGAATTGGGTAAGAGACGGTTGAGGAATAACGCGTTGAGTTTCAACCGAAATGAGGGCCCCATCGAGTTGAGGTTTAATGCTTTGAGGAATTAAGGGCGGGTTTTCTTAACGAGGGAGGAGAAGCGAGGCAGTTTTACGGTTGGTGTATTTCATTCGAGTGTGTAAGCCTGGCTGCATCCACATATCCCTCTCTGCATCGGTGCAGTGTACGATCATACGAGCAATTGAAATATCGTCAAAACCATTATCAAGTTGCCCATCACTTCCGCTTATTTATGGAGACGTCAAGTGTTCGTTCGGCTCTCCTGGATCAATATGAGTTATTTATCGGTGAGACGCCGATTGTTCGGGGGGTATTGAGACGTATTTTGTGGCCCACCGACCGGCCCACGTCACCCTGACCCTCATTTTGTGATTTATTCCAGAGGATTTTCCTACGTGATAGCGAGTACCTTTATCAGTCCCATTTCGCCCCTGCAAACCGAGGATATAAAAGACAGGGTTTTGTATTAATTATTCTAAAATGCAATCAATGCAAAATAATTAAATTATCTTGTTGAATATTGTTATTCAATTTTATGATTATTTATTATATTGAAAATTTGGATTTATAAAACGAATGATTAATTGCAGATTAAAGGACCTGCAGAATATTGAAAAAATATAACAATGCAATTTCTACGAATTTCTGAGAAGAAGATGAAAAATCCTGAAATGAAGGGATCGATCGCGAATCGCGAATATACAACTCGTGTTTATTTTCGTTGCCGCGATCAACAGACGCCGCGACGAAATGATGACGATATTCTCCGTGAATGAAGAAGAATTTTCTCAACGTGAGAAATTACTCCTCTGCATTTGCGTGAGTAATGGAGATTTGAGGGAGTGAAGATTAAGGAAAAGTGTGATAAAACATTTTCCCACTACCACATGACATTTTTTACCACGCAAATACCCATTCTGTAATATCTAATGCCGCAATTCTCTCTCCGTCGGGTGTTTCCGCCCCGCTCATTTGCATAATATTATTTATCGTCGTCTTTGGAATTATTATATTGATATTCGTTCCGGAACGACGCATCCCGCACACAAAACGCGTCCCAGCGATTCTTATTAATATTCATGGAGTAAAAGCATTACATATCCTTTGGGGATTTGTTTTCCGTTTATTCTTCACTTTCAGCCGAGATTTGGCCCCTCTGTTTTGTTCATTTCGGCCCCCCGGACTGCACAGCACGTGATTTCCAGCTCCCACCTGTGCAATTTTGCGTCATTTAATATAATTAGTTTTTTGTGCTTCGGACAAGAGCATGTACTTATTTTTTTGTCAGTTTTATGCCCTCAGCTTATTTTACAGCTCTTTATTCTGTCCTCTCAGTGGCACACAGAGAGATATGGTGTACATTACATTTGCCATTTTTCTTTTAACACGCATTTTTTATTCTACATCACAATGTATTATTCCAAATTTTCGTTTGGTCCTTAAGACTGCGTCTCGGAATTTTCATCGTAAATAATTGCTTTTTTTCCGTCAATTATGAAAAGTCTGAGAATTTTTTTCTATTTTTGTTTCTTCTTAATTATATTTATGAAAAAAAAGATGACAACAATTTTCATATTAATTTTCAGTTATAAAACCGAAAACGAACTTAATAGGACTGAACAATTAGAATACACAATACTGAACCCAGAAGAATCGCCACTGAATGATTGAATCACGATAATTATGGAAATAACAGAACTCAACTGAAACAATAAAATCCCGGCAGAAAAAGTTGCTAAAATAGTGGGTAATTTAAATTTCAAATATGCGAAAAATAAAAACATTGAAAACTGTAGAGCGTACATTAATAGGATCGAAAGAGTCATATTCCCCAGTGAATTCATCAGCTTTTATTTCATACACGAAAATTTCACGCCAGACGAGTGGATATTCGTCGGGCCGAGTAATTTTTTCCCGTTGGTTTTGGCTGACATTCTGGAAATTTTTTTTTTATCTAGATTAAAGCATGCGAGACACGCACACTGTGAAATAGTGAACCTTTCCCTCTAGGAGGGTTTGGAATTGTCTCTGCAGCGGTGGCTGGTGGCCAGTAGTATTTATTTATTTCATCCCTAGCACTGGGAGCAGCAAAAGCTGGGCTCCTAGCCAACGTTGAGCCTTCACGTTTGATAATAATGCGTATTATATTCCGGGTATGTTTGCGGCAAGACAAGAAAAATTCGAGTAAATAGAAATAAACCCGAAGGGCTTAAAGTTTTTCCATTAAAAGTACACGTCTCGTGTCAAGCGTCACTCTTTCTCACGTGACGTGGGGAAAAAAATAACATCGAGGATCACTCCTCGTCCTCTTTTCTCTTCAAGTGCATGTCGGGTATGCGCCTCAGGATAGGTCATGTTGTTATGTCTGGACGGGAGACGACACCCAAGAGATTCAAGAAGCTGGCATTATCAAGTGTGTGTGCGGAGTTGTGAATGCTTCATTCGTTACACTCCTTTATTTTCTGTTTTTAATATTATTTTTAGATCAAATTTGTGGCGCATTTTTTGGTGGAGTTCGTCCGCGGATTAACTAATAGCCCAACGCCGAGTGTTTATCGAATTATTTAAAAGGGTAGAAAGCTCTCTCTCGCCTTTTATGGACGTAAAAAAGGTTTTAATACCTTCACTTTTGAAAAAACGCATGCTACGTTTTTTGTCAGCTTTTTTCGGCGTATCCCTAAGCTATACATATCATCCTAATAAATATTATTTATAATTTTTCTTATATATTTTTTTCCTTATATATATTTTTCTCATCTAAAAAGATGATTGATTTTTTCTTTGAGTGGCCATTGAATTTTTCAAAATTCACTGGCAAGTCTATAACATTAGAAATTAGAAATTAGAAATTAAAGTTTGCTTTTTTTTTGGTTGTGTAATTTGCATGATTCCCTTCAATCATTGAATTTCATACCAGCGGTATGAAATTAAATTTAGCGAGGACCCCCTCTGACCCGCCAACAATGAGTACCGGAGTCCTCATTCCTCCTGGAGTTGCCCGGATTTTTCTGAAACTCCAGGAACTCGAATTCCCCGGGTTCACTTCCTTTTTCCCTTGAAGTTTGAAAGTGCAGTATGGCAACGTATGAAAGTACGTAACTTAACCTGTACCAGAGAGCGGCGTGCGATAAGCAAAGACGCATATACACGGACTCAGTTACAAATCCGAATTGTTTTTTACGAGGGCCCCAGCAGTGTAGATCGCCCAATCCGATAACAGGGATTTCTAACGAAGTCTGTAATTTGTGCACGGGACCGCCAAGCGCGTACATAACAGCATACACACACTGTGTACGCGCTGTGCATTATCAAGTGCGATGGATCACGATTTAAACCAATCGCCCACGAGATAAGAAAAAAGAGTGTTCCATTTCGTTCATTCCAGAATTCCAACGTTTTCAGGGCTACACCGTAAAAATTCCCATTTTTCACAGCAGTATTTATTCTACCGCTCTTTTCCACACGCATTTGTTCCGCCATTTTTCACATCGTGTCACCTGTCATTACCAACCCTCTGTGCTTATCAGATTAATCAACTAAACGATAATTGAATAATGACTATAGAATTACACCGAGTAAATTTTCCCAGCCGACCGATGAAACCACATACAAATTACGACAAATTTATCCTTAATAAATCGCTAATAATTGTCATATCTCCTCTCAATAGCCGTCAATAGTCATTAGATTTATTAATTTTATGATAATTGAAGAATCATAATAATGCGAAAATTATTAATAAAGTCAAATCAATTGTATTGATTAATAGAAAAATGGCATCAGTTGTAACGCAATTGAATTTCCAACGATATTTGAATTTCTGCAATTATTTTCCCATCGAATTCAATTGTACTCGTCCAGAGGCTGTCATCTGCGCTGAAAATAAAATTGTTTTATAGCATCCCAATAAAACATAGACAACTGAAATATTATAAATGGAGCAGATGCAGACAGGTCGATTGGCGTTATAGGTGCGTTTTGTTGGCGAGTCTGTTCGATAGTCGACCATTTATCTTGTATCAGCGATCACTCGCCTTCTCCTTCACAATAATTTTTTTCACCTGACTCCCTCGTCCATTCATTTTTTACTCGATTCTCTTTTCTGTCTTCGTCTGGGCTTTGCCAACAGCATCAGAGGGATCTTGTTACACGCTTGTAAATAGATACGTTGACCTGTCGGGCCGAGCCCTTATCTCCCTAGGGAGAAAGTTCGCTCGATAGAAATGTTAGAGTGGCACGAGCCAACTTTCCGTTTGTTCCCTTTGCCCTTTCAATCCCTTTTTTCGTTCCTATTCCTCTTGGTGTCCACACGTGATTGCTCGTACAGCTACTTCGGTTGTCCGATCATTCATCAAAAATCAATTGCTCACCAATTCCGAAACTTTCCGATGATTTTGTTTGTCGCAGTGCTATTGGTCTTGAACTTCGTAGGGCATTCACAGGAAAAAGAAAAACGCAATATGTAATATATAATTATTAATATATTGTTTTTTCTGGGTCCTGCTGATTATAGAAGGAACTCGGGAAATTCTGGGGGTGGCATTTAATTTTTTTACTGAAAATTCAGGTAAAACTACGAAATTCGATAAAAATTTTGGATTTTCGATGAAATATTTATCTCTATGTGAACCATTCATCATCATCAAAAATTTCTCTCATCATTTCTGAACGTAGAAAAAAATATGAATGAAAATGTGAGAATATCATTCAAACGGAATTAAATCAAGTGACGAAATTGCATTATAAATTCGTTGAAATAATTTTTTTCCATAATTCTCGAATTTAAAATGATGAAAAATCACTGAAATGAAACCAGAATCTGAAATTTTCCAGAATACAGAAACTTCTTCTGCATTACGAATAAACATTTTGTAACGAATGCCGCTCGAAGTAAATCTTCTTCTTAATCTCTGAATCGAACTCGGGAATAGAATCCGGGTGCACAACCGTCCAGGAGTCAGACGAGCGGAAAACAGTCTAATATATTCCGCGAGAGGTACCGCGAGATTAAACGACACTCATTCCCGTTACAATTCCCCGACATCTAATACCACTTATAATCCATTTCCCTTCTCCACCTACTTAAATTCGTTTATTTGCCAACACCTGGAGTGCATCATCCCGCTGTCCATCTCGTTAATGATCCCCGCTGGACAGGAATCGATCCACACGTCCTATTTGCCGATCGATCCAATCTCAACAGTGGCATGTAATTCAGAGGCGTGGCTCCAGTTCTGTCGGTGCTAATGATCATGATTAATTCTCACCGGTTTCCAACTTGAGGAGAAGCTCCCGATGCATTCGTAACTGATGCTCCTGACGACAAATCTTCAGGGAATGTCCCCACGCAAATATCGCTCTTCGAATCTTCTTCAAATTTCATGGACTCGTGATAAGAGTCATTCTGATAACAATCACTCAAGTCCATTTATCATAATTTCAACAATTCATGAGTTTTCTACTTTCATCTAAATTTTCTTCACTGCTCGGAGAAAAATATCTAATCGAAATGACCGTGGACAAACTTCATTGTTCATAGACATTTTATTTATTTATAAAAATCGGTAGAATCCCTTGGAATTTCAGTGGAACTCAAACCCAATGACTCATACAAATTAAATAATGAAATGATTATATTTGCTCGCTAATGATTCTTCAATTTTTCTTTGTCATCTGTGAAATCATAAATGCGTTAATATCAATGCCGGTACTCCAATAAAAAAAAAAACTTTTTTATGATCTCCGTTATAAAATCTACTCGTCATAATGAATCAATTAAAATCCCGCGCCATGTCACCGGTTTCTCACACCAGTTTCTTGATCCATTGAAACGAGATCGTCCGACCGCAGTGACCACTCGAAAGTCCAGGTATACCCGGGTGTCGGAGCTGTTGGAAACCAGTGTCATGTAGCCACGAGCACGAGGATTCTGCACGCATGTAACAGCCGTCGATGTATCCGGCACCAATTCCCCCTCATCGAGCATTTCCCATAGCACAACCACTGGAAAATCTGTTGTTTAAAGGAAAATCTATTGACCAGGAAAAATCCCTCAACTTTTCATCATCATTGGGAATCAATTGTCGATTTCCTCGGATTTTCATAAAAAAAATTTTCAACGATGCGATTCTCTAAAAATTAATTGCAATTTCATAAACAAATTCCGAGGGCATTTGAAATGTTGAATTTTTAAATTGTAATAAAATGAAAATTGAAATGGACAGCGATGGGTTGAACTTCAGTTTGGGGAGGAATTATCTGAATTTCGTTGAGGTTCGTGAAAATGTTGGGCAGTGGTGGAAAAATGTGAAAATGGCGCCGAAGAAAATGCATCGAGGTGAAGAGCCCAAAGATGATAGTACTTACACATTATACCGTGATTTTCAATAGAAATCCCAATGGGTGAAAGCTACACCGTAATGACACGATGCGGGCCGTGACTCGTGGGAGCATATCTATTATTTACCCGTCTCTCATTGTATCGGGAATGGGGAAATTGAAAAGGATCGCACTGGTCAGATAAGAAAACGAAACGGGGAAGATGCCTCTTCGGCGATCTAGGGTTAAACCAAATCAGTCGTACAAGACTGTTATACCAATATTGCCTGTTGGTTGAGGCCAAAGTGGAACGCGAAACCTTCAGTCATCACGATCTCCTTAACATCCGCATATTGGCGATTGGTCGGGTATGCCTGCACCATGTAGGGGACTAATCGCGGCATCTACGGGTATCATTAAAAATTTATTGAAATTTATGAGTACTGTTAGATACCGAACAAACATAACTCTTCGGAAATTCGAATTCTCGGGAGGTAATCGCTAAATAACTGGAATCAATGGCTAATTTATTTGGAAACTTCCATCGATGAATCGTCAAATCAACAGCAAATGCAAAATTCCTAATTTCCCATATTCGATTTCATTTTTACTTAAGTTTATTACCAAAAATATACCATTAACTTATTATTCGTTTAATTTAATTCCCCGATTTATCATTTTTTTGAAGGTTTTATTATTCGTCAATTTGTCAATGCAAATGTATTCAGATAAAATTTTGTATTTTGATAAAAAAAAATGGAGTTAACAAGCAGTTGAAAAATTAATCAGCGAATTGAAGGTCCAGAAAGGAGGAAGCATTGTTTTGGTATTGAGGACGCGATCATCACCATCAAAAAAATAAACAGCCAATCAACATCTTCACCCAGATATCGCTGAAGCTTGTCGAATAGACCATTAACTTCTCAGAAAGCCCAACATATTGCCCCGTGAGAAAAAGTGTTTCTGCCCATCACGATAATAATTACGCGTCCCGCATATCCTCTTTTAACTCAACGGGCTTGAGGCGCCGTGTGGCTCTTGTGAACACGTTCAGAGTTATTATGTCGTTATGATTTATGAGCCCATACCATTCTTGGGCACTCACCTCACCGTGTTTTGATGCCGTCGGCATGCCACCACCAGGGAGGAAATACACTTCGGAATACATCTTTCCAGCCAAAATGTCGCTCATCTTCTCTTGCCTCCGCAAATTCACCCCCTCCGCATCTAGGGGAAATTTTCTCGTCAAAATTTCTGCTGAAACTATGAACAACCATTTATTTGTGCACATGATCTCTCGACTGGTCTAATTAATTCATCTCAGTTTATTATTTTATTTAAAAATTGATGGATTCTTTGGAATGTGTAATGGAATTTTAATTCTCAGGTAAATACGACAAGGGAGATGCGGAAAACTCCGAAAATCTAGAATTGAACCAATTTTTAAAATTACCGTTAGAAATTTTTATTGAGAAAACTTGAAATTTTCAGCAATCAAAAAGTGACCTCACATTTTTTAAAATTCTTCATTGAAGAGTCAATTAATTTCCCAAGTACTCGCGTAATTATCGATCTACTAAAAATTGAATGGTATTTACTCTTGAACTTTCGTGATGACTTGAAAATTCCTACGAAATTATGACTGAAGTTTCAAAAAAATTCTCGAACACTCAGCGATGCGAGAATATAAAAATTGAACATAAACATCTGATAAATAACCATTAAAAAAATGATAACAATTTATTTTAAGGGAAAAATCCGTGAAATGTGTGGATTGGTTTTTCTTTTTGAAGAACGATTTGTTTTTTTGTCGCGGTGTTTTCGCCCATTGGATTCCAGGGATGAATTAGCTGAGCGGGGATCATCAATTCAGGTGGCATGCCACCTTCGGTATGAATCCACGGTGGTACCTTGGTCGAGGGTAATCATTTTTTCGAGTCAATGTCGGTGTACTCGGGTGGGGGGCCACCAATCATCGCTCGGTTAGCCGATCCGTCACTGGGGGCAACCGTTGACGGCACGATTTACTCTCTCGCACCTGTGTCATTCCAGGATGCAGGGATCAACATGATGGCTATCTTCCGAGGTGGGCATCCTTCAGGTTTATTGTAACCCCAGTCTATTTAATCATCCTCCACGCGGACAAACGCTCACAGATTAAAATTTCGGTGCACGTTTTTAAAATGTTTTTCACACGCCTCGACAGAAATATTGATTAAAAATTATCCATAATTCCTCCTTTTTCATTTATCTCAATTTTTTCAAAATTAATGGAGCGTATACATTCTGGAATTAAGGAAAATAACCGTTTTAGGAAAGATTCACCGAGAACATTGCAATTATAACAATTTTCCTCTCAATGTACTCAGTGGTGCGACCAGAGTAAATATTTTTTTATTAGAAAAATCCCATCGATAATGATGTTCGTTCTGTGGGTTTTGATGTATAATGGCGGATATATTCACTCACTCATGGAACTCTCATCACATTAGTCAAATTATTAATTATCAATTAGGGGTACCCTAAAAATCGGAGACTATAGAGAATACCTGCAGTGCGTTCCACCCGTGTAAATTGTCTCGTTATACAGAACATGTTTTAATTACCCCATTGAATTCATGTTTAATAAAGCCAGTGCAGACCATTAGCGAATGTTCTAGGGATCAATACTACGAGCATTGACCTCCCACCGCTACATTCATTGTTTTTTCATATCTCTGACTAGAAAAAAATTAAAAAATCGTCCAATCCAGGGAAAGAAAAAAAAATCTTGAAAATCTGGAAACCAGTCAAGTACATTTCCCGCGTATACTTATGAATATCTCGAAATCTAACGGATTCAGACAATTTTTTGTCATAACCTTTTTTGCAGGGCGAGGCAAACCCTACGAGAAAGGTTCAATGAAAAATTTCGATATGTGCTTTGGATTACGAGATATTCAGTGGAAACTGAGCAATAATCTGAATAGAGGTGAAACGTTTCGCCGTTTGGCTACTGAAGTGATTTTTCTCTTGAAACAAGGATTCTTTTCTTACTGTGTGATCATCACGCTTCAGAGTGATCAGGTAACATACATCGAGCTTCGTATGGCGCCGTAAGCCATGTGCAACATGAAACGCCGTATAATCCTAGGATAATTGCACAGCACCTTGTGCTTGGCTACCCAGTGACAAAGAGATACACAGACGGGGATGTAAGGAGCTCTGCGAAGACACTAGCAACTGTTATTAGGATAATTATATGTCACTACTGGAATCCGGACCTGTGCTTCTACTGTCTGGTGTATCATTCGCCAGAATCCAAGAAATTCTTGCTTCCTTCGGCTACTCTTTTCCATTTTTATCCAATTTTATTTCTCTCCTTTCAACATCTGGGGAGTCTTGCATCCGTTTTTAAGTCTTTTACTCTGTCATTAACTTCTTTTTAATTTTTTTGGGCGAACAAGTGAACTGAATTCACCGGGAATTGTTTCTTTGAGTCTTCATTGAATGACTGCCAAATGTGGGGAGCGAAATGGCTCTTCAATTGAAAAGACAGCCACGTGTTGTCAGTTTATTTTATTCTTTGGAAATTCGAAGAAACGAGACGAATGGTTCGGAAATAAAAAATACCGCATGATTCTTATGGAATAATTCAACTGAAATTAATTATTCCATTCCCGCGATTTTCTTGTTAAATTATGAATTAATGGGACAGGTAAACATTTCATTAAAAACTCGACTCGTGGGGTGCATTTGATGAAATTCTATAATACTTACAAGATCCTTCCGTAACCGTGAAAATCTCAATTACTGAAACAAGAATGTGGGTTTAATTCTCCGGCCACATAAATTATTCAGTTGACAAGATTTTCACTGAAATATCAGCGTAGTCATTAGAAATTCTCCGGTTAAATATGTAAACCGCGATTATATGGTGCACATTAATACATAAAATGTTGGAGGTCAAGCTGAGAAGTTTGAAGTGAGTGTTTAAATATTCCGTCCACATGCGAGCCATTGCGGGCATGTTTTTCCGTCCTTTCATCTATTCTTCTAGTTGAATGACAGAGGAAAAAGTGTCGTTACAGGTGAGACAAGAGGACAAGTTCAGCCATTGGGGGGCTCAACGGATAGCAAAAGGTGTTGATGAGACTGTCCGTCTAGCCAAGAAATTGCTGGACGTGTCGTGCCAGGTGATGCTGTCCAGAATGAAATGACACACCAACTCCAATCTAAAGTTATCCCAGGGGGTACGTGGACTCCTCCAGTGGAGTTATCGTACAAGGGTTTTCATTTTTTCATCGCAATAATTCATGGAGATCGCCATCTTAGGTGTCTTCCATCACTCGGCTTTGAGGATTAAAAGTTTAATTGATTAACATCGAGTTATGGAGGAAAGTGCTGCGTCGACATCGTCGATGGGGCTGTGGAATAATTTATAATCGAGGGCGACGTCAGCAAAGTATCTCAAATCGATTCACGTATAACCAAGCCTTCCTCCTCCTCCTCCCCCTCCGTCCCTTGCAGCCCTCATCCCTCGCCGGCTTAATCCCTTCTACCGTCTAAATTATTGCACCTTAGGAGAAAACCCTCCCATTCACCCCCTGAATATAGTCGGTGGGGTCGATTGCGGCTTTAATTAATGACCACCTGACATGAACGAGGCCGGACGGTTTTGCCTTTAAATCATCGTGTGGGACGTTTCAACGAGTAAGTACCCATGATAAGGAAATTAGCAGTATGTACTGTTGGGAATTGTTCTTGTAGAACAATACCCCAATTTTATCAGGATATCTACATTTTTAAGTCACCATTATTTTAAGTTATTTTTGCTTCGCGAAAATTCTGACAAAGTCTTCGACAAGTCTCCAAGTCAACAATCAAATTTTTTAATTTTTGAAATTTTTTGGGAGAAATTAATTTGGAATTATTAAGTAATAATTTGGTAATCAAGGTAGTGGTCAATTATTTAATACAATGGGAATTTCGAATTTCAAAAGAGGAAATGTTCTGGAAAATTTGTAATGATCTCTTGGTTAAAAATGTGAGTAAAAAAATTTGATATTTTCTTATGTTTCAACAGGGCCTTCAATTTTGATGCGCCACTGGTGCAGAATACAATTCCTACAAAGAAAATGATTATGAGCCTCCCAATGAAACTCGAGCCCTTCTTGACAGGATAATTTTTTTTATAAACGTGAAGTGAAATTCAATCTCCTGAGACCTTAAAGATGGCGTAAGTTTCCGGAAACACCCGGAAATTTTTCTTCTCATACCCCATTGTTCAGATTCTCCCATGAATAGCCAAAGATTCGAGCTATAAAGGAGATGACGAGTCGGCAGTGTCAGCAAATTGTCGAAAAGTTCCTTCGAATGCTCCCGTGACCATTGACACCGACTCGGCAGTTCATCCCCTTTTCCCCTTGATCAACTTGAATCCAACTTTACGTAAAAAGCCCCATTTCACCGGTGATCCACCCTCGGGTTCTCAACAACAATTGTTCTTCTCATTCGGATAACTGAATTGAAACTGAAGCATCGAATGATAGATAGAATTCTATTTACTCTGAACTTATCATAATTGACGTCATATGCTAGTGTACATACATCGACATTCATCAAAATCGAGGTAATTCTATGATATTTTTAAGCTAGTGGCTCTATTCATTTCCATCTCACCCGTCATATGTTTGATTTCCGAATCATTTCACTCGATATTCGTCTTTGAACAGGTGTCATTAAGGAACGCTATTCATAATTTCTGTGAAAATTTTGGCATATAAATACGTGACAGAAGTACTTCTGAATCAGTAAGAAACGATTAAAACTTGTTATCAGTCAAGTTCCAGAGAAATAAAAATTTCAAAATGAAGCTCGCTGTTGTTCTTCTAGTGCTTGCCACTTGCCACGCAATATCGGCAGTTCCCACTTCTGGTAAGTTTAACGTTTATATCACATTCATCCTGAAATTGCGATCTCCTAGAGAATTTCGGATGAGTTTTGTAACATGATTGTTGTTTCACAGATCCCCGATGTCTTCTTCCTCTCGTGGCGACCTGCAGGTCGGACTTCCCAATGTGGACCTACGACTCAAACACTCGTAAATGTACCGAAACTTTTGGATGTGTAACGCCTGGAATGAACAACTTCCAATCCGAAGAAGAGTGTAGAGAGATTTGTGTAATTGGCAGGAACCTCCAACGTCATGAGCGGTTGATTTTTCACTAAAGATGAAATTGAGAAATTCATACACGGAAAAAATGTACTCGAATTAATTAGAAAAAAACATTTTTTTTAATTAAATTTAAAATGGTGTCAAGTATGAGATATTCTTAAAGAAGTATAAAATATAGTGAATTCAACCATTTTTGATACCGGTCATTATTTTTTCTCCTAACATCCTCAATGATTATCACAGAATTTTTTGGATACTGACGATCGATCTTAAAGGTAATGTTTTCAATTATTTCACTCGTTCTCATTCAGATAACTGAATTGACGAAAAATACCCACAAATTATCCCCAAATGTTGTGACGAAGAAAGAAAAAACTTTATATATCTTTTTAAAAAATGATTTAATTTATTTATCTATTTTTTCCCCATGCAAACGTTGAGCCTCTGAACGTCATTAACTCGCATTAACCGATTTCCAGGATGTGTTGTCGTGTAAGAATCGAGTGATTCCGTCAATTGCACAATTAAGATAGCCATTAGCGGTAAAATACAGAATCCCGTAGATAAAGTGATTGAAAAACGGTGACAAGTGCTCGTGGAAGATCTACAAATGCAATCGAATGGTGCACACACAGTCCAATTAACGGTTCATAAAATCAATTATGCAGGTGAATAAAATGGTCTTTCGTCAGGATGATGTATGGACTGGATTGTGGCATTTGTACCCAGCCATTAACGATGGAAATTCACTTCCGCCGAGGCAGGAAAAGGAGAGGGTAAAATATCCGTCGCCATAAAACCGAATCTATAAAATCCACAGGACTATTCAAGACCTGGAGGAGTGATAATGTACGGTGAATTCCAACCCCAGCAAAGATTGCAATCTTCAGGCTCAATGCTGAATGCATACAGCAATTCAACCTGACTCTCCACCTCATCCCTCCCACGTGACTTTCGTAACCCATTGAAGTCTCTCATCTCAGCTGTAGCTCAACTACTACAGCTGATAAATTAACCCAGCTGAAATTTCACCGATTGTCCAGGAGATTCCATTATTTTGCCGTGTTATGTCTGACCATCGCTACATGATATTCTTGCGTTACGCGAGATACCAGCCGACATTTTTTCCACTTCTTATTTTCACACATTTCTACATGCACTGCATCATTGAACATTTTTTTTTTACTGCAACTGCCAGTACATGCCTTAGGAATTCCACGCAATTTCCGCGATAAAAATTCAGAATTTAATAAAAATATCATTACATAATTAATTAAATTACATTTTTTGACTTTTAGAATTTCGTTCTCAGTTGTAGGAAAAAATACTTCAAGAAGAATGACTCGCTCCGAAAATGCTGTATTTATTTTTGACGATTTTATTTACATTCACTAGGTTGACATTAATTTTAATCCCCTGTCTGTAAGAATTAAAATACCCCAAGGAAGTCATATCTCCCTCGGCAGGATTTTTGTTTCCGGGGGGAGCTTTAACATTCTTTACCAGGTCGTAAACGAATCCACCTGTACCATACGTATTCGGTGTGGAATTGCTTTAGTGCATCACGTAGGGCACCAGTGGTATTCTAAAGGAAACCGCCAGCCACAAAAGAATACGAGCTTCCAAGCGGTTCAACAAGTACTCAGTAGCGTATGAGCATAAATTTGCAGTATATGAGTAATAAAAAAAAATAATAATAATGGCTTTGAAAATTTTCCATTAAATTAGGAGTATCGAGGATACGAATATGACGGTGCAAATAGGTTGGGGTCATTAATTCGATGAAAGCGATGGCGCAAACTGACCGTAACTACTGGTACAAACGCAGTACCTTCCCATCGCACTTTATTTCCCTAGCTGAAGTATTTTGCTGCACTCTCACCGTGCAGTATTAATCGGATCAGCGGGATTAAGGAGCTGGGTAGATGTACTTGGGGAGGAAATTGAAAAATTCAAAGGCCCGGTAGCGACGTAACAGTCCGATAATAAAATTCCTTCGGAGGACGACAGCCATTTTAACCCCATGTCGTTTCGATCAGTCGTATACCGCTCATACCACCGTTGGCTATGTGGCAATATCACGTATAACATACGCCATAAACAGATGAAGACGGTTAAGGACAGTTTTATCGGATTTCCACCAATGGAACTCGCCCTCCATCCATTCTGAATAGTCTTTCCTGTAAACGAAAAATATTTATTCCGCTCACCTGAATTGTTCCCACTCTCAATGACACAAGTCGCACCTGTATTTCTCCATCAATTTCCTCAACTCGAGGATCCAATAACTTCTCAAGAAATCTTCTCATTTAAAAATCACACCGAGAGTAGTTCTCAATAAAATCTTGCCAACTCCCGTTGCACTTCAGGGAATCCCAGGCGAAAAAATCATGGGATTGCACATTTTCACAGTAGATTGGAAAATTTAATAAATTAACGAATCCTCGTTGTTCTGCCTCTTAAAATCCTGGAATTTTAATTAATTTCCAGCGAAACCCGAAATTTCAGATTTTTTTCCTGAATAATGTGCAGTGTTAATGTCTCGAATATCATTATAGGGGGATTATCGGGAAATAATTCCTTTTAAGAATGTATTTTCAATAATTCGGGGTAGAAGACGAGAGTTAACATGCGTCTGTTGGGTTATGACCGTTATGACCCCAACTGGAAAACCGGTTGAGGGTTAATGACATGAGTGTCGCTGTTGCGAGAGAAGGGCTTGGGCGCAAAGTAGCCGCCCCCGGTGATTTAAAGCTCCCGCAAAGTAGGCAAAGTCCGTTCGCGGCATCCAAATATACCATAAATCAGCAGCTCGGATATACCTTGGTTATATGCATAATATCTCCCTCTCCCCGACATAATTACCCCACCTCCTCTCCTCACTCATTGCATCTTTCTATTTACTGGGGGTGGCGGGAGGGAGATTATGGGACAAGTTGTTGTACCCATATATTCACACCGTCTGGCTTCGACAATCATCGAGTGTCTTGTTTACGATAGTCATCATTTGTTTCGTTGCTAATCTTGGGGCGTCCGATACAGGGACGATTAACCTTTCAATGGAGAGGGGCTTGTCGCTACGTGATTTATTCTGGCGCTTGAATTATGAACATTTTGAGGATGATTGAGGAGGATTTACCGTTCGACGCCATTACTGTCGGGTGATTCAGGGGAATTAGTGGGGGAGGGAAATTTGTTGTACTTATTGCCTGATTTTTCAGGCGCTGGTCATGCAAATTCAATGATTGTTTTATGAAAATATATTTAATGGCATCAGTATTTGGAATTTCACAATCAATTGGAGGAGAAACCACTTCAAGTACACGGAGAATAATTCAATCCGAAAATTCTGTTTAAAAATTTATTTTTCACCACTCATACCAACGAAAAAAAAATGATTTATTTAATAATTGAAAATTCATGCGATTTTCAATGAAATAAAAAATTTTCTTCTGGTGACCAAAAAATCGTGGAAAACACGAGCGGCTATTTTGTGAAATTTTCTTTAAAAAATCAGTCTATGTACAAATTGCTAGGATTCCGTTGCAGCAATAATATTCATGCGGAAATTCTAATCATGTCGTCACGTCAGAAGACATTTCACGGGAATAATCGACGTACACAAAAAAAAAGAGAGGCGAACGGGAAAATTATTAAACTCTTTGAATATTGCAGCTGGGGCTTACGAAACTTATGAAATATTGATATCCAGATGTAATCCAGCATCGGCAATGCACCGGTGGCCATTGGCGAGATCTCATTTAGCTTATACCCGATGTTGATGTCGCTCAAGGCTTTATCGCAATATCATCCGCTTTTCCGAATGTCCCGTTATCAGTCGCATTTTCCTTGAGATCTGTTTTTCCCCTTTTCATTAAATTTTCTCACTTTTTCCTTGATTTTGGAGGATGAATCATAGGCATAGTGAATGATAGGACAATGAAGCATCGAATGATAGATAGAATTCTATTTACTCTGAACTTATCATAATTGACGTTATATGCTATTGACGTTAGATGCTATATACATCGACATTCATCAAAATCGAGGTAATTCTATGAGATTTTTAAGCTAGTGGCTCTATTCATTTCCATCTCACCCGTCATATGTTTGATTTCCGAATCATTTTACTCGATATTCGTCTTTGAACAGGTGTCATTAAGGAACGCTATTCATAATTTCTGTAAAAATTTTGGCATATAAATACGTGACAGAAGTACTTCCGAATCAGTAAGAAACGATTAAAACTTGTTATCAGTCAAGTTCCAGAGAAATAAAAATTTCAAAATGAAGCTCGCTGTTGTTCTTCTAGTGCTTGCCACTTGCCACGCAATATCGGCAGTTCCCACTTCTGGTAAGTTTAACGTTTATATCACATTCATCCTGAAATTGCGATCTCCTAGAGAATTTCGGATGAGTTTTGTAACATGATTGTTGTTTCACAGATACCCGATGCCTTCATCCTCTCGAGATGACCTGCAGGACGGACTTCCCAATGTGGACCTACGACCTAAACACTCGTAAATGTACCGAAACTGCTGGATGTGTAATGCCTGGAATGAACAACTTCGAATCCGAAGAAGAGTGTAGAGAGGTTTGTGAAATTGGCAGGAACCTCCAACGTCATGAGCGATTGATTTTTTACTAAAGATGAAATTGAGAAATTCATACACGGAAAAAATGTACTCGAATTAATTATAAAAAAACATTTTCTTAAATTAAATTTAAAATGGTGTCAATTATGAGATATTCTTAAAGAAGTATAAAATATAGTGAATTCAACCATTTTTGATACGGGTAATTATTTTTTGCCCCAACATCCTCAATGATTATCACAGAATTTCAGTTCCTCATCACTCCCTTACTTTCAATTTTTGTTTTTCATTGGAGACTGACGATCGATCTTAAAAGTGAAATTCGATCAGCTATAAAAATAAATATTACAATTATTAAAAAAATTATTTAAATCGACTTATCATCCGATCACTCCACTACTGAATTCATCTCCATCACACTCGGAGCATTAAATGGGGTCCCGTCTGTTCAAATGATCCTGATAAGTGCGCACAGAAAATTACGAGTCATAAAAGAAATTCATCTTGCGAGATTTAAAATCTTTCACTGACCTAAACAAGAGAATTCTCACCGGTAGAATCCATCCCGGCCATTAAGAGTTCCGCCATTCCTAACCGATCTTTACTACTGATCCAATAAAAAATCCCACAATAATAAACTAAGATAAGACTCATCATCCCACGTATCGTTATCCTCGAAGTGCTCTGGCCGCGGCCCAACCTGTACCTGATCATTTCTATTTAACCACCCAACAGCGTCACAGCAAGATCGATAAAGGAAAATGTCTGTACACATACCACGACATCGTCCTCAGGGTTTCAGCATGCGTTCGAGGGATTACTCGCTCGGATAGAGTCATTCGTGGCACATGTTACTCAGAAATGAATCGTGAACGAGAGACAGCATCTTCTTTTAACAGAACGCCAGTGAAAAAAAAATCTTCAGTCTAGAAAAAAAATAATAAAACGGTAAAAATGATGAAAAGTTTATCCTCATTTTGAATTTAATCAATATGTAATTACAGAAAATTAGGGGAACACCCCGGATTTTCATATTAATTGGGAAATCATTTCCTCCTCTTCAGGGAATACATTATTTTTAACGGACAAGTAATTGAATATAAAATCATATATTAATGAAAGTAAACAATTCAATCACTCTGCTTTAATTAAGTTCTTTATCATTTCGTGATTGAAACTACATTAAATTACTCTTTACTTCTTTCAATTTTTTAACGTACGTTTTCACTCTCGAGTTCGTTATTACCCGTTATTAATTACATGTGACATGTATGTAATATACTGCATTTTCGGTTTAAATATATGTGCATGTAGTTGATATATATTTCACATATAAGCTTTCTGTCGAGTTGTTTGACGAAAAGTTGCGCTACTTTTCGATTATTCCTCAAATTTCGTGAGAAAATGAAAAAGTAATTTTTCCTCTCTTAACCCCCCTCCTGCTCCGTTAATTATAAGTGTTTTTTTTTTTCAAATCAAAACCCAATTCCTCTTCGCAAAAGTAAAAAAAAATTGACAAGAAATTGCTCTCCATTATTTCCTGAAAATAGTGAAACTTCCAGCAAGCTTTTTCCAAATGAAAATTTAATGACAAACCAATTAGTGTTGGTTTACTAAAATTGAGGTTAGCTCCCTGGAAAGGATGGTTTTACAAGGTAAAAAGGGGTAAATAAAGACTGGAGCGCTGAAAGGGTAAAAGTTTTGGTTGTAGACATGTAACCAAACTCAAGGGCTAACATGGCTTATGGCCAATGCAATAAGTGCCCCCCGGTTGCAGTGGTGTCCTCCTTTGGTGGACTATGCGCCTACGTTGGCCAACGCTCTCTGCATAATCCCAGGGAGAGGATCGTAAAGGTGTTTTACGACGACGTAGGACGAGGAAGAAGGAGAGTGAGAGAAAAAAAAAACGGCACTGGGGAGGGATGAGAAGAAAAAAAAATTGTGGAAAGGGGAAGATTGTGGAACGGTAATTTCTGCAAGGTAGCTTGCGATGAAAGGAGCCCAGCGTGGCTTTTACGTTCATGATGGCCATCCTGGTTCGTCATTGGTGTATGTGTATTTGACAGGGATTGAGGAGAGGGTGGGAGTTGTCTTGTTGTAGTAAACCTTGAGCCACCTTGGTATTTTCTTCGGGGGCATAAACTACATTGTACGCTTGCACCAGTGGAAATGACGTGGAACTTGGAATGGCACGTCACTTGGTATCATCGTTTTGTGTATGTTCGTTCGAGGGGGAGATTATAGAAGACCGGGGTCCAGTGGTTTCGCCTCGAGAAGATTTGAATTTTTCAAAATGGCCGTCAGCTTATCATGCCTCACGAATTATCAGCATTTAAATGGCAATACTAATGCTGATAAAATAAATTATTTAAATATTAGGTTATTGGAGAGAATTATTTATATTACGCAAATTGTATTTATCCGATAAAATTATTTCAGGATTTAATTATGAAAATAATTAAAATGATCAATATACGTAAATGCAATAAAAATGAGCAAACGATGTGAAAAAATTTTGTAACAATCCGGTTTTTCCATGAAATTAAGTATTTTTAACATGTCCTAAAAATGTCTAATTAAAATGAAAAAAAAAAACGAACAGGCAATGAGTTTCCCCTTGTGAGTTTCATAACTCAACTTATGGGGGGGTTGCCACCCCTAATAAGAGGATTTTCTCCGAAATTCTGGGAAAATGAATGCACGATCCTGAGTGAAGAGCGATCACATGAGCCATGAGGCCATTGTACATTTATACAATCGGTGAATTGTTAAAAATCAGTGATCCACAAGGACATTTGCGCTCGGGGCCTTAATCTCCCCAGGCGTGTGTCGTCCCGTTGCAAACAGTTGAGGGAATGTGGCAGTGAGCACCTACGGAAATCTCGATTTCCCTCGAGTTTCAGTGGCAATTAGCACGATTGCCACCACCCCCCCTCAGTACATATATATTTGACTTCTCCCCCGCACAGCCCTTTTCCTGTACGTGTATGCTCTCACCTGAATTCACCACCGCGGATTGAAATCCGTGAGTCCGTGTGGGAATACGTGAACTCATACTCATACAATCATATATTCAACCTGTGTCAATGTGCGCACGTGTGTGGAACACCGGTTCTCGTCATTAGCCCAAGTCGCGAACCAATTGAACTCCATACGTGATCCGTGAATCAAGTTCCCCGGGATTTACTCCCGATCCGCCACTGCTGTGTGCCAATCACATAATCGTAATTCGATCATACTGAAATCTCGCACCTGAAGCGTGAAAATTTCAACTCCCCCGTGATTTATAACGCATTCGAGAGGCTTTTTTTTTATTTTTTTTAAAGAACATTTCGATGAATAAATCAATTCCACAGCACGTGGATGCAGAGAATGGTTTTTACAAAAATTGTTATTATGTTGTTAATTAAAAAAGGGGTCCACGGAAAAATTTTATGCTGATACATTGGTTTTCAATTGTGTTAGGGAAATGGAAATGAGTTGAAAATTGACAAGAGGATTTTTCCGTCACTTTATTTTTCTGTCACCGATGTACAAGAAATTTGACAAAAAATTTCCGTGAGAATTAATTCGATTAAAATAACATAAAATCGATGGAATATTTCCGGATGATGAATTATCAATGAACAATCAATTAATTAATAATACGCACTGGAATTTTTATCCAAATAATTTTCTTGGTTTTCTTGCGCCACACAAAGACGGACAATGAAGAATTTTAATCTCAAATAATTGTGATGTTTTTTCGGTATGACGAAATCGTTGGAAAGTCGTGGGGTCCTTCAAAAATATTGTCCGCAAGATTATGTCTCGTTATAAAGTACTGGAGGACACGCGAAAACGAGGTTCGAACCGGATTTTATAAGGCGTAAGCGAATTAACGAATCATGCGGACGAGTTCTTAATTAAATTCTTTCTGGTGGGTACACCGTGCGCGTGAAAACGTGAGGTTTTAATACCCACCATGTGCTCACCAGTAGCCGTGACAAAATTCTCAGGGCAGATATGACACTGTACGATAAATCTCGAGGCTCAACTTTCAGATTTTTCAGAGAAAATAAACCCACTCTTACCGTTTTCATATTTATTCACCAATTACTCATGAAACCCACACCAAAAAATTTATATTTCGCCAACTACATATAAACATATCCAACATAAGCAAATATATAAAATATTTTGACAGAAAAATCATAGAAATAAGTGGAAAGTGATATTTTCCGCGTTACGCAGCTTTTAAATATTCAACGAAATTGAAAAACCAAAATTTCGCACTCTGGATTTTGGAAAATAAATTTCAATTTTGTATTGATTATACATGATTTTCACATGGAAAATCTAGGTAATTAAATCGGTAATTAATTCATTTTCGGAATGAAACCACAATTTAAAATGGCGTGAGCAGTGCGAGAGAGATAAAATAAAATCTGCACCACATTTCGAGGTAATCACTCACCGTCGTTGGTATATTTATTGCCGTCACTTTCACCGGATGCAATGACTTATCGATACATTGTAGAATAAAAAAAAGAAGCATCGAAGAGCACTTATGGGCCGTTTATCCCTAATAACTGCGCTCATACAAAGCATCGAGCAACTCGATCGTCAATCATCCCGATCTACATCATTCACTTGGTTCGAAGCAGATTCGAAATTAATAAAACGGCAATTTCACATCACGGACCAGCCTCACATGTCAAATTGGCACGAACATTTTAATAAGCGAGATATCAAGAGCAAGGTTCCATTTTCGTAATGATGAAATTACAATTCAACGGATTCCACCGATTTTTCGATAATGTCATGAATAGAGTGAATAAATTAAATTAAACATTTCCGGACGTTTGATTTCTCTCCCAGCGGATTAATTCGCGGATGTGTGCGAAACAAATTGAATCTCATTGTGGTTTTCCGGGTAGTGGAATAAAATTTTAATGAAAGAACAAATTATTAGCACACGTTAATTACATTTTTTTTAATTACGCTAAATTTTACCATGTTCTACTTCCACTGCAATCTCACATCTGTTCATTGGCAAATCAAATATTAGAATAGTTTTCAAATTTTTAAATTCACTCATTCTGTGACAGTCACAAAAAATAAAAAAATCCCTACAAAAAATTAAAAATGACGGCAAGTTATAAATTTAATCTCCCTCCCCCTAAAAGTTCATGAATCTCTTTGAATTCCAACAATTGAAATCCCGTAACAATTTTTTTCGATGAAATTTTAAAACATTTCTAACACCATTTTTTCTCATGTAAATTATTTTCATAGGAAACTTCCAATTTTATGCTGCGATTTTGAGAACTATTGGCGATTTTTATTCGGCGCACAGAACTCATGATAAAGGAGGAGAGATTGGTGGGCAGCGGAGTTATTAGACACTCGGGATACCGCTAATAATTTTCATCGTTTGGCCGGTACTTTTAATCAGGGTTCGAACCAAACCGAGGCGCATGTGCATTATTTATGATAAAATATGGTCAATTCCGTTGCACCTATCCCAGCCAAAATACACAAGCCCCTCCCCCCAATTCTCCACATACCCACGGTCTTGCGTTATTCGCGCCGATGAATTAATTGCACTCGATTAAAAAAAAATATTCTCATTCATCTTCTCCCATCACCCGAGCCGCCCAGAGCCCATTTTTATCCCAATCATTTCCACGTGGAAAAAAATTCAAATAAAAAATAAAATTCACCTCAACATTAATTCACTCCCATTTACGATTGCCAACAAAAGTTCATGTATCCATCAATTAATCAATTGAAGTCAATTAATTTTTATTGTTTAAATAGAAAACAATCAATTTTCATTTTTGTTATATTTTTTTTTCTGTTTTACTAGAGCTGTTCTGTTCTTACTGCACAATTTCGGGGTCGAGTTATATTATAAATTTTTTCCTCTTGTTTACTGCGAGCCGATGAGAATTAATCATTGTGTACGATTTATCAGTGGATCCTTTCAACCTCCAAACATATGTGTAGTTAAGCTTCAATGTCTTCTCAGTTTATGATCCCATAAAAGGAAGGGTCACGAACGGTAGCCACTAAATTTGTAGAGATATGGCTATTAAGGACACTCAAATACTCCAGTAATTTTTTTATCAGTAAAATTCTTCTTCAAATTCGGACATTACCATGACGACATTATTATTCAGAATTTTAAATTGCGAATTGGATAAAATGGTTCAATGACCCAATCATAATTCAGACTATTCGATTTTTCTTTCATCCAATGATTTATTATTGTCTGTTATTATGTATAATAATAATAAATTATTTATTAATCTCAAAGATTATTGTTTTATTTTTCTAACTACCAATTCATAATGCACCCGATGATTACATTATATATTTTCAATTAATCCATTCGGTCTCTCGGTATAATATAGTCGACATTAACTTTCCTCCGCGGTGAAAATTAATTCCGGAGTAAACACGACACCTCAAACAATTTTTAACATTTAAAAAATGCCATTTATCTTGCCCTCTCTCTGCCGCCTATTTTTTTCCCATGAAAACCGCCTGAAAAAAATGAGCACCGGGTGGCCGGATGAGCGAAATAGCTCACGAAAAAATGCCAGTGGTGTTCACAGAGAGCTCAAACCTCGGTGTACCCCAGAAGAGGTAAGCCGGTGCTTTTTATTTATTTTTTTTTCCAACTATTCTCTCTATTCTCCTTCCGTTTTCATCGTGACCGACAGTATATACTGGAAACGGAGTAATCCAGCATCTTCAGAGACGAGATACACTCTCCTTTCATTGTTTGTCTCCACAAAACAGTGGGCTTATACACCTTCTCCTCGAGTGCATTGCACTCACCCATTTTTCCGTCTATAATATCTCTTAACCACTGAATCGGATATTTAGAAAATATCTAATGATTTTGGTTGAAAGTGGAATTTTTAGATGAAAATTCCTTGATGATAAAAATAAAAATCTTTGAACGACAGAATTAAGAAAAAATTCGAGGCTCGAAGAATTTTTATTCTGATGGCGTAAAAAGTTTTTGGAATATAATATATTGTAATTATTCGCCTTCGGGAATGCAGTTCCGATTCAAACAGCTATTCATTCCCACTCTCCCAGTCGTTTATTAATCATTCGAATCTATTCAAACTAATCAATCCGACGAAAAAGGCAATCGCACGACGATGGAGGTGGGGTAAATAGAGAGGGTTCGAAGAAATGGGAAAAAAAAACTGAGATAAAATCAGGTTTGGCGCGAGAAATTCACCCTCAGGTGAATTAAGCTGCACTTGGGCGTGCACCAGATATGCAAGAGCTGATAGGGGACTGGCCGATTATGGCTCTTTGACTCAGCGAGAGATAATACCGTAAGTAAAAAAAAAATGAAGTTTGCGCACAGTGGCTTTTGTAATGGGAGAATAATTATGTATTTAATATGGGCGGTTGCTTCTGATTTATTTTTTCACCATCTAGAGGTAGCGATTAATTTTTTTTTCCCCATTCTGTGAGCAGACAGGAAGCACCAGACTTGATTTAAATTCGAGTGCCATTATTTTTCGATTAGACGGAATGAAGACATTATTCTGAAATTAAATGAATTCTCTCTTTCGGAGTTTTCGCACTCGCGGATAGAAACACTCGATAAAAATTACGTATCTTTTCCGTAATCCAGTGAGAAATTTTCTCGAGGGAAATTTAACCGAACTGTTATACGGGCATTTTTATTTCCAGAGCCTTCCGTAGTCTTTAGCATAATTTCCTGCGAATTTCCTGTTGCTTAGTATTTCTGTTCGCGGATTGTTTTTACCTGGCGATTCGCGCAATGTCGGACGATTTTTTTTTTAATTTTTCTGTTTCTTGGATAGGGTAATTACCATCGGCTGAGAAATTACTACGATTGGAAAATTGATTGAGACGAGTCAAAGAGGATCGATCGTCCGCACTCAGAGTCATCTCCGCTAGACGACAATGAGGAAACACGCTAGGACGCCGGTGTTAATTTATGAAGGTCCCAGCGAGTGCTGGTGACAACAATTAATTATGCCAGGTGGAACACCAATGTACATCAACGGAGCGTATATCCAAGTCCTTTGATGACACTCGTGCCAAGTTCGACTTTTGTTTTCCAACAAATACCAAATATCCCCCGGAGAACTGGTGTTCACCACCAACTGTACCCCGGACTAGCTCCAACAGCTTCATATATTTATCTTGGTGAATTTATACCTTCCTCTCGGCCTCCGGGGCTCTCGGTTAAGTCAATATATACCGTGACGTTGGGGCATTAATATTGTTACGACCGAAATCTTCATAAAGATTATTTATCGATGATGATAAATATTATAATTGGAGCGGATGCACGGAAAAAATATAAGATATCGCGAGAAAAATTCTGGTGCACCTTAAAAATTACTATAATGAAAAAGTGATTTTGATTTTTGCATCGATTTCCATCGATCTGATTTGGATTCGCGGTACGTCGCGAAATGACAACGAATTATTTATTTCTGAAAAATTGATGTGAGTCACAGAAGTGAAAATTGAACTCCAGGACGAGTTGAAGAATTGAATTGATACATCGACTGAAATCAGATCGAATAACCAAGTTGAATTTGAATAAAAATTAAAAAAACAAGCTGAGAAAACAAAAGCATTTTTTATTGGCGCGCACAAACATTTATACCAGTGATATCCCTAATTTGCCAACAATTACATCAGCAGATTAACAGGATATCTTTACAAATGTGGTAAATTGATTTGTGGATAAAAATGATTGAGCTTTTGGAGAGTGGAGCGGCACAACACAAAGTGCAATATCACCGGAGTGAATTGCCTCGCGAGAGACGATCGCGCACAGTTACCCAGTCATTTGGCTGGTGATCCATTAACGTGCTTTGAATTCATAACAGAGATGCAGTTATACACATGCCGAGGTAGACCCCAAAACTCCCCAGTGTGACGGAATACGAGTTCCCTCAACTTTCCTGCCAGTGGATGAAGATTAATAGTTGGCCAGATATACCGTTTCCTCGTGCACAGCACACGTTTTTTACGGTGGCCTCAAGTAGAGAAAGTTTTATGCCGAATATCATTCGAGAATTTTAGTGGATGACATTTAAATCTCGGTACGTGACTAAACCCGGTGAATTTTCATTCTCATACTACGGGGTTGTTACAGTTTATTACCTTTACTGAAGATTTATTGTTGCGGGAGGAGAGGAGATGCTTAATGACTGATTGATAATCATGGCTAAGTTATTTCACTTTTTAAATGTTCTCCGTTTTTCGCTAATTGCTTTTCACTTTTATACTGTAGATATAAAATATTCCAATTCCAAACTTATACTGCTTGTTGAGAATGATTAATTGTTATTATTAATGGAGTTTCGTGTTGAAAATAAGTGTTAATATGCATTTTTTTTTCTTTCAGGCGCTCTGAGTAATTTTGCAATTGTTTAAAAATTGTTAAAAACATTATAATCTCTAAAAAAAAAATTTAATTCCTGTCAATGTCGATCCAAATATTAGATTCAAATTCGAAAATAACGAAAAATTAAGAAGATTGAGATACGAGTATTTTTTTTCTAGGGAAATAATTATGTGTATATTGAATGTAAAAAATTGAATTCCGAGTCCTCAATCATTGAAATCTGAATAAACGGCCCATTGAAGACGGCAGTAAATTACATCTTTCGTTATTCCATTTTTAAAGGGTCTAAAATCCACATTTAAAGCCACAAATACACACAGAGAACGTCGGTTTAACCGGAGAGCCTCACCTTGGTGAGCAAGGTATACACATGGTGTATTTGCTAGGCAATTAACTCGGAGTATGCATATGCATATTGCATCACAAAACGGTACTAGGGCAGCTGGGCGATGTCTCAATGAAAACTTAATGGTTGATGAAACTCTCACGAGTATGTGTCACCCCATGAATACAACTGTGCCAACTGATCTTGACCTTTCGATCAATTAGTGCGATGGGGTAGTTGAGGAGGGAGTGAAACTTTGGAGATTTGAGGGAGTTTGGCCCTCACCACACCCTCCACACCTCCCAGCACACGAGCTCGATGAGTCAGGGTTGCCTGGTGAAAACCATTCCCACAGGAAGTGACTGCTCCTCGGGGACTCCTGTCAACTATCTCACAGGAGAAATACACCGGAGTTCACCAGTTAGGGAAGAAGTTTCTTCGGGCTGCGGATACGTCACGCAGAGGAAGAGGTACGTGATAGTGCAATGAAACAGTATTCCAATTATTGGGAAACGTGATGTGACATATCAATCGCATTTCCACTCTCAATTTTTCACCCGATTGCAACTTTCCTTTTTTTTAATCAAATAAATACCCCAAAGAAAATTAAAGATTTCAATCAAATACCAATCCTCATTTACAATTCTTTCTTTTTCAACGTGTTACTATCATCCCTTAAAAAACGATTTATTAATCTCCAATTACCTCTTTTTAATTCAGATTAACCTGATAAAAACTTCAAGATTTTTTAAATAATCGAAACGGCAAGAGTAATGCCCAAATAAATCACGATCTGCCCGTGAAAGATGACGGAAACTAATGAAAAATGGTGGAAATAAAGGAAAATAAAGAAAAGCGATGATTCCTTTGATCTCCCCTTCTTGATCCTTTCCCAACAGTTCATAATACATTTGTTTGGAGCGATAATCCTAAAGAGAAACGAACACCAGGGTCCGGACAGGTTGTTCCGCTAATAGGTTGCACACGTTCACCGATACCTGGGTGATTTATTCAACTGCAGTGTGAATAGAATATCACGCACACAGCTGCAGACTCGTTTCAGAAATGAGAAGACTAGTTTTCCAATGTAAGGCCCCTGTATCGACCAGTATTTTTTACCCATTCCAGTCTCTTACCCCCGATCTCCATCATCGCTATCCCCATTTATACGCTTCCTCTTTTCTTCCCGGTCTCGTCGATACCGTTATAGTAAAATAATTGATTTCTTCGTCATTAGATACATTGGGGCCAAGTCGATAAGACTATTTTATCCACGACGTGTATGCGCTTCGAGGCAACACGATTCTACTTCCACTTCGTCTTCCCCTCGAACTCCGATCATTCTCTTCAGGGCCCCTTTGATCCCCCGTAGACACTTGTTCCTCTTCCTCCGAGTCCTTCAAGCGTATTAATTACCATTCAAGTTTGTGTCATTGAGAAATTAAGTCCGACAAACCGAAATATTATCATCTACGAAATTTCACCCAACCATTCTGAAAATTTCACATATAATTGAATATAATCTGCCATAAACAGTTAATTATTAAATAATATTCCATAGAGTTCCGATAAATTTCATGTAGAGTATTTATTCTCGACGAATATTCATGAGACTCAAAAAATATTCTTTTCTTTCAATCTGAAAATAGATAAATAATGCTACCGCATGGATATCTAAATTTTCCCTCAACTTATTACGAAATATTTAAAAAATAAATACTCCAATTTTTGACAAATGGGCCAGTGAACTTTCAGGGAATTTTCTAAATCAATCATCTCATTTTATTCACCACCAGTACCTTATTCAAGTAAACTTCGGTGGAGTCAACTTCTCCGAGGGGTTGCAACGACTTGATAATTCAAAAACCATTAACTCTATTCAAATACCGAGAGAAGTTACACCCTCTGTCCCTCTCGTAGATGCCTCTCTCTCTCTTCAAACTCTCTAATGAATATGAAACGAAGGGATTCGCTTGAGCCATTAAGTCGACTCTACCCTGGGCGATCCCCAGTGAGAATCAAACTCAAAGAGTTACTGAACGACTCACTATTGTGACAGAATAATTCTCAAGTTTGTTTAAGGTTTTCCCAAAGTAATTCTGTTGGTCATTGAATTGAAAAAACGGGAAAAACTGAAATGAAAAAAAATATTGTGAAAATGATGCGTCATTTCTCCATAAAATCGCGAGCTTTTTATTTTATACAAGAAATCACCAAGTGTTTTTATTAATCGCAAATACTTGAAATATCTCGTTAATTGAAAATATGTCCTTTTTTTATTGGCGATATGTATTTACATATTTGTTTTTTATTTTTGTTTATTGAGATAAATAAATGCATTTCAAGCGAATATTTTTATTAATTCTTCTTCGCTCGGTGTTTATGTAATGTATTCCGCGAGTGAAGAGACAATGATCATGAGAATTTCTTCTCTCCGTAACGGCTGACGGTGAAAAATGGGGCGATATTTAATGCGCACTGGGGCTTTAACTTTGGGGAAGTATCAAGAGGTAAAAATATTTTCTTATGAAAAAAGTAGTATAAAAGTGCATGGAGTCGCCGGGTTAGATGTGGCTCCGGTGCTATGCAGTTCTCATTATCTCGGACCGTTTTAATCTTCGCTCGGCAGAGGCGAGAGACTTGTAAACACCGAGAAATGGAAAAACCTAGGCGCTAACCCATAGCAATGAAATGAGAGCATAAATTATGCACTGTTCGGATTTGTTTTTTTTTTTTTGGTATTGGAGTGCAAAAATTTATCAAGGCAAATGCCATTTTCCTCCGGAGAGAACGAAGCAGTATTGTTTTTTATCGAGGCGTCATTACTCTTAATTAGAATTTAAGTCTATCGATATTCCATGGCAAGACCAGAATTTTTAAAATTTTATTTAGAAATAATTAAAAAAGGAGGAAAAAATCGAGTGTGCATTAATAAAAATAATTAATGATTACTCAGACAGTTAATTTCAGGACATGACCAACTGTCCTCTGGCGGAAAATTGAGCTGGCGACATTTTATTTTTTAAGGATATATACATATGTATATTACACTCAAGTGACGTGCGTTTTGGGAAAAATATATAGGGAGACCTGGGGCGGGTGCAAACAGCCCGGGAAAATGCAAGAGAAATGAAATTCTCGAGGATTTTCCTCGGTTGGGGTTGACACGCCGTGAGAAGAGGAAACCGTCGGCTTGACCGTTATGCAAATTCCAATTGCAACGAGCACTTCATGCCTAATCTCTGTCGGGACAAAATGATACGCCACCAGGGGAAGATTTACGACTGGGCCTAATTGCATTCGAGACGTTCGTAACACAACTCTGGCACTCGAGTGCGTTGGAACATACAGTCGTTGTCGTGGACTTCACGACTGAGTATGCTCGATCTTCGTTATTGCGACGTATTTTCTTGTGGGTATAACAGCCCCGAAGGAGGCCACCAAGGCTTGGCTGGTTGACCCACAGATACCAGGCATGTTCCGCTTTTTTTTATCCATCGTGCGACAATTATTTTCATCTCAAGAAGGTAGTACTCATTTTCTTAATTGACCCGGCGGAAAAATCAACCAGTCTAATGATCCCCCGAGCAATTGCCACAAATTAAACTCGCGATTCTTCATTCAATTCACCTAAAAAAACATTTCACATCGAATTTTCCAAATTCCCAGTTTATCTTTTGTAAATTGTTTTTTCTCAATTTATTAATTGGTGTAATGTTTTCATTATCAAAAAATGATTTTCAGGGTAATTGGTTTGTCTTCTATAATTTTGTGGTCTTTTACAATTTTGATGGAGTGGTTTATCTCGGATTGAACAATTCAAATAAATTAATCGCACTCAGTAAAATGTACGGAATTGAAATAAATATTTTTCCTTTGAAGACGGTACTCCAGGAGCAGGCAATAATTTCTAATTAAACAAGAAGTTGCTGCATACATGGAGTACAGCGTCATAAGCCCTGAGAAAAGATTAATCAGTTTCGAACGTATCAATCCAATCATGACTATAACTCTTCCACAGTAGGATATTCATTCATCAAACATCTCGGCTTAATTGGAAGAAAGCCCGTTTAATTGATTTCATTCCCCATCATTTGAAACATCATCATCGGTTAGTTCACGCAATCGTACCTCCGCGAATATATAATTTATCTCACTTTTACCGAGGCGCGCAACAGTGAAATTTGCAATTGATGCGGTTGGAAAGGAAGGACTCTTGATTAATTTATCCAAGATGATGGTGTTGTGGTGGAAGCTGCGTGGTCTTTGACAGGTTTCTTTCACCTCGGGCAAATCGATTGAGCCAAGGAGGCCTTCACCGGGTACAGGGCTTTTTCCTTTGGTGCGCACCGTCCGTAAGGACAACCGTCCGCAGATATCATTTTCCTTCCCCATCATGTACCGCGGGTTCATCTCAATACACCGACTCTAGCTAACCAATTGCGGCATCATCTCCACTGTTATGGCTTCATACCATCATATTCCATGATTGTTTATGGAATTTTTGTCCCTCGAGATTAAAGTCTGTCTTGCTTCGGGCAGTTATTACTCCTATCCTCATCATTTTTTCCACATCGAGTTCAAACGCAACGCAACTCGACCCAGTTTTCCTGGGCATCAGGAATTTTATTAGATTATTAGATTGAGTTGAATACTCCGAGAAATTGTCCGCCGAGAAGAATTCACGGAGAATTACGGAACGAATCCTAATTGTTACGTGAATTTCACGTTTCTTGGATTACAAACAATTACAGAAAATTTCATTTTTGAATTTGATCTTATTTTTTGGGGTTGAAAGTGCGGTGGAAATCAAGTGAATGAGTAATTTTGGGGATTTATTTCAATTACAGTAGTGGAAAAATACTACCAATTAAATTTTCTTCCCGGGATATCCTGACTTGCCTTCGTCAGAAAGGTTGGAAAAACTCATAAGATAAAAAGTGTTTCGTTATAAAATCCATATGCTCCCGCGCATTTCCAGGTTGATCCAATAATTCCCTGGATTTCATCGGGCTCTCGCACCGACGCTCGGATATTCGTAAATTTATTAAAAAATATATAGTCGGATGAGCATCATGAACGTGCTGTGTAATTAGTTGGCCTATTCTTCCCTTCTAGTTTGATTAACATCGGAGATTCACATTCCACGAGGAAGACGCGGGCGCGAATGGGATCACCCTCACGCCTTAAAAATATAATTATGTTGAAAAATTTACATTTTTTATACTTTCCGCTCGAATTGGAGGAATTCTTAATTATAATTTTACTTCGCTTGATGTGTGTGTGTATAATGACATCTCTTTCACCTTCGGGTTTTTATAAAAGTAAAGATTCATGTTTTCGAGGAAGACATTCACGAGAAAATTTCACTCGCAGTCGTCTAGAGAAATTTCGTCGGCTACAATTTCGCCACCAGAAATCCCAGAATTTCGCCTAAAATTTAAAGGAAATTTGAAGCTGACCCAGGATTCACGCCGGATAAATGAGAAAAACGAGACAACACAGCAGTAGAAGATAGCTGATGTAAATGGATCCAAGTGTTGCAATACAAAACTCGATTAAAGTAAGGAGACCCCACCACGTTACCAACAAACTGGTGCCCAAGGCGCATCGACATTAAGCGTAATACAATATTCTAGAACATTGCCGGAAGCTGTATTCAGTGGCACCATGGCGAGGTTTCCGTGGTAGTTGCACGTGAAACCAATCGAATCGGCATTTCACTTCACGAGTGGTAGAGAAACGAGAAAAAACATGTCCCGAGCAAGATGGGAATGCAAAGAGGTGGAGAAATTATCGGCAGAAATCATCGGTTACCATAGGAAATACTTGACCCTCACTGCAGGATCACATCCCCACCCCGTGCATTAGATCGGTTATCAAAGATGTGAGAGACGTTATTACAGTAATTGTAATTACTGCAGTGGATAACGGCAGCGTCGAGTCGTAATGAAAATATTCAGTTCAACGGATAAAGATTTCATGTTGTTGCACACGGCTTCTTAAACCAAGTTTGCCATTAGGAATGGCTCGTTTACTTTCGCGGAGTGATCTCTTTTCAGGGGCATTCCATTGAGCAGGCCGCACTCTCGACCTAACAATTAAATTCACCCTACAATATTTATCACTAATACAGCATGATTGTTTAGTTATTATTATTTTTACGCATTCGAATGTTCCCTTTAGCCTTTTGTGGTGAACCGATTATTCCATTATGAATTTTTATCCGTTCCAAGCAATTTATCGAACAAAGTTCAGCTGAGTTTATCTATTTCAACATTTTTTATTGCGACGAAAGAGAAATAATAAAATATTGTCAAAAGTACCAAACCAGAGAGAAAATGTTAATTTCTTGAAACTGAATCCGAGATTTTACGAATTGTAGAGAATATTCCATAATTTCCAAAGCAAAAAATTCGTATCACGTTATTCATTATTTCTTGCCTGTCCGCTGACATAATGGAGTCCTTTACTCCAAAACGAATAGATCCCCTCTGTGTTCAGTGAGAATTATGAAAAAAAATTAGCAGAATTACTTGCTGCATTAAAAAAATGAGAAAACTAATGGAATTTTTATCCCGTTATTTCACAGTTATTTCATTCATCTCCTGAGGAAACACCAGTGGTTCCGCTGAAGATCCGGAAGTCAAAGTAATACCCAACAAAGTAAAATCAACGGAGAAAAAAATTCTCTCGTCTTGTTGAAAAATGAAAAATATTTGATAAAGTTACTACGACAGTTCTGGATGATATCGAAATGGCACTTACTAAAAAAGTATTTAAAAAACATGAGAAAAAACAGAAATGGTGTTGCAACAGTGCTTGAAAGCACTCATTCACGGGAAGAGTTTCGCAGTGGCAGGAGATGAGAAAAAAAAAATCAGTTTCCGGGGTTCAAAAGTTTTACGGCGTCAGAAAAAATATACCACCGGCTACTTCATGTGAATAACACGTAATGCATTTCTGTACTTGAGAGCCCCGTAGATTTTTATTTCCAACATTTTCTTTTTCACTCTTAATGCGACACCCCCTGGACATTCTCCCGTCATTTTTCACTCCTCCCCGGAATCTCCGTCATCCCTTCTGTTCCATTTAATTCGACACCCGAGTCTGATAAATCGTATGACTATTTATAGAGAGAACTGAACAATGAATCGAAACGACACAGTTTATTAGTTGGATGCGCACGGTAGAGTCTCAACGAAGGAAAACTTGTCGCGAGTAACTCACCCTCTTCGTCACGAACTTTGTTGAATAGTCTTTATCGTCAGAGCGAATAGTGAAGCACCGAAATGCGAATTCACCGTGTCTTATACACGTAACAAACTTCACGTTTCTTGCATTTATCGACGATACAACAATCCGAAACTGTCCTGAATCCGACAATCGTATATAGGGAGATGTTTCCTTAATTTAACGAGTACACGGGAAACTTGATCAATCCAACGAAAAAGGCGATTCGCACATCAGAACTTTATTGCACTTTTCAAAACATCAGATGAGGAGAAAAAAATCTTAACACCCCAAGAACAAACAATTATTGCAGCTTTTACACTGAAATCGTTGTTAAATTTACGATATTCCCAATTCTTATCAAAGAATTAGCATTTTTCAGTTCAGTTAAAAAAAAATTGAATAAAAGAAGAAATCGAGATGAAATTGGCAGATGAAAATTTCTTGGAATGATATTCTCAAATTAATTAGACTAACTCGTGATTAAATTACGCAATCTTGGAGTAAATGTTGATCATATAGTATAGGTGGTTATAATATAATATATAATACAGAGTTGTAAAAAATCCAGACATATTGGAAAACACATTCATTAAGGATAAATTATGATCCGTCTGGCGTGGAAATTTATAGGCATAACAGAGGTCAGTAGATTGTGAGATTTGAGGGGATAGGGTTCGTAAGGTCTTTTGAGGGCAATGGGTTTTACATGCACCTGAATCCTCCCCTGTACCTCGGCTTTTCGTTGTACCGAGTACTCGGCTTTGTTCCACTTGGAGAGAACCAGATCCAGTAACTCTCGGGGTTGAAATTGCCATAATTCTCAGTAGTGTGTGGGTACATACGCGTGGTAAAACCCACCGCTACTCGCCATTACCCACCAATACTAAATTTTCAAATGTTCCCGTAATACACACAGTTGAGCACAAAAGAGGCGCCGCTAAATTATTATGTTTCAGTCAAGAGAAAATAAATTCATACATGAACACCAAGAGATGGACATTCGACCCAGCAAAACGCCTGTCTGAATACCTGTCGCAATGACTATTTAATGGCTTCACAAGATAATCAAATCCTCAGGGTTTTGCGCTGGGAGAAATGCTCAGGAAAAATTGCGCATCAATTGAGATAATCTCCAAGTGGAAAACGATTTTCGCTCATTTTTATAGCAATTCGGGAGAACATGCTTATCCGAGTTTTTTTTTATTTTTCGGTAAATGACAGGACGCAGGAAATATTTATTTTTTGAGTAGATTTTAGTGAGATAATGTGAATTCAATTTAAAAATTTTTCGATTTAAAAATGACGACGTAACGAATTGTTCAATTGTCACGGAATAAATCGTACGATTTACGTGGCGATTGATGAAATTTTATTTCCAACTGAAACTTTTTATTGAATAGTTTCTACTCAGTGTTTTTTGTCGGGTTTTGTAACTCCAATACGACAGTCGCAGTTTACCAGACCTTCGATGGAAATACGAGAATTGCAATGTACCTGAATGGATTATTCATTTTTAAAACGGGAACAAATGCCAACCATACTGCCAGTATTCCCAGCATGTACAGTTAATGAACTCTAACCTTCATCGCTGAGGAACAGATTGAGGAATCGAGTAATAGAATTATTCGATCCTGTCAAATATAGTCGGATGAAATTGCCGGAGATAAACATGGATATTAATGTGCAATCACTGAAGAACTCATCAATTATTTGTTCTTCATTGTGAGCGCATCGGATATCACCGGTAAAATGGAGAATCGACGCGAGATGGGCGTGATGTATCCTCCAGAGAGGGGATTTATCGGTTTCTCTGATGAATTCAGATCCCGGAATTGCGTTCCTATAATCCGAAAATGCAAATTTTCCCGGTGATTTTCGGCTGTGGGAATTTTCAACTCGAAATTAAATTGGAAATTTTACTCAGCGCGTTTTCCCCGATTGACTTCTATGGGGAGTCTATTTTACGTCCTCAGGGATGGAAATGGGGATTCCCACCGATGGCGGCTGTATACCGGGGAAAATGTCCATTAGATGGACAGAGGACTGGCATTCCACGGGCTCTTTGACCGACGAGAGTGGTAGAATTTAATATTCGATTCTAGTATGATATATTCTTCGGAATTCCACTGTACTCAACATGTCAATTTTCCTCTGAAAGCCGTAGGCTCCCGGTCATTCTTGTAACTTTGTTTTTTAATTTTCTACGGGCCAACAATTCACAGGTATTAGTGGTCTGCATGGAGAAAAATTTTATCGAAAAAATGCACCGGCTGTGAAGTAAAAAATAAATAAATGAATGAATTATAATTGTAACTTGTACAAAAAGTCAAAATTTCAAGTGTACAAGAGTTACAACTCCTCTGGGATATCCGGAGTAAATTTCCCTATAGATTATGGTACGTGGAAATTTCGTAAAAAACCCACAAGTTTAATTTGTGGTATAATTTATAATTTCTATCCGCGGATTTTTTATAGAAGAGAAAATTCTTTGGAGATTATTAAAGATACAGAAGATGAGTTCCGTACTTTATCAAGATATTACTCCCATCGTATCCAAATGCACCGTCAGTTAACGGTTGACCCCATGAGCAATCGATGAAACCTGTCAGTACATCCTGTGTGTACATCGATCAGTCCCGGAATAATCGAATACATCATTAATAATTTTCAAAATACTGCAAATACCATTCATCAACATTGATTACCACAATTCGCTCTTTAATTCTTCAATCATTTCTACCTATTATCGTTACACAAGTGTTCCACCATTATCCAAGGTCATGCTCATTATTCGCAAATGTTGGGCCTTGAGCAAACTCGTGTGCATCACCGCGGGGCATTATATAGTCCTCCAATGCTAATAACATTAAAATAACATTGACCGCTCTCTACCCTAGGCTAACCCAACAAATTGCATTTCCTCTTAAATAATCATCAGTATTCCATATCAATTTTATTTTATACGAATATTAGGAGACGTTTTATCTTGAATCAAGTGAACATTTATTTACGAGAAAAAAACTTTTGGAAGTTACTAGATAAAAAAAATTGTAATTGATTCTAGGATTTATTCCTCTCAAAATGAAGATGAAAATGGGTTAATGTATAATAATTTTTTTTAGGAGATTTTCCAGGGGATTTTGTTCGGGATATTTTTTCCCGGGTGAATAAATCCGGACGCGGATTTTCTTAATTACTTTCGAAACCGACAAATAAATAGGGAGTTTGATAATTTTTATGACATAAAGAGAGTAAATCCCGCGATATTCTTAACGCGTATCGCAGGTGGATCGGGAATTTTCTATATTAACTCATAATACTCGCCTAGGGATCGACAAAATCGAGTTTACAACGGCTCCATATGTTGAAGATCGTAGCACCGCCATTATACCCAACCCCATAAGATACTTTGCAAAGTAACAAAGTCAGAGGCATTAAAATGCGCTCGACTCATCGCCGCGCCGCGATCAGCATTTCCAATAAAGAGAAAAAAAAAAATGAGAAAGAGTAAAGGGAGGAACCAAGGCGATACAAAAAATAATGAGACCACCGGATTTTACGATCGGTAAACTCTAACCGAAAGATCCAATTCCCCTCAGCTGTTGAGTTATTTCCGAGGGAGCATTTACGATCATGGCGCAAGGACCTGTTACCGCTACTCTAGGATACAATTACGTGCAGGAGCATTAAGTACGGAAAGTTACAAGAGATATAGTTACCATTAATCTATTATCAATAACCATTTTACTGTGTTGATTGTCGGCCTGAAGGAGTGGTAGTGAGATACTCTCGGCCATTATGTCGCTAGGTACAAGGGGATGAGGGTATAAAGTTGATGGCGAAGGTGGAGAAACGTTCGGGGGGCTGATCAGTGACAGTAACGACGGCAATAACAGTTGGCCATGCTGATCGGTAGAACGATTTCGCATTGTTCTACATCCTCAGTAAATGTCGTTAGTCCGTCGTCCGCCGGCAGACCGCCAACTTCACTCCCTAATGTCAACACCCAAACAAATCAAACTCCAGTTTCGCACTTATACTCGCTCATTCAAACATCTCAAGTTGCCTATTCAAATAGTCTTGCGAAACCTGCATATTTTGCATGTATAACGTCTTCATTTCCGACTTCCGCTAGTTCCCTTTTTTTTTCAGGTGAAATTTCAGTTTTTTTGATGATTTTTTTGAAGAATCTCGCATCGAGTGGTAAACAATTTTTATTGGGATTTGAGAGGTCCGTATTTGAACCATTTAGAAGACTTTCCAAAGTATTTCTTATGTTTTATTTTGAGACTGCTGAAATTTTCTTAAGATTATTCTTTTGAAAAATCGCGAATCAAGTCCGGAAGTTATAACATGAGATTTTCAGGATTACAATAATGATTTTTAAAAGTCCAACGCAAATCTTTCGAACATCAAATTCAAACGATTAATCCGCCAAGTGGGACCATTGAAATGATAAAATAATAATGTTCCACTTTTTTTATTGAAAGAGTTTGATTATCATCCAATGAAATTTGAATTTTTCCCTCATAAACGCAAAGTGGTGAGCACCTCCCCGAAAAGCATCATCTTCAAATCAATCATACCCCCTGATAAATTCCCCTCGCAATCGAAGAATTCATAAACCCCCACATTAGCCAAAAGGGTCAGCCGATAAAATGCACGTGTCGCCCCGATGCCCACGGCAAGGCGGTCGTCTGACGTGACAGGGGTTCAAACAACCCTGGAGCCTCTTCCACCCCTTCTATCGCTCGTCACACAGCCAAACCCCTCGAAATACATTATTAACCCCAAAAACACAGTGATCTATGTCCACATTCGCCCAGAAAACCACTCTAAACCGCCCAGAACAGCCAATGATCCTCTCCAAACCCAATCCCTAATGAATTCGTAATTCTCTCTCGATTTACTACACCCCTAAAAACACCTGATTGCCATCGAATAAAAAATAATCAATTACAATAAAATAATGGTTCATCTCTAATGATATTAAAAAAAAACTCATTTATTTATCGCAGTAATCGTTATTTCATTCAAATAAATAATTTCTCTGCGCCGATCGACTAAATGAAATCCCTTGGAAAGCATTTCATTATTAACAGAGAGTAGCGGTAATCGACGACATGAGTCGGGCATAAAAATCGAGAGAGAAATAAAATTTTCACAACCAAAATGAAAAAAAAAATCCCTTTTATTTGCATGACGCACGACAAATCGGTTTTTTCCTCTAACCCACATGCACTTTTTCACCCCTTTTCCACCCCTTTTCCACCCCTTTTCCACCCCTTTTCCACCCCTTTTCCACTCCTGGCAGCTGGGGAGGAGTGTCCCCCACATGAGTACGTCGTTCTCACCGTCATATTTTCGGCCAATAAATGGTCAACACATAAATATTTCAAATAGGCGTAAAATCGAAATACCACGGAGTGCTGCATCAGTGTGGCATGATGAATTTACCCCATCCTGTAGCAACGCGTATGTATTCTCCAGATATATTGCATGCGGGCATGAAACCACCGATATTTCCCCGTATTAATGAATATTATACGGTTGTGACAGAAAATTGATGCGGATATAATAATAGATTAATCCTAAACGCATTTATCGCTTGGAAATAATTGATGAGTGGGGGGTGGGGGTAGTTTTTCAGGAATATTCAGGGGTTAATTGATTATTTGTAGAGATTATTGGTGCCTGTGAATATTGTTGGGATTATAACGGTCGTTTTGGGGGGCTATAATCAAATATTGCGAATTTTTTCCAATTTCCCGGCGATTGGGGGTGCATTATTCATGAAGCCACTCGTTTACCGAGATAAATCGTCATGCTCTTTTTGGATGGATAAGAGTCGGGATTATCGAGGGATGAAATATGGAGGTTCCGCGAATTATAATCGGTAATGTGTCTCAATTGAACGCAGATTGAATAATTAGCGGGATAAAATTCTACGTGTCCTGGAATACTAGCATTTTCTTATAGAATATCATTTTGGATTCTCCAGTAAGTTAGAATGATCAATCAGTTCTATCGAAATAAAAATTAAGTAATCACCTTTTGAGATTATACCAACCAGCGATGCATGATATCAGTGTCTCGTTAGTGAGAGATTCTCCGGGCGTATGTTCATTAATTTCCGATGAATCCCGATACTGCAATATTTAAATGCACCATGTGTGGGTCTTCATCATATCTCGCTGTGAAATGGGATAATAATCTCGGTGCAACGTGGCTGCGCACAATGCCAACTTAATTAAATGAATACATTGCTACGATATACCGGTGAAAGTCTTTCCCAAGAGACATTCTCCGTCTCGTTTCCATTCATCATGTGCACGAGGATGCAGCATCAGTGGGTGAATTTCACCTTATCGATACCCATTGAACCGATCGAGGGATGCACCATCCAGCGAAACTCATGCACCTAGGGGAATTACCAATGATTCACGTAAAGGCGCAATTCAACTTTGTTCCTGTGGTACATCACCAAGGCCAACTGTCGAATACTCCAGTCAAAGCATACTCACTTTGCCTCTGGAATTGCGTTAGTTTGTTCATCCCTTCTTGTTTTGCAATAGTTGTATCATTCTGGTCTAGTGATACTCGATTTTCATTGTCGAGGAACAAGCCAGTACTGGCACCGTACCACAGTGAAATAAAATAAACGATTCAGAACTTTTTTTTTTATAAATTCTACAATCTCCCAATTCACGAAATTTGTAATTCGGTATGGTATACATATATCACTCAAACTACAAATTTTTTTCAACATCAAAGGAGGGAATTCATTTATCGATCCACATTCTTGTGTCGTAACAGGAAAAGATTGGATAGGATTTGGCAAAAGTCAGGGTTTTAAAAAATTAAGTTTTCAACTGAACAAGATGATGGAATGTGAATTGAAATAATTTCTGTATTTTTGATTAATACTCATCTATGGACAATCAGTTATTTGTTATCTTCGTGAACATGTGGATTGCAAAACGGTTTCATCTGAGTTTAATCATCCAGGCAGCCGTACTTTTGAAGCAATTCTCTTCGATTCATATAAAATCTAGACGGATTCCAGAGCCGCGAACAGATCCTCACTTCCAAGGGTTGGCACTTTCTTCTGCAAGCCTCTTGCGATGAAAAATGATTTTCTGCTGGATTATAACAGCCTCCACCATGGAATGGAACACAGGTCTCTTCCTCCTGATCAAAACGCCAACCAATCGCCAACGACATACATTGCCGGAGAGGTTCAGGAAGCAGGCATACTGGATCTTCAAGGCAAAAAGTAAATTTTGTAATTCATGAACATAATAAATCAATTCAGCAGCGGAGAATTATTTCGGAAATATCTCTGGAATCAATTGATATTTTCATGACAAAACGTTATTTCTCTCTATATCAATTAGTTCTGTAAAGGTTTCAACAAAAAATCAATTATTCCTCCTGCTTTCGAAAGCATTTCCGAGAGCTCACCGAAAATTTAATTCATCTCATTTAACCGCTTCCCAATGAGACGAATTATCACTCTCCTTTAATAATCAATATAGAAAAATATGATGCTTACCACGACGTATAACTGCTGATGTTTCCTTCGGAACATTGCTCAATGCAATAATTAGAAGTACAATAAGCGCCTGCTTCATCTTGTATCTTTTAAATTCTCTGTGACTTTATGACGACTAGTTCCAACGAGTCCCAAAGTTGTACTAACAAAAATCGTCTGCCACTATTTATAGGCACCAATAAGGCAACAACTGTTGTACATAGTGTCAAAAATTAGAAACGTTAAAATTCAAACCGCAATAACCATTAAATATCATTAATATCGCATTGGCTGACGTCCATACATACATCTGAGGAAACATTATTATCTAAATTGTTTGCTGCGAGGAGTACAAAATTATTAGACATCCTTATCTTAATCCATTGAATGACGGCCTATTATCTATAGTAATTGGAATATTAATTAAGTGTATTGTATATACAGGAATGCCACTTGGGCTTGACGGAATATTTTCACCTAATGGACAACTGTCGTTAATGTTTCCAAAATAATTGCTGCATCTCGTCAATTCAATTCCCAATGTAATTCAGATATTAATAAACCGCTCCAGCCCAAAAAAAAAAAAACCATTGCCAACGAAAAATAGCTCTTACTCTGAAAAACAATTCTCGAAGAAAACAGGTGGCGACTGGTTCACCTTGAGGCTGAAAAAATTACACCTGTCGACAGTGGTTAAGAAAAAAAAAAGCACCCTTTTCCATTCATCCTCCATTTTCTTTATTAAGCCCTCAGTCCCCCGAAAAGGTTTCACTCAGAGTTACTGGGTAAAATAAACTGAAACGACATTTGACGACACTTTAACTTGGCAGAATGTACATCAGGCGAGCAGCCGCGTGTAAATACGTACCAGATAATAAAAAAAGAAGTGAGCAACAAAAATACAGTAATAATAATTCTGGACTGAAGCTCGTTTGCGCATCAGTTGTTTCTCGCACCCTCTGGAGCACTGACAAGACGAGTTAATTGCCCGTGAAATCAAGAATGTTTTAGCCCGCGTTACAATTTATCGTCGGTAGTCTGGAATACGAGGGTACAAAGGGACTTGTACTTTTTTACATTACATCCTTTTTTTCACCTTTTTCAGGTGTATATTTTTTTTTTCATTCACCCTGGCCACATCATCACCGACAAATTAACGGCTTAAGTAATGGTCGGTATCATTACGAGGGGAACGGAAGAATGAAGGTGAAAAAAAATGTACAGGAGAGGAGTATCAAAGAGAAAGTCAGAGTTGCACCGGAACGTTTTGTAGGTGGAAAAATGTATTGGGCTCCAGCAATTACAGCTTGTACACTGAAGGATCAGTGGCACGTACACTGTAAAAAAATGTTGAGTTATTTTCTTACTGATTGTGCCACTAAAGTTCGGAGGTTTCACCACTTTCAGGCTAAATTCAACTTTGACTTCACTTCAATTCTCAATGGAATGAGAAAAAAATTATATGAATCTTCACTTTCTACATTCATTTCAATCATTCGGATTTTTCTTCATCTTCCCGAACTCATTGATTTGGAAAAATTAATGAAATCAAAAATTCACTTCAGGAATCGATTAAATGTTGAACTCGTCAATTTCTTGATCGCAATTGTAGTAATATTCCATTCGTTTTGTCTCCCTTTTATACCTATGAATTTTAGGCATAGAAATTTCAATTGTAATCACTCCTCGTTATCGCTCTCGATATCTCATACAATTTTTGCAGGTAATAAAAAATGCAAATATTTTATTGAGATAATAATGGAAGAGTATTCACATCATCGTAGGTTCCCATCAATGAAAAAATAAAATTCAAACTAAACATAATAGCGAAATGTTTCACAGTTTTTGCCATAATTTCTCAGTAATTTCATTAATAGCAATAGTTCATAGTCACATATTTATTAATATCGTCAGCATTTCATATATTGAAAAACGGCTGCACCTACTTTCTATATCACAGGCAGTCGTTCTTCCGAAGCTTTTCCAATCTAGCGTTTAATTGCCCAGGGAACATAACCGATGATTTAATCTCGTTGCAGATTCTGACTACGTCTGGTAGACAAATATCTCTGCATTCTGCTTTAGTTGCAAAACTATTTTGTCCAGGAAAATAACAGTCTGGATTCATGAATTCAATACAGGCCCCTTTGTCCACATCAAAACGCCACTCGAGCGAGGCGGTTTTGCATTCTACTTGAAGTGTAGGAAGCAAGCATCTCGTTGCTTCAAAGCAAAAAGTAATTTTTTTCATTTATCAACATTACGAATCAATCTAATAACACCCTAAGAAAAAAACAGGTAAGTTGACAGGTCAATCTTCGGTATTTCATTTTTTTTCGAAAAGATGTCCAGAAATTCGAATTTTTGAAATAATCTTTTTTGTTGTTGTTAATGAGTTGTATGATAAAAGCTTCCGGGAAAATTTCATTACCTATCTCAGTTTCGGGGATTGCAGAGAAATTCACCTAATCGAAAAACTACGTCAACTTATCTCTTTTAATCAGTTCTCAACAGAATTAATGATTTTTATCTTTTAATAGATAATGTAAAATTATAAGATTCTCACTGCGAGATACAGCTGCTGATGTTTCTTGCAGACCACAGCTCAACGCAACAATTACAAGTACGATCGCCGGGTTCATGTTCTGCTTTTTGATGTCTCTTCAATTCAATCGCCAGAAGTTTCAACGAAGTTTGAGATTTTTGCTGATATTCTCTCTTATTTATATCGATTCATTGCATTATCTATGCCAAGGCTAGAAATGTCAATAACTTCCTCCGTTTTATTAAATTGAGTAAACATCACCTTTGGAAATTTTTTATTGTTATCTGAGATCTATGTATTCAGGTGAAAATAATAACGAAAACTATGGGCCTTCAATTTCTTGAGTAGATATGAATTATTTTTCATAACACTCGCCAGTACCTCTGCCTCATTTACGAATTATCAAAAAGTTATAAGAATTTATTAAAAAATTGAAGAACTTGTTTTCGACAGGTAGGATTATAGCAGTCGCCTTCGGCTTGTGCTATTAACCTCCCTCACACCAAACATCACTTTTCCGTACTTGTTATGAAATATGCTATTTTAAAATCTATTGCACTGCGAGAAGTAAGGGGTGATAAAAATATGCTTGTCTCGATCCATTAAAATTCGAAGAAGGCCATAATCCATTTCCTATGGTAATGGCAACATTTATTCAGTAAAATTATATACAGAAATGAAACTTAAATTTAATGAAATATTTTCAACAACTGGGCACATATCGTTAATGTTTCTCCAGAGCCTTCGTGAGTAATTCGTTCATAGATGTCAATAATATTCGTGGGTCTTCGACGAGTCCAGCCCCAACCATCGCTGCCGTGAAAAGCTGAGGAAGAATTGATAAATTTATATATAATTTTAATTTCAATTTTTGGCGAAGATGCTTAGACACACCCTACTAAAATTAATAATTCTGTAAGCAAAATGGTAGAACTACCTGTTGAGTTAAGAGTTCGGCTAATTTCGGATCTGACTCAATCAGAGTTGTAAGTTTTTTGATGATGGGATGATTGAGATTGATTTCCAGGCGTGGCTGCAGTAGGTTGTACCTCGTTTCTTCATTGAGCTGATGGCTCTGGGTCCTGATGAAGTGCCTCGCACTGGCCATGTCCTGGACCGTGATAACACAAGGATGAGATTCCAAACGATTCGTTGTTCTCACTTCAGACGCTTTTTTTGATAGTACACTCTTCATATATCCAAGAACTTTGTCGACCTCCTGCTTATTAATCGCATCGATTGTGCTCTCCTTCGTTGACTCTACATCGTCTCGCATCTCTTTTTCCACAGATGTGAGGGAACGCGAACCAAACCGACCTAACTGCATAAGAACTAACTCATCGTAAGGTTCGTAGCAGAAAAGGACCTCGTAATTTCGTTTCTTGAATGATTCGTAGTAAGGGGATTGCTCTGCTAGAATTCTACTAGGTGCAGATAAGTAATATATGTGCTTTTGCTCCTGGGAGATACCCTCGCAGTATTTAGGCAGGCTAACAAGCTCTCCAGCGGGCTTCGCCGATGACTCGAACCGCAGGAGTTTACCAATGGCTTCTTTTTCGTTGTGGTCGTGACTTGTCACAATCCCCTCTTTCAGGAATAATCCATAATCCTTGTAAAATTCGTTATACTCCTCCGGTTGTTTTGTCGATCTCTCATTGAGATATTTCAGAATTCGTGCTGTCAAAACTGTTCTTAATTTACTGATGAGAGCGCTATTCTGGAGCAATTCACGGCTCAAGTTCAGGGGAATGTCTTCGGAGTCAACGACACCTTTAACGAAACGCAGCCACTTTGGCAATAAATTGTCGGCTTTGCTCTTTATCAGTACTTTTCTGCTGTAAAGGGAAATCCCCACTGATGTGTCTCTGCTCAGTTCGAAGAGCCCTGGCTTGTCGTCTGGAAAGTATAGGAGGGCTCGAATACTGAGGGGCACATCGGCGGTATAGTGGAGGATGAACCTAGGGGCATCGTACGAATTCGAGATGAAACGATAAAACTCGGCATGTTGCTCGGCTGTTACTTCCTTGGGGTCTAGCATCCATATCGGTTGAATCACATTCACACGTTTGCCATTCACGAAAATTGGACTGCCCACAAAGTTACTGTACTTTTTGATAATTTGATTAATAGTCTCCTCGTCACTGAATTCTCTAGAGTCACTCTTGAGGTGCATCACGATTTTAGTTCCTGGTTGAACTCCTTCTGCCTCAGATATTTCATAAGTCCCCGATCCGGTGGACAACCAATGTAAACCTTTGGCATCCTTCTCATAGGACTTGGTGAACACTTCAACCTTGTCAGCAACCATGAATGCGCTATAAAATCCTACACCGAATTGCCCAATTATACTGGCAGTGTCCCCTGCTGCCTGTTTCTCCTTCAACTGCTCCAGAAAAGCCTTCGAGCCAGATCGCGCAATAGTCCCCAAGTTGGACACCAATTCCTCTCGAGTCATCCCAATTCCTGTATCCTGAATAGTGAGTGTTCGATTTTGCTTATCAGTGACGATATGTATCTCTAACTCCCGGCCGCCCCCTTCTTCGGGGGATAAATTTCTGCTAAGCCTGAGATATCGTAATTTCTCCAGAGCATCACTGGCGTTAGATATCAACTCCCGAACAAAAACCTGAAGAAAAATTAAGCACGATTGATATTTCCAGCGTTACTTTTAATTAATTCAGATCATATTGGAAGTACTAGAGTTTTCACACCTCTTTATCAGAGTACAAAGACTTCGCGACGATTTCCAAAAGCATCTGAGTTTCTGACTGGAACTCATGCTGAGCACTTTGCCCTGGAAACCAATAAATAAAACGACTAAATAACTTTCTCGAGTTTCCTTATTGTCATATTGTCAGGATAAATGAATATGCTGATAACAAAACAAAAAAAAATTTCGGTGAGTTGGTTAGAGATGGACGTTTAGAGTCAAAAATTTTCCTTGCCGGTGCCCTACCGTGCATCTCGACTTCCTTCTCATATTTTTTGCCGATTTTACAAATACCACTAACAAATGTTACCTGTTGGTTTCTCCGTATTTTTTACGATATTATGATACTCCACGTCCGTTTCACTCTCAGGGGCTGCCTGAGAAGTAAGAAGTCGGGCATTTCTCAAAGGAGAAGAAAATCCTGGAAATACACAAATGGTTAACCTCGCAAGCAACCTAAACCTCTTGTCAACGAGGTCAACTGTCATCTCCAGTAATGACAGTAGATGCAAATAGGAAATTGATATACCTGAAGATTGTAGTAATCGACATCCAGAGAATCTAAATTTGTGGTTGGAATTAATCGAATTGGAAACCAATTTTCCACACTTGATCACATGCCGCAGTCGACAAACAGCCGCCATTTTTATTTGGATAATGAACTTTGATTTTTTCGCGGGAGTGCGGGGAACAGAGAGGATTGACTAGAGTAGAGGATCAGTTCTGGGGGTTCGAGTAACCCCAGCGGCATCGTCGTACTGCACCCCAAGAGAGGGAGGGCGCCACACGCAATGGGGGTGTTGTCCCGTCATGAAAATCGAGGAGGTATTGACTGAAATTTAAAAAATTCGAAATTTTCAAAAAAGTGTCAGAGAAGCATGAAAATCGAGCAGGTATTCACTGAAATTTGAAAATTCGAAATTTTTGAAAAAGTATCAGGAGAGCATGAAAATCGAGGAGGTATTGACTGAAATTCGAAATTTTCAAAAAAGTATCAGGGGAGCATAAAAATCGAGGAGGTATTCACTGAAATTTGAAAATTCGAAATTTTTGAAAAAGTATCAGGAGAGCATGACAATTGAGGAAGTATTCACTGAAATGTGAAAATTCGAAATTTTTGAAAAAGTATCAGGGGAACATGAAAATTGAGGAAGTACTCACTGAAATTTGAAATTTTTCGAAAAGTATCAGGGGAGTATGATAATCGAGGAGGTATTCACTGAAATTGAAAAATCTAAAATTTTCAGAAAATAAAATTAACCCCGTCAATTGGTCCCTTTGACAGCGGGACTGCTACTGAGGCAGTTACCGAGTCGGCTAACGGGCAGACCCCCCACCTTTGGGTGCGGCCCCCTCTTTCTCTTGGGGTGAGGTACTCCCCCAGAACTGAGCCACTCATTGGGGGTTTGAGTGACCCCACCGGCAGTACTTCACCCCAAAAGAGGGGGCCGCACCCAATGGTGGGGTGTCTGCCCGTTAGCCGACTCGGTAACTGCCTCAGTAGCAGTCCCGCTGTCAGAGGGACCAGTTGACGGGGTTAATTTTATTTTCTGAAAATTTTAGATTTTTCAATTTCTGTGAATACCTCCTCGATTATCATGCTCCCCTGATACTTTTCGAAAAATTTCAAATTTCAGTGAGTACCTCCTCAATTTTCATGTTCCCCTGATACTTTTTAAAAAATTTCGAATTTTCACATTTCAGTGAATACTTCCTCAATTGTCATGCTCTCCTGATACTTTTTCAAAAATTTCGAATTTTCAAATTTCAGTGAATACCTCCTCGATTTTTATGCTCCCCTGATACTTTTTTGAAAATTTTAAATTTTTCAATTTCAGTGAATGCCTCCTCGATTTCCATGCCCCCCTGATACTTTTTTGAAAATTTTGAATTTTCTAATTTCAGTGAATACCTCCTCGATTTTCATGACGGGGCGACACCCCTATTGTGTGTGGCGCCCTCCCTCTCTTGGGGTGCAGTACTACGATGCCGCTGCGGTCACTCCAACCCCCAGAACTGAGCCTCTACTTCAGCCAATCCTCTTTGGACCCCACCGGCATCGTAGTACCTCACCCCAAGGGAGAGAGGGTGCCACATGCAATGCTGCCCGTCAGCCGACTCGATAACTGGTGGCATCCCTCGGATGGAGTAAATCACCATCGTTTTTGGGTATTGTTAACTCCTAGAGCTGCGCCTCTGCCCTAGTCTATTCTCTTGGGCATTTCTGTTCTTCCATTTCGTTTCCTCGTCGAAACTGTTGTGTTACATTTTAGCGTTATCCACGTTTCGTGTCACCACGACTTAAAAGTAAGTAATAAATTTGAAAGAAATTATTGAAAATATTAGGGATAACAACATCTCTATTGTCTGCGGCAATTAAATCAACGTTTAATCAATGGGCATTTATGAAATTCACATAGATGTTTACGGATCCGTAAACGTGCTCTGAAAACTTCTTGTCTGTGATATTATTCCATTATTCCGCTCTCAATCTTTGTTTATAATTATTGATAAATTATGTTGGAGTGTTTATATATTAATTTTTCTATGATGATCACAATTTATCACCATCTTTCGACTGAGTGGCAGTGATGTTAAATTATTTCCTGATGATTCAGAAAGAATTATCGAAAATGTTGGAGAGTTGAAGTGAGGTTAATCATTGGTGTTTTTTCGAATTTTTCACTTAGAATGCGTTACGTGGCCGCTTATCTCTTGGCTGTCCTTGGTGGCAATGCCTCACCTTCGCAAGACGCCATCGAGAAGATCCTCTCCTCGGTGGGAATTGAATCTGATGCTGAGAGAGTCAAGAAGATCATTGGTGAACTCAATGGCAAATCAATCGATGATTTGATTGCACAAGGTACCGAAATTATTTACTACTCACTGAAATGGTGTGTTTAGGGGTGTATAGGTTTGATTTAATTCGGTTCCATTCCCAGGCCGTGAGAAACTCTCATCTATGCCGGTTGGAGGTGGTGCTGCTGCGCCAGCTGCTGCCGCTGCTGGTGGAGCTGCCCCAGCTGCTGAGGAGAAAAAAGGTAAAATATTGCTCTTCAATTAAATCATTTAATTATTATTTTTTTTTTATTTCATTTATTTCCATTGCCAAGTGAAAGAGAAAGGAGAGTCAAATTTGAATGTTTTTAATTTCCAATTATCTTAATGGAATTTAATGGATGTAATGGAATAGTCAAATTTGACTCCTTTTGATTTTGAAAGCATAGTTTGTATAATTGTTTGGAATTCCGCATTCCACAATTCAATTTCTAAAATGATGACTAAACATCCCGTACCATCTTTCGTCTGAGTTACAGTGATGGCTATTTTTCCATCTGACACACACTCCCTTGATCTGAGCAAAACTCAAATAATATTCTTGTTTACTAAAAAATCTGTTCGATTGTGTAAAATTGCAGAAGACAAGAAGGCCGCCAAAGAGGAATCAGAGTCTGAGGACGATGACATGGGATTCGGTCTCTTTGACTAAAGAACTACCAGACAGCAAAAAAAACAGAATATTCACTAGCAGAAGTGCAACAATCTGCTTCATTCAATACGTTGTACGTCGTTGTATCTACTGCTGATGAATAAATGATTTTTTCACGATTCATTGATGTATTTCTACGTAAAATTCAGTCAGAACTTCCACTCGACAAAAAAACTAGTTATCTCTTTGTAAATCGTAATTACCACTGCATCTCTATTGCCTATTTTTTTTTAAATAAATTTCAGGGGAAAAATTTCGAAATTGAATGACGGCCTCCACCACGTTGCATCGCACGCGCCTTTTCCGATCACGTGACAATAATTCCACGTAGCTTGCGCTTAAAATTATGGCCATGAAAAAATTCAAATTCCGATGGGATGCATCATCGCGAGAAAAACTAGTCCATCAATATTCCCCGTATTTTCCAACAAAAGTTGCTAAACAAGGACATAAATTAACCAATGAAAAACTCATCAACGAGTCGTTTGAGTTTTTTTCAGAAGGAGAACAATAAATCTAAAAAAAAACATTCGTCTCGGATCATTGCCAAGTGCATTCCTATTATAAACAAATTATAAACAACCACATCAGACGGATAAATATCAAATGATCACATCTGATACAAGAACTTCAAAATCAGCGTCATTTTTTTCTCAATTTTACGAACCACCGGAGGAGAGCATTTTTGTGAAGAAATTATAAAAATTCTTGTAATCATTCTTTTCAACTTCCAAAAGTTATAATCCATAAATATAATCTACATGTACCAGGTCTAAATGAAATCCACGAAAAGGAAGCGTCGTGGTAATTCCATTCACTAGGATTCACCCACCGATTCCTCTCCCCTGCACCCCATGGAGAAACTAGAATAAAGAGGGGAGCAGCACTACTTCGAATTGAGTCCCTCTCTATCACCGAGTACCCAGAGGCCCCAGTTGGTGGGTCTTGATGGGTATTGGTATCTAGTAGTATCTGTCGGTATTCTTGCGCTTGTGCTGAAAAGCTCGTGCGTCCTCTTCACCGCGTCCCCCATTAAAAATCAATAACCCATCATTGATATCTGAATGACAAGTGGTCGGGCCGCAGTTGATCGCCCCCTCGTCACCAGAAGCCACGAAAAATCAAAAATCCTTAACCAAGTGGAACTACTTTCTTCCATAAAAAGGGGGGCGTGCACAATTGTCGGCCATGATAGGTGTCAGTGGCAAGCAGTGACGGCATTCGTTGCTCTTTGCGTCAGTCGGTTTTCTGAAGCTGATGACTGAATTAAAGCACCACTGTATCATCGTCATCCCTAAAAAAGTTGAAAACAAATCATTCAATCTGCGCCAACGGTAGCTAGTGGATAATACCCGGAATTCCCGTATATCAGTTGAATAATCCATACTAACAACACCCCAAGGAAAATAATCGAGCCAAAGGGAGATTGATCAAAAGCACCGTTAAAATGACGCAGCTACTCCCCATAAGGTTTCAGGAGCATCTCCAGGTAAGTGACCTGTTTTGTCAAATTCAGTGTCCGGTCGATTTCACGGAATTTTTAACCCCCGCGATCCTGATAAGCGATAAGTGGCGAGGAGGGAGAGGGGAAAGAATTGTAGAGAATGGAGTGAGTTTAAACGTGAGTCAGAGAGAGATGGAGTTGAGTCGGCGTCGACCGACATCCGCCATCGACGTGGTTCACCACGTTCTTTTCCTGCTCATTTTTTTTTCCACCACACCTGTCTACCTTATTCCCTTCGATGATTAAAGAGAAAAAAAACCATTGGTAATCGCTGGAATTTCTATCATCCTCGACATCCTCGATTTCTGGGGGGGAATGAATTTATCAATTGACGTAGAGTTGACAGCTCCCTCCATTGACTCCTTTCGCCAACTCTCGACACTCCTATTTATCCTCAATATATCGGGCTTTTTTTTCGTCATTCTCACTTAAATGAATGCCGATTACTCGGGCATCGATCGACCTGGAACATTCTCATCATCGTGGTATTATTGAACTGTCCATTATTGTTAGGAGTAGATTTTTCCATAAAGCATCAGGGGGAAGATGGAGTTAATGTTGCTGTGTTTAAAAAAAAAAAGAGGGGCCACGTCTACTCTACACGCACACACGCCCCTCCGCCTACATTCTTCAAATGATTATTTTATTTTCCACACTGTGAAACAATATGTATTTTTTAAGGGCCATTTGCGCTGGTGCAGCTGGTGATAAAGCCACAATGGATTTGATATTTGAGTTTTTATCATTAATAGTTAATGCTCAGGGTTATTTCGCCCGAAAATCTCAGAACACTCGCCAATTCGGGTTAATTCGTGAATCACTCCAATGAATGATTTCACATCGTCCTGACGAAATTCTATTTTCCAGCTTACAGCTGTCGGCATTAACGCCAACAATGTCAGCTTCAATACCCTCACAATGGAGTCAGACAAATTTATCTGTGTACGTGAAAAAGTTGGGGACACGTCGCAGGTTGTTATTATTGACATGAACGACTCGGCGAATCCAATAAGAAGGCCGATATCCGCTGATTCGGCAATAATGAATCCAGCGAGCAAAGTAATAGCACTGAAGGCGCAGAAGACACTCCAGATATTCAACATCGAGATGAAATCGAAAATGAAGGCCCACACGATGACTGAGGAGGTTGTCTTCTGGAAGTGGATATCGCCGAATACATTGGCACTTGTGACAGAGCAGTCAGTTTATCACTGGTCCATGGAGGGTGATTCAACGCCACAGAAGATGTTTGATAGGCATGCCTCGTTGAATGGCTGTCAGATAATCAATTATCGTACAGATCCAAAGCAAACGTGGCTGCTGTTGATCGGTATATCGGCCCAGCACAATCGAGTTGTTGGGGCAATGCATCTCTACTCGGTGGAACGAAAGTGCTCACAACCCATTGAGGGACACGCTGCATCCTTCGCTCAATTTAAGATGGAGGGCAATGCTGAGCCCAGCAATCTCTTTTGCTTTGCTGTGAGAACAGTTCAGGGGGCCAAACTGCATATTATCGAGGTGGGACAGCCACCAGCTGGCAATACAGCTTTTCCCAAGAAGGCTGTTGATGTTTTCTTTCCACCTGAGGCTGGCAGTGATTTTCCAGTTGCCATGCAGGTCAGCTCCAAGTACGATGTCATCTACCTCATCACCAAGTACGGATACATTCACATGTACGATATTGAGTCTGCCACGTGTATATTCATGAATCGTATATCGGGGGAGACTATCTTTGTTACTGCACCTCATGAGGCTTCTGGGGGTATCATCGGTGTCAATCGCAAGGGCCAAGTTTTGTCTGTATCGGTCGAGGAGGAGAATATCATACCTTATATCAATGGCGTACTTCAGAATCCAGAGTTGGCACTTAGGATGGCCGTTAGGAATAATTTGTCTGGCGCTGAGGATCTTTTTGTCAGGAAATTTAATATGCTTTTCCAGAATGGACAGTATGCCGAGGCCGCTAAGGTCGCTGCTAATGCGCCTAAGGGGATTTTGCGAACACCAGCGACTATTCAACGATTCCAGCAGGTCAGTTCTTATTTAATTAAATATGTTTGATAGTTAGTGGGGGGCGATTATTGTGTTTTGTGTAAAAAATTTGTTTAAAAAATTGATGAAGAACGCTGCGCATTTGTGAAACTTCACCATTTGCAGTTTCTATTGGAAATGAATAACAAGAGTTAATCAAAATGAAATAACTACTTTAAATGATTCTAGGTACCTGCTACTCAAGGTCAAACATCTCCCCTTCTCCAGTACTTTGGAATTTTGTTGGATCAGGGCCAGCTGAACAAATACGAGTCCCTGGAGCTGTGTCGTCCAGTGCTTGTCCAAGGTCGTAAACAACTCCTCGAGAAATGGTTAAAGGAGGATAAACTCGAGTGCAGCGAGGAGCTGGGAGACCTAGTGAAACAGGCAGATCCAACCCTCGCCCTGAGTGTCTACCTGCGTGCAAATGTTCCCAACAAAGTGATCCAGTGTTTCGCTGAGACTGGACAATTCCAGAAAATTGTACTCTACGCCAAGAAGGTGTCTTACACTCCTGACTACATATTTCTATTGAGAAATGTCATGAGAATAAATCCAGATCAAGGTGTTGCTTTTGCTCAAATGCTGGTGCAGGACGACGAGCCCCTGGCTGACATAAATCAAATTGTCGACATCTTCATGGAGCAGAATATGGTGCAGCAGTGCACAGCTTTTCTCCTTGATGCACTTAAGAACAATCGTCCCAGTGAGGGAGCCCTGCAGACTCGTCTCCTCGAGATGAATCTCATGTCTGCACCTCAAGTTGCTGATGCCATTCTTGGCAATCAAATGTTCACTCATTATGATCGTGCACACGTGGCACAACTATGTGAAAAAGCAGGACTACTTCAACGTGCACTGGAGCATTACACCGATTTGTACGACATCAAACGTGCAGTTGTACATACTCATTTACTCTCTGGTGACTGGCTTGTTGGTTTCTTCGGCACACTCTCTGTCGAGGACTCCCTCGAGTGCCTGAAGGCCATGCTCACCGCTAACATTCGACAGAATCTGCAGATCTGCGTTCAAATAGCAACAAAATACCACGAACAACTCACCACAAAAGCACTTATCGATCTTTTCGAGGGCTTCAAATCGTACGAGGGGCTGTTTTACTTCCTCGGATCCATTGTTAACTACAGTCAGGACCAAGAAGTGCACTTCAAGTACATTCAGGCGGCATGCAAGATTGGACAGATCAAAGAGGTCGAGCGTATCTGTCGGGAGAGCCACTGTTACAATGCTGAGAGGGTCAAGAACTTCTTGAAAGAGGCCAAACTGTCCGATCAACTGCCTCTCATCATCGTTTGCGATCGCTTTGATTTTGTTCATGATCTTGTTCTCTATTTATACCGGAATAATTTGCAGAAGTACATCGAGATTTACGTACAGAAGGTGAGAATTCTTTTCATGTATTTAAATAATAATATTCGATGTTCTGTTATTAACCTCATAGACCACGTATTATCTTTCGAACGTTATCTGGGTTTCCTCAAAATCTTTATCAACTCAAATAGTCATTCAGTAGTATTTCATACTATACGATAAAGAATATATAGGGAATTCTTTAAAATTTTTGAAGTATTTTTACTGGAGCTTATCGAGAGATTACAATCCGGCCGAATTTTATGATTATCGCGAAAACGAATACTAAAAAAAAACAACAAAATTTTCTTTCACATTTTCCCTCTGATTTCCTTACCTTCCGGATAATTTAATTATTATCAGGGATCGCATAATTGAAATCATAATATTCTCCATAAATTCAAGAATATAAATGACTCTTTGACCCTACAATCTGAATTATGCAAAACTGCGTAAAAACTCTGACTGAGAATAATTCTACACTTAACGGAATAATTCCAAATCGAGTCATCGCGCTCAATAACGCAATAATTTCCACAACAAATAATGTGAAAAGAAACTGCCCAGAAAAACTCTCTCAGATCATTTCTAAACGACAGCACTGCGATAAGTCAACTTAAGCCATCCTTACATGAATCCCTAGATGAATGAGGAATCGATCCACTAATCCCTCAACAAATCACCCATAACCCATTGAATCCGCTTTCAGGTGAATCCATCACGTCTGCCAGTAGTGGTGGGAGGTCTCCTGGACGTCGACTGTTCAGAGGACATAATAAAAAACCTAATCCTCGTTGTTCGAGGTCAATTCTCCACTGACGAGCTGGTCGAAGAAGTGGAGAAACGCAATCGCCTGAAGCTCCTTCTCCCCTGGCTGGAGTCACGTGTCCACGAGGGCTGCATCGAGCCAGCGACGCACAATGCCCTTGCCAAAATCTACATCGACAGTAACAACAATCCCGAGAGATTTCTCAAGGAGAATCAATTCTACGACAGTCGAGTCGTTGGAAAATACTGTGAAAAACGTGATCCACATTTGGCGTGCATTGCTTACGAGCGTGGCCAGTGTGATCGTGAATTGATAGCTGTTTGCAATGAGAACAGTTTATTCAAGAGTGAAGCTAGATATCTGGTGAGACGCCGAGATCCTGATTTATGGGCTGAGGTCCTCCTCGAGAGCAATCCTTACAAACGCCCTCTCATTGATCAAGTGGTGCAGACAGCTTTGTCCGAGACCCAAGATCCAGAGGACATTTCGGTGACAGTCAAGGCCTTCATGACAGCCGATCTGCCCAATGAGCTCATCGAGCTCCTTGAAAAAATAGTCCTCGACAGTTCTGTCTTTAGTGATCATCGTAATCTTCAAAATCTTCTGATTCTAACAGCCATCAAGGCTGATCGCACTCGAGTTATGGAGTACATAAATCGTTTGGACAACTATGACGCCCCAGACATTGCTAACATTGCCATCAATAACGAGCTGTATGAGGAGGCCTTTGCAATCTTCAAGAAATTCGACGTTAATACTTCGGCCATTCAGGTGCTAATTGAGCAGGTGGCGAATCTCGACAGAGCTTATGAGTTCGCTGAGAGATGTAATGAGCCAGCGGTTTGGTCCCAGTTGGCCAGAGCTCAGTTGCAGAAAGGCCTCGTCAAGGAGGCCATCGACAGCTTCATCAAGGCTGACGATCCCTCAGCGTACATGGACGTTGTCGAGACAGCACATCGTACCTCCCACTGGGAGGATCTCGTACGCTACCTTCAAATGGCAAGAAAGAAGGCACGTGAGTCCTTCATCGAGAGTGAACTCATCTATGCTTATGCACGCACCAACAGGCTCGCTGATCTCGAAGAATTCATCTCTGGACCAAATCATGCGGACATCCAGAAAATTGGGGACAGGTGTTTCGATGACAAGATGTACGATGCTGCCAAACTTCTTTATAACAATGTCTCAAATTTTGCAAGGCTTGCGATAACTCTGGTGCACCTCAAGGAGTTCCAGGGAGCTGTTGACTCGGCCAGAAAGGCCAACTCCACCAGAACCTGGAAGGAGGTGTGCTTCGCTTGTGTGGACAGTGGAGAATTTCGTCTTGCCCAAATGTGTGGCCTTCACATCGTTGTGCATGCTGATGAGCTCGAGGACCTGATCAATTATTACCAGGATCGTGGACACTTCGAGGAGCTGATTAATTTGCTGGAGGCTGCTCTGGGTCTGGAGCGCGCCCACATGGGAATGTTCACAGAGCTGGCTATTTTGTACAGCAAGTACAAGCCCCAGAGAATGCGTGAGCATCTCGAGCTCTTCTGGTCACGTGTCAATATACCCAAAGTGTTGAGAGCTGCTGAGTCGGCTCATCTGTGGGCTGAACTTGTGTTCCTTTACGATAAGTACGAGGAATATGATAACGCGGTTTTGGCAATGATGCAGCATCCCACTGAGGCGTGGAGGGAGGGACACTTCAAGGATGTTATCACTAAAGTCGCTAATGTCGAGCTGTACTACAAAGCCATTCAGTTTTATCTGGAATATAAGCCTCTGCTGCTGAATGATATTTTGCTGGTTCTGTCACCCAGAATGGACCACACGAGGTCAGTGGCTTATTTCACGAGAACTGGGCATCTACAACTTGTCAAGCCCTATCTCAGATCTGTACAGGCGTTGAATAATAAGGCTATTAATGAGGCATTGAATGGATTACTCATTGATGAAGAGGATTACCAGGGACTAAGAACGTCAATCGATGCTTTTGACAACTTTGATAATATTGCTCTTGCTCAACAACTCGAGAAACACGAGCTCATTGAGTTCAGGAGAATCGCAGCTTATTTGTACAAAGGGAACAACAGGTGGAAGCAGAGTGTTGAGCTTTGTAAGAAGGATCGATTGTTCCGCGATGCTATGGAGTATGCTGCGGAGTCGAGAAATGCCGAGGTCGCTGAGGAATTACTTGGGTGGTTCTTAGAGAGGGACTCTAAGGATTGCTTTGCTGCTTGTTTGTTTTACTGTTACGATTTACTACATCCAGATGTTATACTGGAGCTCGCATGGAGACATCGCATTCTACACTTTGCTATGCCCTATCTCATTCAAGTTATGAGGGAATACATCACGAAGGTTAGTACTTTTATTTCATTTGGGGAAATTCAATTCCGGGGGTAACACCCAGATTTGTGAATTCGGGTGGATTATAGCTCACAATCTGACTACTTTCCCAATTTAAATCCCATCAGAAAGTTGCTTTTCAGACATGCGATGATATCATTTTCAACTGCTCAACCTCTCACCTTTTCTTCTTCGCTGTCATATATTTTTGCAATCCAAAAAAAGTTCAGTGACCAAGTAGTAACACGATATGGCGATGTAGCTTTTATCATAAAAGATTAATCATCTGTTTTGTCCAATATTTAATTGGATATTTTTCAATCATTATGAGGATGAAAAAGAATATCAATAAAAAAACCTGTTAAAATATTAAATCGAATTATCACTCAATTATTGATGGAAATTTTTCAAATGAAGATGAATTTTTTTTCCCCTGAGGAAGGGCACCTCTTTTTTCTCGTAATGAATGCAGATTGATCTGAATTAATGAATTAATTTACGAGATATGAATATTTTAAAAGTGTCTGAAATCACCATTTCGCCTTGCCCGTTTCTCCTAAGAGTGTAAGGGCGAAAGAAATCGATGGAATAATTCTCTTAGTGATAATAATAAATCTTTCTTCTCTGCGATAATGAAAACAGGTTGACAAGTTGGAAGAGGCCGAGAGCAGACGTGTAGAGGAAACCGATCACCAGGAGCACAAGCCAATGATAATGCCTGAGCCTCAGCTAATGTTAACCGCTGGACCGGGTATGATGGCACCTGGTTATGCACCACAAGCAGTATACGGTAATCCAGCAGCGCCCGGTGTCTATGCGCCACCAGCAGCCGCTTATCAGGGCTATGGTATGTGAGACGGCGCACTCGAAGATACATTTCATAGCGCTGATCACCAATATCCTCTTTTCTCAAGGTTTCAATAGAACATTCGATTACGCCGTTTAGTTGACTATTTTTTTTCGTAGTAATCTAATCGACCTGAACTGCAGTAACTGATTAAAATAATAATAATAAAAAAGGAGACCTTCATGGAGAGCCGGATTATCCAAATATCCAGAGATTCTATTGTGAACTGTTATTGGATTATTTTTATGAGAAACTTGACACAAAATTATGGAAATAGCTGTCGCCCATCGACTCGCTCTGCCTCCCACTCACCTCCCACCTCCCATTGATTCTCATGTCGGTTGCCTCTGGGAGAATTAATTGTTTGTTTGTAATTATAATTTTGTCAATACCAATAATCACAGCAGTGAAAAGTCATTAACAGAAATCAATTGAACTGAGGAATGTGTGTCGTGCTTGCGCATTAGTCGAGTTGTTTCATTCCGACGAGACGTTTTTAGAGCGTGCGACTTTTATTTTCCCCGGCTACTGTACGAATCTTTGTTTGTTGATATGTGTATATTTATCGATGAGTCGAAAAATCGAGTGAAGAAGAATAAAAACACGAGAATGATAACTAAACAGAAAATTGGATATAACTGGGAATTATGTTGTGGCATTGCCTGTGTTAGAATTATTGTGTTTTCCGAATCTGCTAGCGAGTGAATTTTTTTGTTTTGCAATGAGTGGCGAAAGGTGAGGTAAAATGGACACTGATTATTTTTTGTAACCATCGATAGCTCGGTAATAACTTGATCAATTGAGCTCGGAGATTTTTATGTTTAGAAAAAAATGTAGTGTCTACTTTTCCTCTCGCAACCATGATTTCCTTGGACTCAAAATTAGTGGTGAAATATTGCACGATTTATTGTGGTTAATTGAGGACACGATTATGAATTATAGTATTGTTATCGGCTCATTAGTGTTACAAATGACGCTGAGATAAAAAATTGGCCTGCGTCCGGCAAAATGATGTTTTATACTCCTTGTGAACTTCTGACCCAAAGCCCCAGCGAGTCTATTAATTTTTCCCATTGTGTAATCTACTTATAAATAAAGTAATTATTTAGTTGTGGTTTATGGAAACAGTTGTGTACGAGCCAGACGTTAATTTATCATTAGTAAGGCCTATGGGGAATGTTTACTATGAAAGTGTCTTTCTTCCTTAATTTTTACTAGTATTTTTTGAATTACCTAGTAGAGATTCAAACACTCACGTAACCAACTAATGGCACTTGTCCCCTATCGCTGCCACTTTCACCTAAAATTTGCATGCAAATGACGTTGACAAATAGCGAATTTTCTTTCCTAATGTATTTTTTCCACCAATTTATTTTCCCCCACGAGCTTAAAATCACTAATAATTTCATTAGCGATCGAATCGATTCGGGAATTGATTGGATAAACACCGTGTGATAAATCAAGCTCCATGTGGACTAAACGAATTATCTCAATGAAGCACACGAATTGATTCAATTATTTTCATCCGAACGGAGATCAAATTATTACATGTTTTGTTCGTAGTGTATTTTACTTTAGTTTATTAATTGTATCTAAAGAGGTTTTTCGATGCGCCAAAGGATTCGCCTGTCGTAATTGCAGTCACAATAACGGGATATTTTTCATCGTCAATGAATCAATAATGGATAGGTCGAAACCCTGTACTGATTTATGACAAGATCATGTACCATTATGCATTCAATAATGGAGCGTCGGAGGCTTCTGGGACAGGGCGATATCGTTTTGGCTGGTATGAGGTGATTTTCTTCGTTCTTACTGTTTTCTAAGTAAATTATGATGGAGGGAATGGAAATGTTGGATAAATGCTCTGTTTGTTGGGAATATATTATTTCTCATTGATGATTGTAATTGGTGATAAAGAATTAATGACATTCCTAGAATACATCTTCATCTGTCCTATTTCAAATAAAAAAGATAATCAAGATGAAACCGTAGAAATTCGAATCCCTAAACTGGGAGCAACAGATCGGGTTACCGCACGTTGTTATTGGTATTTATATTGCTCTTTTCCTTTTTTTTTAATATGATTTATCAATTCGACGAATTTGAATTTTTGTCATTAATATTATATTATATTGAGAATATTGGAAATGAATACAAATGACAAGTTAAACATGAATGATTGATAATTATAAATAAAGTATAAATATATACAACTATATAATATTATATTATAGTGGTAATTAATATAAGTATATATATGTACGATTAGGGCCGTAAAAGAATGGAAGAAATAAAGAAATTGAAAGCAAAGTAACGTTGAAAATATTGTAGTTTACTTCGTGATAGAGACATATATTAAATTGGTTGATGGGCTTTTACCTCGAAACTGTAAAATTATATTAATTGTAAATTAATGTACCGGGGCATGATCCTGATGGCTATCGAAATAAACGACAGCTTGTGAACACGAAATATGTCTGAACGTGATGCAGTTTTATTTAGAATTTTGCTGGCAGTACTTTGGATTTTATCGTGCGTTATAATTCTCCCAAGTGATTTGCTTTGAATTTCTTCACTGCTCGTTCTGCTGGCCTTATGCATAATTCTTTGCCGAATAATTCTAGGGTGGCGCCGGGAAGATGAATTTTTAGTACAACGACTTCTTTTGGAATAGCTGGAAAATCCAAAGACATCAAAAGGTCACATTAATTCTTATGAACATTTTTATTGAAGATATTATTCAAAAATTGATTAATTAAAGTCAATCTGGGCTTTTATAAAGTGATAGAAGTGTTTTCAAGAAAGAAATAAATTCCATTTGATCAGCAACTGAATGAAGTTGTAAAATTTGAAAAAAAGAGAAGTAAAAAGTGTACAGCCCCCCTGTCCGCGATTCAATCAGTAAAAACTTACTCCTGATTTTATCGTCCTTCCCTATCACCCTAAAAGTATTCCTCGTATCCTGCAAAATAATTCCCTGAATCCCCACCAAACTTGGACACTTGGATCTGGCAACAGTAACTTTCGCCCCATGTAGATCAGCTCTCATCAATTTTTGATTAGTAATTTCCCACCGTGCATCGACAGGACTGGTGGGCAATTCGCCAAAATAACGTACACCCAAAGCCTGCTGGATATACCCCAGCCATAAATGATTGAGTGACTCGAGGTCCTTGTACTTCAATTCACTCTCAGGACCTATATTTTTCAATCCCAACAGTTTTCTCTTCCTGCTGCTCAAAAATTTTCCTTTTTTCGGCAAAACTTTCTTCTTCCCATCGTGTGACTTTAATTTACCAAAAATAAATGTCTGAAAGTAATGAAAACAACTAAGAAACAAGTCTCAAACTCATAACACCATTTTGCATACTGCAAAAGTACAATGCACAAAAGAGAAAAAAACCTTTTTAAGTTCAGTAGTAATTTCATTAACATCAGAATTCGGTAAGGAAGTCTCCAGGAAATTCAAAACAATTCTTTCACGATCTTCCGTTGTAGCTGCATGTTTTGTTATCTCGTATGGCAGGGGTTTGCACAATGACTCTATTAAATTATTCAAATTTATTCAAATTAACGTTGAACCATGAAAATAATGAAATTTACTCTCACCTGGTGTTTTCCTCATCATCCCCAAATATATTTAACCAAATATCTGTATAACATGGACTCAGTACACCATTCCCTGAGTGTCCAGCACTGTAAACACAAACACAACCTTAAATTCAGCGGACAGTTGTCCATGTTCCACGTCACGTGACCCCTCCCCCGTCCCCCAGCCAATCAAACTCTTCCATGTAAATGCGTACGGAATACAAATGAGATGCATAAAAAAAAAAGCTCTTATTGAAAAAATACACAGTACATTATGCACAGTAAATATGGGTATGGCCAGTTTTTTCTTTCTCACTGGTGAAAAAAAAATCCATCACCCATACAATTTTTTTTTCAATAGTACATTTTTTTCCCCGCCCTTGCTCAAAACAAAAAGTAGATTTGCAAGTGGCATTTGCAACGCTGCGTTTTCATCCATTGAAATTGAATTCCCAGCGAGTCCCCGGTTAAAAGAGAAGAGGCAAAAAATAAAACAAGGAAATTAAATCTCATTGTCGCAATGACCCCCACGTAAGGCTCATTTGAATAGAACTACTATTGCTCTGGATGTCTACCCCCTCCTGCCCAGCGCCATTCAGTGACCTGTGAAGATTTCTTTGACGCGTGTGCAACCGTTTGTACAGCTACCCCACTCTATCCTCTAGATTTTCTCTAGCCCTGGCGGCTGTTGTACTTTTTTTTTCTAGCCAGGTGATACTGAATAGATCCCTCGCTGACTTAACAGCGAGGGCTTGTACCCCGGACACCGCCCACTCCTTTTTTTCTTCTTTCTCTGTTTTTTTTTTTTCAATTTTTTTTTGCAACTCTCCCAACGATACCATTGAGCTGATTTTTGCATTCACGCTGAGACAGAATCCAGCTGATTGCTATTTAATTTAGCGTCTTGTCTTTAATTCGAGTATTTTTAAATCTCGACCGAGGTGATTTCCAGTGTGACGGAAAAATCCAACATTTTTAGCCCATGGAATTAGAGGGGAATGGAATCATGGCCGGTAGATATTGAAGGTTTAATGAAAAAGGTGATGTAAGGAAAAATTCGCGTTGCCGGAGGGGACGGGACAGGGGATATGATAAAGAAAGGGGTGAGAAAAAAATTCCATTTCCGCTGGCTTCCACTATTTTTCTGTTTACAACGTGAATGGCGTTATTTTCCGGTAAATTTGCCACGAGATACTCCAATACCAGTTCATTCAATATAAACTTATAAAGTTAGCTGCAGCATTACACCACACAAACTCCGCAGGCAGTTGTATTAATCTCAACTTGCTTCACCAACAATAAACCTTTTCAATTTTTACATTAACCCCCTTGGCCACATCACTACATCCCTCTCTGCTCTCTTGCAACACCGGGTTTCACCATCAAATCGGATCTTAAACCTTAGCAATGAAACTTTTTCCTTGTAAACAGTATCATAAATTTCAAAGAGTTCTCCTTGTAAAGCCATCTCCCTTTGATCGTCTCGTTAAAAAAGTTTATCTCGACAAAGAGCCTCGTAATGATAATCAACTTTCTGCATTGAGATATCCAACACTGTTTAATACCCTAGGAGCATATTCCAGATTTTTTTTTTCTCCACCGCGGACCGAGTGAATAGGATTTTTCTTCAAGCGTTGAGGGTAATAAATTTTCGGCTGTCTCTGGGATAAGAATATTCCTCAAGCAACGTTGGACGAATAAACCCCAAGTCAACATTAAGATTCTCCCATTTCACTCTTTTCAACTTTTCCTCAACTCTTCACCGAGCCAATGGTAATGTTACCAACACCAGAATCTGTGCAAAAAGTTTTTCCTACCGTTTGTTTTTCGCCCATTCGTGATTCTGGTGAACGATAAATTTATTCCGAATGACTCACATTGTCTCTTTGAATTCTGACAAAAGCTTTTTACCGAGTTTCTCGTGCTCTATCACGTGCTCAATGGCAATATATCTTCACTATCTCACCCCCCCTCCCCCTGCTTACCCCCTCATTCACCCCCTGGTCTCCTGTACTCTGAGAACAAAAAGAAGTAACGACGAAATAGAGTTACAGTGGGTGCATTAATGCTCGCAAAAACACCAACGAAAATTGGGGAGCAGTCATAAACCTAATTTATTAAAAAAACCATTATTCAACAGATGAACTTTTTACATTGGCATCAGGTAACAATGTTGGCCACTGTAACGCCGGATTCTTCGTTCTTGCCGAGATAACGATCGAGATAATGAAGCGTTTCAAAAGCAACCTCCACCATGATGAGAACAATAATCATCCATTCCAGTCTGACGTGGTGTCGATCACTCAGATGAGAGGAGAGCAGCTCCACCAGCTCGACGCAGTGATTTATTTTTTCGTTCATTACCTAGAATCCAGGGAGAAACGATTGTCATTTATACTCTCGTAATGAATTTATCCACAATGCAGTAGACTGACATTAACAGGAAGATATGAATTTTTTTTTAGAGAGCCTTGTGATTTTTGGGAGAAATGTGAATTTTTATCTTCCACTTATTTATAAAACTCCAATCTTGCTTTACGTTTTTTTTAATTCTCAGTTGTTCAATAAATTATTTTTTAAGAATTGAAAATTTTCTATGAGGAAATGGTAATTAAAAACTGACACTTTCAAATCGGTGATTTAATTAAAATTACGAGAATTGAGGATCCGTGCAAAATTTTCACTCTATCTCAATCTCTCCTTGGATGCCAAAGAGGGTGAAAAAATTGACCCCAATTGGGCCGTTGTGGTGACAAGAACGGATAATTTTCAGAGCGAGTCATTCGGTTGTGTCACAATGAAGATGAAGATGCCCCAAAATTAATTAAAAACTTTCCGACAATCCTTATCCTCGATGATTCTAAACTAGGATGAGTTATTCGAAAAAGTATATTCTCATCTCCCCGGAAAGTTTCAATTTGCCTCCACTTCTGAAGCATTATAGCAAGAAAGAGGTTCATCCCACAAATGTATTTTTTTCCCGGAGTGCAATTCCCTCTGAGAATAAAATAAAATATAAAAACTTACTCTTGTGCGTTTAGCAATACTGAAGTACCCACACGTTTGCTGATAAAGCGTTTCGAGTTCATCATTCTCCCAGTAGAAATCCGGAGTATCCAGAAGATCCGAGCTGAGATTAATAAGATGTCTCAATGCGAATAACTCGCCCTGTTTCCTGAGGACCTCCTCTCTCGTCATTTTTATCCTCCTGCCAGCCTTAAGGTCCTCAGTAACGAATTCGATAGAATCGATATAAGCCTCGAGCGATGCCTCCCATATTCCCAGTTTCACTGATTGAGATATAGCGTTGGAAAATGTGTATTTATCTAAACTAGTGGCGTCGGATGCCAAATAGATATCTCCGTCCTTCAAGTGACTCCGTTTCCTGTCAATTTGTAGTTGAGAAGGGATTGAGATATACTGGGGATGGAGGAATTAGCTCCAACTGAGGGCTCAGTAAATGGGTCAGTGCTTAGGTAACTTACTGGGCTTCGGTATATGTGTAAGACATCATTTCGCTCTCGGACTGCACCAGTGTTGGGGCGTAACTGCTGTCCTCGTATGACTTTAGGAATTGAAGGAGATTACCACTCTCCAAGTCGGGAATGTTCCACATTACGACAGTCCCCTCACGGAAAAAGTATATTTCTTTTATTTCATGGTCTATTTCGTACTTTGGCACAGCGTGGATTACATCTGGCAAAGCTGCAACGAAAATCAATTTTCGATAATTGAGGCGTTATTGATAATACATTTTTCAGGCTCCCCGGCACTCCATCGATTAATCAAAATTACTCGTTAAATCCAACAAAGGCTTTATTGTTCTTCATCAGTCCACTACAACTTGGCACATTTCACAGATTTTATTTTCTACTAATACAGTAAACTACTCGCTTTATATTCCTCCACATTTCAAACCATCAATTTCAACTATTTACTTAGATATCAAATCGAGGGCTGCAGCAAATTTAATTATTTGAACTTTCCGTCGTTTCTAACCATTCTATTCAAAATTACAGGAATTTCATCATTGAATATTCTGGTAAGTAAATGTTGACAATTCGAAAATTTAGCAGTCCCGTAGCATAAAATAGTAATTAAACTACGGTTGAAATTATTAATAATTCCTTCTCTCAAACCAAAATTAATTCTCAATTATTCTCTCAACTCTTTGAATGAACGAATAATCATGAGAAAATAAATCCGATAAAATGCATCGAACAGAAGAAAAATGGTTTGAATAGAATAGAACAGTGTGAAATTTTTCTGAATTGTCTTACACGTTAACGTGAGACAATAGTTGTACCTTCGCCCTGAGGCGATAGAAATGAGATAATATGTTTACTCGAAAGACGGGTCTAATTGGATTAAAAAAAAAAGTGAGTGCCTCAGGGGTTGAATTGAGGAGTGAATGAATCAATCAAGAATGGACTGTCAGTGCATGCAATGCCGCTCATGAGTCCTCCCTCGTTACAGCCATGTGGTTTAGTTCTCAACAAGTGACCGACTTGTTTATTAGAGAATATCGTCTTATCATCTCCAATGATAATCCCGAAAATGCCAAGTTCCGAGATAACTCGTTTAAGCTGTAGACTGTCAGAGCTGGCCGCACGTACGATATAATTCAATTGCGGTGGTGGATGAATTTTATCCATGAGGATCCACGCCAACCGCTCCTGAGGGCTTTTCATAGACTGGAGAAAGGCCCTGATGTCAAGCCCATATATGTTATTGCCCCCGCCCTCTCTCTGTGGCTTGAGAACAAAACGTTCAGGATTTGCCATAGCCATATCCAGGGTGGTATTTTCATTCTCATCCGCTCCTAGTGCGTACAACCCTGAGACATTTCAATGTGGAATAAATACAATAAGACGACAATTGTAATGACTGGTAATGAGCCAACCTAATAATCATTTCAATGGAAACTCGTGGCCCCGGCCCATTCATACCTGTGAATATTTCTTTAACGCGTACAACTGTTTTTTCATTATTCAAGTATTGTTCAAGTACTCCGGGCTTTGCCAATGCCTGCTGAATTTTTTTAGTACCGGCCAGGTGATACTGAATTGACGGTGATTTAATAGCTAGAGATCTCTCTATCAACAGCCTCACCTCCCACTCTTTCTCACTTGGATATTGACCCGGTTCGTATCCACATCTGAAGTAAACCACTCCGATTACTCGATTATTTACGATAAGTTCTTTCTTGGGACCCAGTCTCGCTTGGCTAGCCAACTGAGTCAATGTCCTTCTGATAACTCTGATATTTGGATTCTGCCGTTTTATCTCGAACTCGTGAAATCTCTGATCGCAGATGTTGAAGGAGAAATCCTCAACGATGAATAATATAGCAGCTCTGGAATATTCGGAAAAATTGTGAGATGGTAGTCGCCTTTATGGGGAATGTTTTGGGTAGAGCTGCGGAAGGAAGAGATTTCGGAAGGAACGGCGGAGGATGGGGGTTCCGGGGAATTGTGAAGGCTGTGAGAGCTTTATGCTCTTTGATTTTTTCCCTCGAATCTTCCGGGTTTAGGGGTATTTGGCAAATTGTTTGCTGCAATTCTTTCAATTTTCATGGAGATTTTCCCACTGATTTTCATTGTCTCATTTGATTGTTAATGGAGGTGGGTTATCGTAGGTGCGTGAAATAGTGTAGGGCAATTCAGTTGCGATGGGGTAACTGGCAGAGCAAGGCGATTTCGCTGATAGTTAGGGTTTCAAGGAATATCTTCGAATGTGAAGGAGATAGTGAAGATTTTCTAAGAATATTTTTTATAGCTTTCATTCGGATCCATAAAAGAGGTACTGAGGAAAGTTGATTACTTCCTCTAGTTTCGGAGATATTTTTCGATAACTCGATGAGGGGCTAAATCAAATTGTTATCTTGTACAATTCTGAAATGTGTCGTTCTCTGTTTTGTTGTTTATATATTAGATTATTCCGTAAGTATTTCTCAAGGGGAGAATACCCACGAGATACTATTTTTCTGGCTGGTCCCGAAATATACGTGACTAAATAAAAAAATAAAAAATCTAAACAAAAAAATGGGAAAGATGATAATAATTAGGCAGATCTGCGATTCGATTGATACCTCTTCCCAAATATGTAGTAATTAAAATAAAAGTAATTCAATTATTTACTAAAAAAAATCTAACAATAATAAATGCTAATTGGATGAAGGAAAATCTCCATCCGTCGAGTGTTTTCTGAGGCTACGGAAATTCCCCCCAGACAAATCCCTGAGCATATTGGCTCGAGCCTCATTAATTGGAAAGATATTCCCAAAACAATGAGTACTATGTATTTGATACATACTCTGAGTCGTTGTATATCCCCCAAGCATCTATCATTGCTCCGCAAATACCTTGGAGTGCATTATTAGCGGGTAAATATTTAGTTAAATTCTTCAATCCAAGTTCAGTCAAGATAAATTGATGAAATTTAGTTGTAATGGGGCCAAGCCATCCCATTCCAGACGCCATTGTATTAATCTCCACTTGCTTCCAGCAACAAAAGGGCTTTTGTACGTTGACAGCCTCCTTGAAGTTGGAATCGAGCATCAAATCTGACCTCAACAAGCCAAGTGACACTTTCTGTGTAAAACCCTCTTGATAAACAGTATCGTATATTTGAAAAAGTTGCCTGGTGAAGGCATCCACCCTCACAGGTCCCTCCAGTGTTTCTTTCAAAAATTCATAATCATGAGCAACTCGATGCATCAGGGTATTCAGAATAACCTGAATCTCACAGGCATCCTCGAATTCCTCTCGTGGAAATACCGATGGTAGCATTGCAAACGGGGCAAATTGGATGATATCTTTTGTTGTATTGCTAGTAGGACGTACACCCATTCCGTGCATGAGAGCCCAATCCTTGGCTCTATCCACTAGCTCCTCCAACTTCTCTGGATCCAATGGTAAATTCGTGCATGAAGGCAGAAGCCTCTTATCATCATCCATTTTTTAGATGAAAAAAATATCCTCGATATTCAAAGGCTTCGAGTCGAAGCCGTTGAGCCTCTCTCAGTGAGAGTGCCTGCAATGGATTGGGTTTAGTAAAAATTGTATTTTAGAATTCTTTCAGTACGACAAATCACTGAAAGAAGAGTAATAAGGGAAGGGACACTTCGCACCTACTTTTCTGCTGATTATCAGAAGCAATCATTGAATTGAGTAAGAAATACAATTGAATCAAGTGTTTCGGTTTTTTTTTTGCAGTTCTCATAATCTTGCATAATCTGCGGATTTACTGGGAGGATTTAGCTGCTGTGCGCAAAAAATAGACGAGCTTCAGAACTTTTTAGGTGAAGAATGCAATGATCGATTGAGCACAGACTGTCCTCACAACAAATGGGGAAAATGTTCTCTTCGAGGGAACAAAATTATTTTATCTCACCGAGAATTGAATAATTTTAACACTTGAAAAATGTCTGAACTTCCCGTACCATCTGCATCAATTTAATGAACATGAACAGAATCATTTTCGCAGTGAATTGTATTCGACTTAATTCACCGACGTCGATAGAAAAATCCACTGACACGCATTTCCTTGAGGCAATGATATTTTTTTTCAAAGGATCAGATTTCTCACGAATTTCATATATTGCGTGAAGTGTCAGATATGAAGATATCTCGGGATTAGGAAATTATTGTGCTACGGAGTCACGTATAACTCGCAAAAAAAGAATCATTTACTATCAATTAGTCTTTTTTGATCATTTTTTTAATAATTACGTTCATGCGATTATTTTCTAGTGTAGAAACAAAATAATTTCGCTCCGCAGGCGTTGGGAATAATTTTCATAATGCAGTTGATAAAAAATTCCATCTAAATCTTATGGAAATGCCTTTTAAAAGGAACAACCTTCACATCCCGCTGTTCACTCCGCATTTTTCGAGGGCGATTTCGATGTCTGAAATTTTTTCCTAATAGCCCACTCAAAAAATCAGTTTTAGGAGAACAAACCTCAGTTATGGATCTCATGATTTATTCCGGACTGAGTAGATCATAATTCCATCCCGGACCTTTGACCTTAACTTCTAAAAAATTCTTTATGTAACCGTTATTTCGTGTCTCATTTTTCCTGAATTTTATATCAGGTAATCTTACAAAGGAAATAATAAAATCGAAATCGATTAATGAATCATTAGAATTTTGAAAGAATTCAACAAACAAGGAGTATAGGCATAGTTTAAATAGGGATTGAACTCACATTTCATGAAATTACGATTTTACCATTACAATAACGAAATTCCAGATAATTGCAACGATTGGACTATTATTTTTATGTTCTCCAATTTCTTTATGTTCAATTGTCACAGTAAATAAAGACACCTCCGGCAATTGCAGAAAACTTCTGAATTCTCAAAACGCATGACAAATTCAATGCACGATTAAATAAAAATTGAGTGTTCCGAAAATTCATGTGTGGTTATTGAAATTCAAAAAGAGACTCTGATCTAATGTATTGGAAAAAAATCCGCCATTTCGAAAATTCACGTCCATTCAATAGATTCTTTTCACGTTCACTCCATTGATAATTTTTGCTCGTGCTCTATTAATCAGCGGCGAAGAGAATCTTTGACATCAAAGAGTCCAAAAATGTAATTTATCAAGAACCCATATTACACTCCTGTCAAGCAGAATATGAGTACTGACAATGGTGAATCACAGATAAAAGCACATAGAAAAAAAAATGTCTCATCGTGTTACTGACCTTCCAGTGACTGATAGACACTCGCCAAAGCTCCAAGTGTCTTCAAATGCTTTCACGAAAATTCTTTGGCAATGAACAATTCTGATAAAAGGTTCTTAAAGCCGATATGATGGGGCGCTTAAGAATGTCAAGTCTAGTCAACACTATTATTACCGTACAATAGATAGGCTCAATCACACACCAATGCTTATTTTATACTTTGTTGGTAGTGCGTTCATTATATATCCGCAAGTTTCATTATAAGTTTCCAGCCCCACGCGTGTACGAATCACTCGATTGGCTGAGAGATTTCCTCTCGTGGTGGGAGCGCACAGCTGGTCAAAGTAATCACCGTAATATGCCAATCATTTTGCACACGATAATTCGGGGAATAATGATTTCAGGCATGATTATCATCCACTTGTCACCACGATTGCACCCGATTTTTTCTGGATAAAATTTTTTAATAAAAATCTGAATCAATCGATTACGGGAAAATAGAAAACGGAAAATTTTCTCGTCACCAGAATATGGGATCTTGTACTTGCCACGATTATTTACATGATAATAAAATATTGAAAAAATATGGAGACGAAAAAATGATTTTACTATGAGATTTTCAACATGTCACTGAATAATTTCTATTCGTCTTTATTCGTGAAACAAAATCCTAAGGGATACAAGTGAAACCAAAATGCTCTCCGACTTGGGATTGAGGTGTTACTTTCGTGGGAAAATGAAATTTGTCCGCAATATTCTAGATTAATTCTCGTTGGAATTAATTATACTGTATTATTCAGTGAAATAGGAGCACCGGGGGATTAGATTTCTGGGGGAGATACGAGTGCGACGGGCGAATCTCTGGCTCGACGTCATAAAACGGAACTGCAAGTATCTGTTCTAAGGGGATGAAGACAATTTTGCGGTTGTTCGGGAATTACTTGAATTGGGGATATTGTTTGGTCAATGGCATTGAGTCGATATTACTCCATATCACATAATAGCCGTGGAGCATTTGGTGCTGAGTCCAACTTGTTGGAAGTTTGTTTTTTTCCTTCTAAGAGTGGTTGAAGGTTGAATGAACTTTTTTTTTCTTCCGATTGTTCATTTCTGCAATGGGTTGCAGTTATTGTGCTCGGGGCTGATTGGAAATTATTCATGATGTGGGATATAAGAAACAGATATGAATTTTTATCAGACTATCGGCAACTGTAGGAGACAATAGAATAACAGAAAATTCAATTACGATGAGTCACTTTTGTTTAACGAATCATAATCGTTGGGATTGGGGACATTGTTTGGTCAATAATTTACTGCATATCATATGGGGGGAGTTCCGCGAATTTAATTGCGAGAAATTAAGTTTGGGTTTTATTTTTAGACTGCAGAGGGTCGCATCATTTGTTTTCCAGTTTTTAATTTGTGAAGTGCTCTGAATCGCTGGGGTTATTTTATTTTATAGTGAAATTCAAAGAACATTCTTTTTTTATCTCTCTACATTATTTTGTGCTCGTTCAATATTCTAGATCGTCGAGCTTGTATCCCAAACTAATTAGGGTATGTTAATTATGCGAAACGTGGGAAAAAGGTTGAAAAATATTCAGTGAAGTTAAAAATTCTCCAACAAAACACTCCCAGTATGAAACAATGGAATCGTTGAATTCCTAACGAGATTGAATCATTTGTTCTCATCAAATACTCATGATTCTCGCCATGGATATAAAAATCCGAATTTTATTCGTTTCCTGTGGAAAATCAATGGATTCGAGAGGAACAATACCACAACTGATTGGATACCGTTCTATTTTTCGGATTTCAATTAAATTGTCGAAGATGTTATGACCACGAAATCAATGTCATTATTACATCCGTTCATCTGGGATAAAATTTATCACCAATTATTTAAAGATGACTATGCAAGAAATGGGCCGATTGCATTCAAGGCAGACACATGTCATGTTTCTAATCGAAGGAGGGAGAGCCAATCATGAATGCTGACGCAATTATTTGATCATGGACTTACATTTTCCTGAAGTGTTGATCCTCTTCGGCAGATATAAGTCCTGGACTGTCAGTGCCTCTGCCAATCCCTCCAGGTTGTATTCCTCAGCCGTCGCAAGAGCCTTAACATTCCAAAACTATCCGACAACATCAGAACATGAAGAACAGTGTTAATTAAAATCCTACAATTATATTACCATTGCAATAAAAAATTTCATGGTGTCATGATTAACTCCCAAAATAACACAATTCAAAATATTAACTCCAAAAATCACAATTGGCTAAAATAATTGAGGGCAACAATATTTTACCATTATAATATTTCTGCGCAGTAAACAATTTATATTATAATACTTTAATTTATAATATTAAAAAAAATAATATACCGATCTCCTAATATCTCGACTTGTAATATTTTTCGGAGAATATTTCCGCGAAGTAACAAATTTACATTATAATATTTTGAGTCATCGGTATAATCAAGGAGCTTACCCCAGGTTGGCTCAACTCGTCGTCCTCTGAGATCAGCCTCTTCTTCCTGAGGGGTCTCTTCTTGAACGGCGCGCCCAGAGGGTTTCCCTGTCCGCCCTTCAACCTGTCCCCCTTCCCCGCGCTTTTATCACTCGATTCACTGGACCATTTTCGACAGAAAACCCCCGTGATCCCGGAAGCCCCCCGTTGACCGGCCAAAAAATTGTTACTCGCACTACGAATAAAATCGGTTGACAATCCCCGGCATGCCATCAAGACAACCCTCTCAAAGCCCGAAATCATCTCGCAAGTGTCCCTGAAGAAAGAGCAAAAATCAAAGTTCTCACCTCTGGAATTCCTCTCATTCCTCAACCCACCCCAAAAAATTCCTGACAATCCCTCCCCCCAAGTCGATTCTCACGACCACCAACACACCATAACCCCAATAATCAACCGATCAACATAACCTCAGACCCGATGAAAAGCAAAATGTAAACCCGACCGGGTGTCACGTGGCACCTACGGAGAAGAAGAAATTTTCATCGATCAGGCGACAAAACCACCGACTCAGAGGGACCCAGCCCATGCGCACAACAAGTTGTCTGCCCGCGAAACGCCACCCATTGGTCCTCCAAGGTACCACGTGGTGTCAATTTTTATTCCCATATGATGCGCGCCAGTTTCCTCTCTCAACTGGACGCACCTGATGCACACCCAAAACGCCAAATGAAAACTCCGTCACAACCGTCCATAAATTATTCATCTCCCTTCAACGAGAGTTCACCGCCCACCAATTAATCTCTCTGGACCAGGAATCATCGCCTCTGACCAATCCACAAAATAAAATCCAAAAGTCACTTGTCACTTCGATGAGACGTCAATGACCCAGTCACTCAAAAATACCTAACACTCGAGGTTAAAATGGGTTAAATTTGAAGTATGTACTCAGAATTTGGAATGACACACAGGGGATTATCCACTTTCATGCACTGAACAGTTACAAGTAGTATATTATTTATTAGAAGAAAGTTTTTTTTTTATAAGTGGTGTCGGGGCGGTTCGTTTGGCCGTGAAGTGACCCCCCTGGGGGCGGAGGGGTGCGCGGGTTAAAAACGGTAAAAATGCGCTTGCGCGTATATTCAACCGTCAGAGAGGACGCTGGTAAACACAGTCGTAGGGCGACCATACAGCACACAGCGTTGCAGTGTCCGACAATTCCGTGAATTCACTCAAGGTGAATTTCTAGAACTAAAAAAAAAAAAAATTAGAAAAAAAAACAAGGAAATGAGAAAACTAAACAACTCGGGCCAAAAGTGGAACGGAGAAAGGAGATGATATAAACAACTGGTGTGTGCGTGTGGGATAGACGTGAATATTTTTTACCCAACCCAATTATAATTGTGGTTTGTACGCAAATTGTGGTGTTAAAGGTTGAGTCCGGTATAGCCGGTCAAATAAATATGTTGTGAAAAGGGGCAGAGGGGGTAAGAAGAAAAAAAAACAGGAAAATTAGTTCTAGGAGGAGGTAAAAACGGTGGCTGGGGATATTGAGACATTCTGATTGTGTCGCCTGCACGTCAACTTTTCATTGGTGTTAACGACGCAGGAGGTGACTGACGTTGATTTTTCAAGCACTCGGTTATTAATCCATCTTTCATTTTTCGTCGGGTAGCCTCGATTTTCCCCCATTTTTTGTGTGAATTTATGGGCCTCGTTCTTGTGATTGCGACGCGACGAACGTGGAGACATGACAACGTGATAGAAGGTGAGAATACAATGGATTTTTTTACGTTTTAAGAGGAATGAGGAAGGGAATGGAGGATAGATAAAAGCGAGATTGGATGTTTTTTTTTAAATGTTTCAATTGAAATAGGAAGTAAAAAAGGAGGACGCCTTTGGGCTTGCATTTTAATGAGCTTAATAAACCCTCTGGTACTCGATCGTTATATCGTTCCCACCGTCTCACTTGGAGATAAAAAAAAATTGTGTTAATCCAGTGTTTTTCGCCTCTAGCCACTCTCTCCTTTTTTTTCAGTTATCTCATTTTATCTCGTTTTATCTCAACTCCCTCGTGCCTCCATTCGACAATTTATCAATGGCCCAAAGTTAGCCAGTTGCATTTAATCCAGGGAAACGGAAACTGTTTAGGGAATTAAGGGAAACGATTTTAGGGATTATGGGTTTGGATGTAAACAAGACTATGGGTCCTATTCAAATTGGTGGGATGGATGCATGTTTTAATCCATTGGGTAGATACTGTTAGAAGGATTGGTTACAATTGTCCAATCCGTCGTGTCGTCTGGACAGAGTACGATCGAACTTTTAACATCAACTCTGTATCTGTGTAGCTCACTCCAATTCTTGTCTTTTTGCTCTGGTGTTTGAGCACGTGTGGCCCTGTCAAAAGAGGAAATTGTACAGCGAACACGAACTAGAATGGATGATGTAACTGACACGGGAATAAAAAATAAATAAAAAATGTCATTCCCATTTCATTGGTCCTCGTGGAGAGCGAGAGAAATGAGTGCATCCATTGGAATTGGAATTATTTGCTTGATTCACTCCGACCAAGGACTTTCACCTGGTTTTTCTCGTACCGTCAATATGCTGGATGAATATTATTCGAGCTATTGACGACTATTTTTCAACCTTATTCACCTCGACACCGCTGGTGAACGAGTTTACTGTGCATCTCTATTCCCATTAAACTATCTAGAGAACTGCCATAATGCGTAAAGACATTTTAACCAGCAATTGTACTTGGCTCCCGCTGTGCGCAGCTTTATTAAATTAAGGAATTAATTCTCATGGGTAACGAGTTTTTCATTAGGATAATGGGCCACCGTCGCTAGCATCCGAGGGAGAATGTACTTATCAACGATTCGCCTTCGAGTTTTATCGTGACTTAATAACGTGTGAAGTTGTGGAGTTTTATCTCTAGCTTTATGCCAGTACTTCATGCCAAGTATTTTCGGGAGATTAAGTTGGTCTAGAGGTCATTAACTGTGGTCATTCAATTGTGATAATTAATTTATGGAGTATCTATCGCTTTCTCTTTTCCCTGACTTCCAAGTGCTCAGCATTTTCCAGTGGTAACGAAGCCAATTCGATTTCAGCTATTTCATGTTTTTTTTATTTATGCCCTTTCTCCATTTTTTTTTTAGACAGAAACACAAATGTTTTCTGTACGTTTGGTGACTGCGGACAGCTATCAGGCACAACCGCTGCCTCAGCTGGATCCCACATTTTCCGTATTTCGTGGCTCGGAAATTAAAAATGTACCCGTCATTAGGGTATTCGGAACTACACCTACAGGTACATTCCATTTAATTAACCACTAGCAGTGAATTAACTGGCGCTAAATCCGACGATTGGGAGGGCTCAATTAATACAATACCAATTACCATTCCCAGGGGAAAAAACGTGTCTACACGTGCACGGTGTATTTCCATATTTGTACGTACCCTACACGGGTGAGGAGAATGAGGATAGGCTTGCATATAGACTAGCAGCATCACTCGATGCTGCAATAAATATATCACTGGGCAGTGCCAATTCAACGACTCAACACGTTTATCAAATTCAGAGGGTAGCTGGAATGTGAGTCTCATTATTTTGCCACCATCTAAATTTCCAACCTGTTGATTGTCTTTTTTATCTACTCTAATGAACTAATCCCATATTTTAGACCGTTCTATGGCTATCACAAAAGGGAGCATCAGTTCTTTAAAATATCGTTTTACAACCCAGCTATCATGAAGAAGGCCGCTGATTTATTGCAAGTTAGTATTTGCACTATGGTCTTTTTTATTTTATTTTTTCAAATACATCTCACTCCCTCTCGAATGAACGATGAAAAAGTTTCGACAATTAGCTGAAAAACTCAGGCCAACTTTACCCATTAATTTGCCCTCTCTTCTCCTGTCGTTTTTCCCCCCCTCATTCCATTTTTTTTGTTCACCAGACTGGGGCGGTGCTAGGTCAAAGTTTACAGCCGCACGAGGCCCACCTCAACTACACTCTTCAATTCATGATGGATTATAATTTGTACGGTATGAGCTTCATAAATCTATCAAGTGTTAAACATCGTCGTGGAAATGAATCAACGGTGGACATGATAACGTCCTATGACAGCGTAATTACACCAGTGGACAATGTCGAATATCTCCCAGTTAATGTTTTACGCCAGAGTATCTGCGAACTCGAGATAGACGCTATTGCATCAGATATATTAAATAGGGAAGATTTGGCAAAGGGAATTGAGCTGAATCCGGGATTGTTGGCTATTTGGAATGAGGAGAGGGAGAGAAGGAAACAAGCGGGTCTTGGGGGTGGTGATACTCAGCTTGTTAATCCAAAGAGCCCACAGAGGCCACCATTCCGTCCAACCGATAGTGATCTTTATCAAGAGCAAAGACTTGCCCGCCGTCTCCTAATGCTATCCCAGGTGAGTGCCAGGCCCCCATGAATTTTTCATCACCCTTATTCATTAGGGATTAAATTGCTGAGGTAGACGGGCCAAAAATATCAGTTTACACTCGTAAACTATCCCTTCAACACCCTAAAAATTTCTATTCAATTCTATTCCCAACTGAATGTATTTCACCATTTGCCTCTCCAATACTTCCAGTTCAGCCCGAAATTACAACAAATTAGGAGAAATTTCATCTCTACAATAACTATTGTATATATTCACTTGCATAATTATTTACATTAATTTCATTGCAGGCCGATGAGAGCACACTTTCAATGAGTACAAATCCAGCTCCATATCCGGCTGAAGTAACCCAGGGTGATGTTATATTAAATGCATCAAATTTTGGTAGTTTGAGTATACCAACTTCTGATAAAACTCAACGGCCAAATGAAACTCTGAGTTTAAGCTCCCTAGGATCCACTCACTCCTCCCAAACTTCCCACGAATGCAGTGTTTGTAAGTGTAATTTTCCTCCTCTCTCTCAAACTTTGAAGGAAAAAATAAAATCAAGTGTAACCGAAGCTCAATCCTAATTGTAATGGTTCTCTTCAATTGCAGTGGATTCTGATGATCTGCCATTAGTGGAATTACTGGAGAATTTAGCTCGTGATTCGAATACCAAGGAAACAGTGGATGAGGATAGTGTATTGGGCACCCAGGTCTCTTCCCTGAGTCAAGAGGAGGACAAGAGTGAGGATGACAGTTGTACGAATGAGGATTTGAACCTCACGTGTCTGGAATTGGACTCTTGGAGTTCGTGGGAGGGTGGAAGGAGGCCCACTACCCTTGAATCACCCCACAAATGTTCACTAACAGACGACGAAATGGACTCAACTCTTTTGGGTGCCCTTCTCGCTGCCGGAATAGACACTGATCCCTCCTCACCGCAATCCCTTGAGTCGTCGGTGCCCCAGCTGGATGGAGCTGGTGACCTCTGCTCGAGTCTTCTCGACTCCGAGGAGGAGGAGAATTTGCAGATGGAGGTAGGGCACAACTCCCAGATGACGAAAATAGCAGTGTGCAGTCAAGTGACTCCCTCCAACTCCAGCCTGAGCCCCTCGACATCGTCCTCAGCCTCGGAGGGTACAAGCCAGGACTCCTGGGGCCTCAAATACAGTCCAATCACCTACGAACATCTCACTGACGACCTCGTCGATGATATTGAGAACATGATGCACGAGAATCTCATGTTAGAAATGAATTTCACCAACGAGGAAGTACCAGTTGGTGTGAGCTTGGTAGAAGACGAGACAATTCCCATCGAGCGTGTCCTCAATGGGGATCCATGCTTCACAGAAACAGCTGAACTCGATAAATCCGATCTCACTGAACTCCAAGACCAATACGTCAGCTTACTCGACAGACAATTACTCTCGGAGATTTACGAAAACTCGCAGAATCTAGATCTCATCAATAATACTGCTACCGAGGATACAGGAAATTGTCAAGTGGGTGGGCAAGGAATTGACTTTGTACAAGCCGAGTGTGTTATCCAGAATGTGCAAGAAACTCATCGTGAATTATGTAAACAAAATACGGGAATTGATGCGAGTGCGGTTGATGAGAATTGTGAACAAGTAAACAGACACACGAGTGACAGTTCGGATTACAATTGCAATGTGGTGGCAACGTGGGAGGAGCTCCATGATTTTCCTTATTTGCCAAAGGGTATAATTAAAAGAAAGTGTACTCAGAAGTTGAGTAATCAGGGGATTGAGAGAAGAAAGAGTAAAGTAACAGCTAAGAGTGAGGTGCAGAGCTGTTCTGGAGAGGTTTGTGAGGGCCCCAGGGAGCCTGTTGAGGGAAATACATTGGGCTCATTGAAAATTCAAGGCAATCAGTTGCGTGAGAATCTCATGGATGTGAGGGTTTTCCCGAGGGTTCAGTATTCACCATATTTATTGGGTGAGAATGAAACGCTAGTGGCCCCCATTCTTGCTGATTTTGAGGAGCTGACTGAGCCTCTATCACCGGGCGATGTTCCTCTGACATCCAACTACTGCTCTGACAGATCACACAGGGGTATTATCTTCGGTGAGGACCAACACAGACACTGTGTTTATTCATTCAATCACCGAAAATTCGTTCAGGACTACGTGTTCACATCCAATGAAATCTGGGTAATTGAAAAGCGTAAGAGAGGTAAAGCGGGTACAGGGAGTGTAATTACATCGAAATTGTGTAATAGGGAGTGTCGACTGCCGTGTGTATTGCTGGAGAAAATTAACATCGAGGAAAGTGAGGAACAGGGTGAAAATATTGAAGTGGTTAAGGACTTGGATTCAATTAGTTCAGCACTCCCACCGGATGATAGTGCGAGAAATGATCTGGATTATTGTACACCTGGGGTGGATTCAATCGATGTGGATGTGTCAGTGGATGATACGAGAAAAGAAAGAAATACATTTACCAGAATTACGAGACAATCTGAACGCAATTTCATTCAATCGCAAAGTTCTACGGAGAGTGGCGACGGTCCAGTGATCATACGACGAGTATTCGAGGAGAAAACTAGTGGTTCGACTTGTGTCAAGAAACGTAAAATTATTTTGAAAGTCGGTAGTAATACCGACTCGCAGTCCGATGATTCGAGAGTCGAGGATAAGTCCAAAGTTTCCTTGAAGACGAGACGAAAATTGAGACGAGTCAAGGATAAAGTGCCTGCAAATATGGCTGTTGAAGATTCCCAGGAATTAGAAAATGAGATAAATGGATCAGCGTCAGTGGGCGATGTACAGTGCATCAGACAAGTTTTACCGGTGGTTGAGTCCTTGAAATCAACCAGTCGTCCGAGAATAGTTTGCAGCATCAAAACAAAGAGACTCGGCATGAAGTGGCTTCTCTCATTGACGTCGAAACATCCCAGGAAAATCAATCAGATGGTACAATCAAAATTACCCACACCACAACCACAAATTCGGAAAGTGGAAACAATAACGCAGAGGTATAAACTACGTGTTCGTAGGCGAGAGCCCGAGGGTAAATCGATAGTGGAACCGGTGGAAGATGAAAAAGTTGAGGCAACAACTTGCCACGTAACAGCCGAAGTGGAGGTCAATAATTCACCGGTACTGGCTGGTTTGATACACGGTGTGGATGTTGCTAAGGGTGAATCTGAAGAAATAGAGCCATCGGTATCGGGGGATAAAATTCCAGTGACTAACGATGAGACCACACCTGTCTACACAAACACTGTGGCAGAAGTGAATTTGTACTCGGGTAAGGATTACACGATCGATGCTGTCAGCCAGGAAATACCCCAGTTACTGTTTGCCGAGGACTCGAATGCCTCCTTCAACGAAAATACAATCAACATGATGAGCTTGAAGAGATCTGTCGATGAGATTGAAGCGAATTCAACCGCTGATCAGTCTGAAAATTTCAGTGTTAAGTCATTCGATGGTGATGAGTACAGCGATCACGAGAGTGGAATTTTATCGATGGCTGATGATTCGGGGAGTAATGGAACACTCAACAATGATGTCGGGGATTCAGCTAATTCACCGAGCTCATTCAGGGCACTTCTCATTAATGAATTGCAGAAGGGAAAGAGGTGTGAGCGATGCGAGAGGTGTGACTGCAATTCATATATGAGTATGTTAACCATGAGTACCGAAGGGCCGAGAACGGGATCACTCAGGAGTGAAAAGATATTTCTACAGGAGGAGAAAATGAGTCTCGTGACAAAGTCCATTTTTCGGCTTATTGGGGATGATACTCAACTTAATACCAATACTGGGAGGGGTTTGATTGAAAATTCACCGGATAGTGAGGACGATACTCTCAAGGATGTGTCTGATAAAAATCTTGATAGTGATTTTCCCAGTGAGGAGCGGTTTAGCTCAACTCCAAAATCATCCCCCAAATCGTCACCCAAAAAGATTTCCATATTGAGGAGAATTTATTCTTCTAATTCAGAGCCACTGCACTGTGATGAGATTCAGGGGGAGGCGAGGGGACATCGGGGGAAAATTTTCGTTGAGGATGAGGGGAGTGGCAATCATCAGTCGAGCGATATGAACGGTGTGCAGCTGGATTGTAATCTTTCTGCTATTGATGAATATAAAACATTATCTCAAGGTGATTGTCGTGATGCTGGGGGACAGTGTTTGAGGCCACTTGGGGGGGTGGAGGAGGGCTCTGAGGTACGACGACAGAGGGAGTCTTATCTGGAGGTTGTGCTTGAGGAGGATCATAATGGAGAATTGATAATGGGTACTGGGGAATGGGGTAATTCGGGGAAGACACTGTCGTGTACTGAGACTGGGACTGGGGAGAGATTTAATGGTGAGTGTGGAGGTGACAGTAAAACCACTTCTACTGCAGTACTGGCAGATTACAATTACAAATCTGGGGAAGGTACGAGTGGAGATATTGCTGGAGATGTAGCTAGAGAGAGACTGTCAGGAGTTGAAAATGGAGAAATGTGTTTGTCAAGGGTTGAGGCAAGTGATGGGGGTAATTTGGTATCGATTGGCGATGATCGATGCACGAAGTGTTTGGCAATAAGTCAGTCGGCGGTATTGGAAAAAATTGTTGAACCTACTGTGGAAAATCTGGCAATTCGTTCGAGTGAATTGATTGATATCGATGAGAATACCCAGGACACGTTCATTCTGGACACTCGAAGTGATGAGATTGAAACGTGTGTACAGAACACTATCCGCGGAATCGATGAATTATCTCTAGCTGACACAATTATCATGGATCCGAGCCCAGACAATAGCCGAGACAATAATGATGAACCTTTGCTCGTGGATGGGATTCTGGGTGATGAGCGCTCGTGTGTAATGGAAGACAAACAATTGTCTGAAGATGCAATCACTGGGGATTTCAATAGTGCCAACCAAGTCTCCGTCGTTGATAAAAATTCAACAGATGCTGAATCAATAGGCGAGGGGATAGGGGAGGAATTTGGAATGGGAAATGGAGAAATTGGTTTCGATGGAATTACGATGGTGGAGAAAAATACTGGTGAATCTACGAATTTACCCAGTGAAAATACACGCGATTCGGAATTGCGTTTTGTTGAGTATATTGAGGAGACTGTCGTTATTGAGGAGATGAGAGAGAGTAGAATAACTGACGATGATGATGTCGCTGGTCATTCAACTGGAGGTGTAGGGGTTGAAGAGGCTGGGCAAAGGGAGAAAGTATTTGTAGATGATAATGACACCGCTGGAATTTCTGCAATCGTTCAGAGGGAAACAGATAAGGATTCTCTCTCGGGTGTAGGTGATGATGATGCTTCTGGAGTTCATTCAACTGTCGAAAAGGAGTCTCAGAAAGTTATTGAACAATTTATTGATGATAATGACACCATCAAGGCTTCAATCGTGGAAAAAGAGAGTCAAGGGCCTGCGGAGAGTAAGGCCGTCCTTGCCAACGATAATGACAATCCCCAAGTTGTCAACCAAAATTTACCGAGTGAACAATCTGAATCACCTGAGGAATATCTTAAGGCTGACGGCGGTGATAATGAGGATAGTGAAGCACTTTCCGCTACTGGGGAAAAAGTCGAAGAAAATTTGAAGGACGATGACTATTCTGAGACGATTGATCAAAATAACAGCTGTCCAGATGTTCCAGAAGTTCAAGTCGAGCCTGAAGTACGTACTGACTCCTCTAATATTTATCCAATCACCCAGGACCCTCCAGATTTAACGTCACTAAAAAATTCCGAGGAAGGTCATGAACTCAGTTCCCTCAACGACAACGAGGAGATTGAATTTTTTAATTCTCCCGAGACTTCAGAGGATGAAACAATAAACGTCATTATAAACAATCTTGATCACGATGAGGAGGTTGAAGAGTCTTCATCAACCTCTAACAAAATAATCCCAATGCCAGTGCGTCCAAATGACGTGACTGAGTCAACAGAACCACCAGAACCAACTGAAAACGTGATTGCCCTCGTAAATCGAATAAAACACTCTACAGAAACTTTGCCTAATGAACTTATCACTCTCCCGCCCGATTTACCAACAACAGAAGTGCCCGTACCTTTCCCCAAGTGCTCCAGGTTATTCGTGAAATTAGAACGCCTTAACGCAGATCTTGTCGCCAAGTACCTGAAGTCCCTTCCCCAGAAATCAAAGGAGGAAATGCCACAGTTGAAAATTAAAAAACGAGTGAGATTTTCATCTGAGATAATCTACTTCGGGAGTGACGAGATAAGACCTCTTAAAGACATTCCAGATGAGGAATACACGGATACCACTGAAACCGCATTAAGCTGCGTTGACGAGCCTGAAACCGAGGAAACGAGTGAAGTGTTAGACAAATTGGCTATCGAGACATCACAAACAAGCACCGAATGGAAAGTCGATGGAGGGACGCCACGAAAAGACTCAAATACTGCTTTAACAAGAAAAAAAAGTAGAGATTCGGACGAAGATGAGCCAAAGTGCCACAAGCGAGTAAAAGTGGCCGAAATTCAACCGGAAATTATTCAATCGGAAACGAGTAATCCACCAGAAATAAAAGAGGAGAACGCGAGCGAATCTACAGATGATCTTCCAGAGATTGTGTACGACTCCAGGAGTGCAGCTAATTCTGAGCAACAGAAGAACGTCATTTCGAGGTCTTTTCCGCAGCTCATTAATGTGATAGAAGTCATTGATGTACCAAGTGATACACGAGACTCACGACAGCGTTCGGTATTTCCTCCAGGAGTAATGTCCGAAGTAATATCTGAAAGAATTCTCGAAGCAGAGGCTTCACTTTTACCATCAGAAAGTATTCCAAGATTGGAATTCACTCGAATGAGCAAAATGCCATCAAAGAGATCTCGCTCGCCCTCGTCCTCGATTCCCTCCGTAGTCTCGATAATATCGCCACAATCCTTGGAGAGTTCGATTTTCGACGACATCCATCCTGCTCACTGCAATCGTTACGTTAATACGTATGTGATTCAGTCAGCTTACAGAACAAAGTACCACACAGTAAGTGTGGATAAACGTCTAGCTCTCACCCAAATAACAACGAGAGACTCAAAATTACGAGCTAGATCGAGTAAGGAGAGATTTCTAGTCCAACTTGGCTTGTATCCACTGAATCCAAATCTACAGGAGAACTGGGTGGTTGAGGACAGACACGTGGCCTATATTCAGCGTCAGGAGCCAAGAGTTATGTTACATCGATTGAATGCACCAACATTAAAGCGTTACGGTTACAACCATCGATTCAAGTCCAACAGATCTGGCAAACGTTTTCTCAATGGCAACGACTTCAAAATCCCAGCTTACGATGGACCGGCGGATCTCACATCTAGTGATTCAGAGACTAGTGACAATGAGACTGATATTACAGTTGAGGAGAGAGAGAAAAGAGTGTGCTCGTACAAATCGATAAGAAATAAAGAGAGACTGACAACACCCAGTAAGCGAAAACATCCTGAATCCCTTGAGGAATCACCAGTAGCTGTTAAATGCCTTCGTACAACACCAAAGCGAACACCGAGTAGGCCAAGTATGTTGAAGAGCCCTGGTCGTTTATCAGGGAATTATACCCCCCTTAAAATAATTGTCACGTCTCCCAAGGTACGTAGAGAGGCTTCTGATACCACTGAACAGTTGACAATTGATGCTGATGACGGTGCTTCGGCCTATTGTCTCACACCAAGGAGGAGAGAACAGGGATTGCATGAGAATTTACTACGTGGTAGGATCTCACAAGCAACGCCTATCCAAAGATCAGGTAAAATATCGTCGTAACGATAATTGTTATGTCGTTGATTTAATGCAAAAAAATGAAAAAAAAAAAAACATGAGGAGATTTGGAGTGAGAAAAGAAACGAGTTTTGTTTGATTTTATTTAGGAAGTGATCGTAAGCTGGAACTTACTTGTATCGAGAAATCGTCTCGGTGAGTTTAGTGGGACGAGTCTCACGATTTATGTTTAAGTAGCACAATGATCAGAAAAAAAAAATTGGGTTGTTATTTTATATTTGAAAAAATCCCTGCGACTCTGCAGAGATGATACTTCAGGGTGTGGAGGAACCAGGGAGAGTTATTGTGAGGAAACTGTACGCGGAGTATTATCTGTCGGTCAGGATGTATCCAGGGACATGAACGTTCGCAAGAATCTTTTTACGAAGGGGTCAAGACTATTAGAGGATATAAATATTTCACCGAAAGCCAGTACATCCAGAGACATTGAAATTCAGAGGGAGAATATTGGGGAGGGGCATTCAAAGGGACTTGCCGCTGAAAGGGGGAGTTTATTTCTTGATGAGGAAGAGGAGGATTTCAGGTTGAAATATTCAACGTTAGAGAAGACAATGTTGGGAGGGATTGAGGAGGAAAAAGAGGAAGAAACAGTGCAAACAGAATACGAAGAGGACAATCTGTGTGACATCACGTTCACTCAGTACATATGCTCGCAACTACCCAAAATTACAAGGTCTTCGTCAGAGAAGAGCTCGTCCCAGACTCTGGGGGATCCCAAGAAATCAATAAAAATAATCCCACGGTATAGTCCACCGTCAGTCGAGAGAATTAATGCGACGATGGCCTCCTATGGCATCCCAACGTGCAGAAACCCTCAGCCATTCTTCAGTAAGCAGGCAGACGCCCCCGGACAGAAGGAATTGGCTCACAGGATGCTGAAGGTTCCTGGAAAGGGCCTGGCAGACGTTGTACCTCACAAATCAATTCTGGAGGACGTCACGGGGCTCAACCGCTGGAGAAGACTCAAGATAAACGAATTCCATCCGTCCAAGGGAAAAATCTTGGCATCGAGCATTCGTCAGAGCCTCGCAGGCCATCGTTCCATAATTATCGCGCCATTAATACTTCCGCCCTCTCTGAAATCCGTGAAAACGTGGATGAAGGCGCGAGAATATTTAAACCGTAAGAAGGACGAGAAAAATCAACAGACAAAACACATAAAACTTGAAACAAACACAGAGAATCAAAACACAAGTAAAAGGGAAAATGCTGAGTCTGATGAGAACACTTCAGACTCATCAGACTCAAGTATCGTAGGTCCCTCACCCGAGAAAATCATTCATTCAAACTCATTAAGACTCCTCGGTCGAACTCCACGAAATTACCAAGTTGAAAGAACTTTGCTCACTTCAACATTCAAAACTTGGCAATCAATGTCACCGATGGAGGCGGAAAAATCAATGAACGCAGACAAAAGTTACCCAGACGTGTCAGGCAGGTCATCAAATAAATCTCTGAATCCATCCGTAATGGGTATGCTCGAGGAATCAAAGCTGTTTAGAACTGAGAGCTCCAATCATCCGGGAATATCCTCCGGCCAGATTGAATGTGTGTCGAATTCGACGAGGAATGACGTAGAGATGGAGAACATGCAGAATGCTAAAGCAGTCACAACGTACCAGTACATTACACTCATGTGTGTTGAAGTGCACGTGACGACTCGAGGGGATTTGCTCCCCGACCCTGACCACGATCCACTGTCAGCTATTTTCTACGCAATCCAGAGTGACGTACCACCAGAATCACAGATAAAACCATTAGTCCATGGTGTGATAGCTGTTGCTCCAGAGGGCTCGACTAAAATTGGTTATTCCTATGGTACCAGTGTACCCCTCGACATCACACTTGTCCCTAATGAATCGTCTTTGTTCGAGGCTTTTATAAAACTTGTCACAGCGACAGATCCTGAGATATTCATTGGCTGGGAACTCGAGGCATTGTCCTGGGGCTACATCTTCCAGCGTGCCGCAACCTTCGGTGTTAATTTAAATAAAAGAATATCAAGGATACCTGGGGTTCAGTACAAATGGGAGGCCACAACACCAGACTTGGATGCACTTGGAGAAATCAAGTTACCTGGTCGAGTGGTACTTGACATCTGGCGAATAATGAGACACGAAATGGCTCTGTTAAGTTATTCATTTGAAAATGTCATGTATCACGTTATGAATGAAAGAATACCGTGTCCTAGCTTTAGAACTCTCACTGAGTGGTGGGAAGGGGATATGAGGGTACGGTGGAAGGTTGTTGAGCATTATGGAGTAAGAGTGCTTGGCACTCTGAGAATTCTCGAGCAATTGGATATCATCGGAAGAACCAGCGAGCACGCTAGGCTCTTTGGTATTCAGTTTAATGAGGTTTTTACCCGGGGCAGTCAGTTCAGGGTAGAGTCCATTATGCTGAGGCTTGCTAAGCCCTTGAATTATGTAGCTGTGTCACCATCGCCTCAGCAGAGAGCCGCCATGAGAGCCATGGAGGCACTACCACTCATAATGGAACCCGAATCCATATTCTACAGCGATCCTGTTATTGTTCTTGACTTCCAGAGCTTATATCCGAGTATTATAATAGCACATAATTACTGTTTCTCCACTTGTTTGGGGAGAAATGAACGGATTGGCCAACAGCATCCTTTTGAATTTGGCGCATCTGTTCTTAAAGTAACGAGAAATACAGCTCTCAAGCTCCAGGGAAAAGTCAACTTTGCCCCTTGTGGTGTTGCTTTTGTGAAACCGGAAGTTAGAGTTGGGATCTTGCCGAGAATGCTTACGGAAATACTGGAGACGAGATTTATGGTGAAGAAGGCTATGAAGGATCACGATAAGAATGATAAGACACTGCAGAGAGTACTGCATTCACGACAACTGGGACTTAAGTTTCTTGCGAACGTTACTTATGGATACACTGCTGCTAATTTCACTGGACGAATGCCCTGCATGGAGGTAAATATTTATTTCTCCTCTTTTTATTTATAGACAGTCAGGGAAAAATATTTCTTCGCCAATAAATTTTATTCGAATTCAATAATTCGATGCACGGAGGAAAAAAATTTCGGAACAAAATAATAATAATAATAATAAACAATTAATCAGGTAATAAATAATAAAATAATGAAAAATAATCAATAAAAAATTTGATATTCAGTGTTAATTCCGAGGTATTCAATGGAATGTAAAATTTGGAGGAAATATGAATGCTTTTTTTGAATTATAAATTTTTTATTTCGAAAAGTTGATATCTGGAAGGTTTTATGCAGAAAGAATGTTGAGACGGATTAATACTCCGAGTTACTCCTGGGAAATTTGTTCCTTTCTCGGTAAATTTTTACGTGTCGCTTTATAATTTTTCTATCGATCTCGGCCACACGTAAACCCAGAGGCAGAAAAATTGCGTTTCAGCTTAGGATTTTTCAGAAAGAAGAATATCGTTGCGGCAACGACAGTTGCGAACTGTTATTATGTTTAATCCTCACGCTATTTTCACTTATAATTTACGGATATTTTTTTTCTCATGCAATTCCATATTTAAAAAAAAGGAGATTTCGCGATAAAGCCCAAAGTTTGCAGCAAAACATTTATTCCCGGTCAAAAGATTTCCTCTGATTTGAAAATGTATATTGCATTCGGTGTATGTTCCTCGCAAACAGTTCAGAGTAGTTAGCGCTCACATCGATTTATTTGAAAGGAAAGTTAATATCAATTAAAACTTTCTGGTTGAATTTGTTGAACCGTCTGTTTCGGATTGCTGATGATAATTCATGTTGAGGAACAAATCGCAGAATTTAATGGGAGAAAATATTTCCTTTGAATCCTTAATATTACTATTGATTCTAGGAATTAATCAATGATAAATCATGTTTGTCAGCTCTTTCAATTCTTTCCGTACACTTAACAACTCAACTGCAGTTCGCTAAAGTTATTGCACAGAGGGAAAAGATTTCTTTTTCCTTTCCCCTCGAAAGAGACAAAAAAAATTCTAGGAGCTCTCATATTTTCACTTGATTTAGTCGCGGTAAATCACTCATTTCTAGTGAAGATATTCTAGAATTGAGGGAAAAATCAGAAAAGTTCAATATCTACATATATATCTGCAGAACTAAAATAATAAAGGATTCAATAAGAGGACAGCCTTGTGAAACGAAATACGGGAAGAAGAGGAATAATAATGAAATAAGAAGACCAGTTTAAATACTTTTAACGAGCAAATGTGAATTAAAAACCTCATAACAGCAGTTAGTACCGCCAAATTCAAGAAGCTAGATCTTCTCTAAATGGCAAGCATTAATGCTTACTTTTAGCACAATTACCTCAAATTTAGTGTCTCAATTACTGAGCTCGGAGTTTTTTTTCCGGACTTTAAGAGAGATTTTCTTGGAGTAAGTGAAAAAGTTATTTTATCCGTAGGATTTAATAGTCATTAATTTTCCTAGGGTCAAGTGACTCCTCTTGAGATTAGATATTTTTTTTTCTCTGTGTGAAACTCACGGTTATTTTGACATGGCGAGTTATTTGATTCGACGAGGACTTGTTGGAGAAAAAATGTATTTTCCTCGACGCAGGGTGTTTTAAAGTGAGATGGGGGAATATTGATGGGTTTTTTGCAGGTTGGTGACAGTGTTGTTAGTAAAGGCAAAGAGACGCTGGAACGTGCAATAAAACTCGTGGAGTCGACGGCCAAGTGGGGTGCGAGGGTTGTTTATGGGGATACGGATTCACTTTTTATTCTGGCGCCGGGAAAGTCCAAGGATGAGGCCTTCAAAATTGGATACGAGATGGCCGAGGCTGTTACTGCGGATAATCCATCGCCTGTCAAGTTGAAGTTCGAGAAAGTTCTGTTTCCTGCAATTTTGCAGGTAAAAGTTACTTTCACCCATTATCATATCTGAAATAACTCCGTACGAATGACTCAACGGGTTTCGAAGCAAAAAATGTTCATCGAAATCAATCGACAATTTTCTGAATCGTGGTTTTACAATTTCGAACTTTTTATTGCGGATATTCGCGTTCTTTGGCATTCTCTTTCTTCCATGTTAAAATGTTTTTCAGTGTTAGTCGCTAAGCATGACAGCTGCTTGTAAAGTTATATGACATTTCTATTTTAGGAAACGCGCAGAATGTGAGAAAAATTGTAAAGTCGAGGATGATTCATGGCATTCCTTTCTGAAATGACTCTTTATCATGATAATCCGTAGTTCACAACTTCACAAGTGAATTCATTGCTTTCCAGGTTCTCGCATTTCCATTCTGACGCAGTATGAAAAAAAAATGAGCTTATTAAACTCCATTGCGAAGTTCGGAAAATTTATTGATGCATTAATTAATTGCAAGTTTCTGTTGATCGTGAATTTGAGATTTCCAAGATTACTCATCACAAAATATCATACTTTCCGGCTTTACTTAATGATATTCACGTACCTTTTTGCTCTGGTACCGGACGTTGTATGAATTCTGAAATATCCAATCATCCTGTTCGTCAGTAAGATTGCGTTAGAAAATTTTTAAGACATCCATGAATATTCACCATCATTCAAATTAAATTCTGCAAAGGATACCATTTTCAACATAGTAAAAAAAAAATATATATTTTTAAGCTGGTAATTAAATTAAACCCCTATTAATCTGAAAAAGTCCCGCCTCGGAAGAAAATATCGAGAAGGCATTTTAATCGCAAATGCAATCAGCTACAAGGAAGCCCTCCACCTAAAATCGACAGTTTTCCGATAAATCGATAATTACTAAAAATGGTAAATCCAACTTATCTGCCTCCACCACATCGCCGCTGATTTATCACCAGGCAATAGCCAACTCATCCCTTCAACAGCACCCACTCCTGAATTGCCCCGCTTGCTTGTCGTTCCAGACGAAAAAGCGTTACTGCGGTTACATGTACGAGTCACCAGAGCAAGAGAAGCCGACGTACCTTGCCAAGGGTATCGAGACAGTGCGACGTGACGGTTGCCCAGCAGTCTCCAAGATCCTCGAAAAAACGTTAAAAATTCTGTTCGACACGAAGGACGTCTCCCAAGTGAAGCAGTACGTCGTTCGCCAGCTGGAGAAGATCCTGACTGGTAAGGTGTCCCTTCAGGACCTGACATTTGCAAAAGAATTTCGTGGTATGCGTGGATATAAGGAGCGAGCTTGCGTTCCAGCCCTGGAATTGACTCGTCGCCTCATGAAAAAAGATCCCCGAGCATTACCAAGACACAGCGAGCGAGTAAAATACGTGATTATAGCTGGTGCACCCAATCAAGCGCTCATTCACTGCGTCAGATCGCCCTGGGAGGTACTAAATGATCCTGGCCTGAGGCCTAATGCCGTCTACTACGTAACTCGGGTCATAATTCCACCCCTAAATCGATGCTTAAATCTCATGGGAGTAGACGTTAACACTTGGTACAGAGAAATGCCACACAGACATATTTTACATAATCCCACTGCTCTACCAGGTGATAAACAAAAACAAACGATTTTCCAATACTTCGGTAATATTGTTTGTGCTGCGTGCGGTCAGACTAGCAGCCGAGCTTTGTGCTACGATTGTCACTCGAGACCGAGCGATACGCTCGTTGTGCTCAATGAAAAATTGAGATGGTTGGAGCGAGTATATGAACAAGCAACAAGCATATGTCAATCTTGCACTGGACGTGGTGATGCACCTCAGTGTATATCACTCGATTGCCCAGTTCTTTATCGTCGGGCTCAAGCACAAAGGGAATTAACACAGGGAGCTCAATTGGAGAGAATAATCAAACAGGAGAATATTGATTTTTAATGAAAATCGTGATAGTTTATTTTAGGCTTCCAAAAAATCAGGGGTTTGTGAGAATTTAATATTGGGAAATAATCTTGATATATTTTTTCAAACTCCTTGCATTATCCACTATTTTCTATGGTGCAAGAATCTATTATTTTGAGGGATTTCATTATTCCGTGGTGGATGAGCGTAATGTGTCTTACGAATTGATGAATTGGCATTGATAATGTTTTTACGAGGTATAATACAAAGTTATTTTCTAATACCAAAATTTTTATACTGAATAATTGGGGCTTGTAAAAGTGATAAGGTATATATTTTTCATAGTGTGATGATTGATTTTTTGGGAACATCTTCCGTAGTTTTTACTACAATGCTCTTTGCTCATCAGTAAACCAGAATAGGTTTATCAATTGATTTAAGTATTTCCTGATTATTAATCCACCAAAGGTTTTGAGAATTGCATCACTCGGGCTCATTCGCTTTCAAGGCCAAAAATATTAAAAAATTTGGGAATTCAGTTGTGCGGAATGAAGTTCTTGCTAATTCTCTTTGAGTTATCGATTTTCAGTCATAATGGTAAATCGCACATGGACATAATCAATAGACATTTGGGAAAGACGACTAATGGTCGAGCTAGTGGTGAAATTGATGAAGAATTTGTCGAATGAACTCAGTACGCTTAGTTAACTGATTTAATTTCGTTAGATAATAATTGAGAGGCTGAGAGAGGCCTCCAAGTGCCATGTTCCTCATTATTAATCTCATGGAGAATACTTACCGAATTAAAGTTTATCATAAAGTATATTATTGATTGAAACACATTGACATAACTAAAATGAAAACTTATCGATATCAAAGGAGTCACAAGCCGCCGGCGGTCTGTGATAGAGCGTTTGCACCTGATTAAATTAATCGCGAGAAAAGTTAAAATCCTTGCTGGGTGAATAAAAATTGTGTTTGGATATATAAATTCCGAGGAATTTTTAATTCGGTAAAATGTACTGACTCCAGTGATTGATGCGTCACACTGACGGTTTTTGGGACATTGAGATGAATATATTTGTGTAAAAATTGGGTGAGAGACGATGTGTAAAGTTATTGGAAGCAAATTACCGTTGAGTTTTGTCCCTTGGGGAGGATTCCTCTGGGTTTCCAACATCACGGGAGATTGGATTGAGAAGCATCACATGTTATCTCGTGATTTTGTGGATACGAGGGTGAGAATTAGTGCGGAAAAATCATTGTTCCTTGTGCGAACGCTGTATGGGAGCTTCCGACGATGGAATCCAATTTTTTTTTACTTCAGTCCAACTATTATGTACGTTCCTCGTATTTGCTTTTCAAGCTGTGAGGTATTTTCTCTTCACGAACAATGCATCAATGCATGCAAAATAATTCCACCCCCTAGGATATTCATTATAATTTGAAATTTGAATATTAAAAATGTGGGGTAGACGTATTTGCCTAGTAAATTTTGGAAAAACTGGACTCTTGGGTTAACACGTTTGCAAAAAGCAATTGGGGAATAAGCCGACATGTTACTCCACCAATTTACTGATTCCATCGTCTTGTCCTCCCAGAAGGTGAAAAAGTGATACACAATGATCTGTGGAAAATAGTTGACATGTATAGGAAATTGTAAATTAATCATGGCATCATAGGTGATGGAATGTGACAGTTAAATAATAAACATCACGTTTTTTTTTAATTGAAAAAATTATGGAAAGTTCATAAAGCAGATCCAATTGAAAAAAAAAACTGCAAAGCAAACGTTTTCGATAGTTCGATAGATAGTTTTCCGAATTTTTCACTTTTTAAAATAATTTACGGTGTGAAAATATTTTTTCAATCTTCTGAAAACAAATCAGGACCTCAATTTAACAGCCCGTGAATTCGAGAACACATGGGAATTTCACCTTTAAAAAAAATGAAAAACCACTCACTGATTGGAGAAACTCGTAGAATTAATTAACAACGAAAGAGTATTCATTGCGTTGTATGTATTACATGAGTTTATCGTTGTTAACCCATTTGATTGATGAGTAAAAGGAAGCGACATAAAAACGCATAAATAAATGACGCGTGTGTGATATAGATATATGTGGATTAGGGAAGGGCATTTAAATTTTAAACATACTCTTGTACATAGTATATTCATTTTTTCGTACAAATGAAAGACTGCTAACGTAACTTCTCTACGCCACATCCTAAAACGCGTAACGATAAGTTAATAAAGTGAATGAGATGATTATTCTAAAAGGAAATAGTTTAGTTATTGATGATGGAGAAAAAGAATATTAATGATAACACAGTCGTTGTTGAGGTGGGGCATTGTTTCCGCATTACTTCTTCTCAATCCCTTATGGCTCATTGTTGTGAGTTTTATTTTTGTACTTAAGTTGTTCCCAATGGGCATGCCCAGTTCGGCATATGCGTCACAATATCTTTTTATTTTCGTTTCTATATTTCAAATATATTTCAAATTTATCAACGCAGTGGTGAGAACAACCAAAATTACTCTATTGGCTTTATTATTGATAGAATGAAATGCCTTTTCTGATGACTGTGATACATGGTCTCATTTGAGTTATTATATCGTTTTTCCACCTTTGTAGAGTAATTAATAAAAATGTAACTCTTGAGTAAAATTAATCGTGTATTTACTTATTCCCTGAAATTTCACTTTATGAGAAACATGAATTAGTAGAGAAGTTGCAGAATTGTCGCCGTTTCACTAATGAATGATGACGAGAGAAATTTAGAGCTATTTTTGCTCGTCCTACGCCCTCGCAATCTTATTCAAAATTTAATTGGCTATTACATTCTCATTTTCACGTTGCAGCTTGGAATGAAGTTTAAAATTCAATTATTCATGAATTTATGGGATATTCTGAAAATATTGTTTTTAATCTTTTAATTATGTAGTGACATTGAATTTTTGCAATGTATTATTCAAATTTAATATTGTGTCATTTGAATTTTGTACACAGTGGAGATTAATAGCTCTGGCACGTGAATTTCCATAATTTTCGATTAACATGGCAAATTGAAATTAAAATATTCATTTTATTTTCATAAACTCAATTCCAGTGGCGTAAGAAACTTGGAAATTCCTCCTCATCACTTGCTATTAAATTTTTCAGCGATTTTCCCTGAAATGCGAAGTGAGAAAATTTTATATATTAAATTCAGGAATAAAAAGAAGTCCACAAAGTAGATTTATACACTCAATTTTTTATTCACCATATTTCAATCCTTTCATATGCGACATTCCATAAAAGTGCACTTTTCATCACTCTGAATTTGATAAACATCCATATACGAACATTAATAAACTTTTAGATAAATTCGGGTGCGGTTTGTTTTTGTGCGAGAATAATTCCATAAATTCAGTCTTGATATTCCCCAATAATGGCGCAAAAAAAAATAATCAATTAGAAAAATAGTGCTAGCCTATTTGAAACAGATGACCATCGATGACGAAAACCGCAATGATGGACAAACCGAGGAAACCAGCCACAATAGCATGACAGCTGTACAGAGATTGCCGATTATCCCCAGAATTAGCATTTCCGCACCCAGTACGAATATTGGAAGAGTGAGTTTTGATTCATGTATCGACGTTTAGAGCAGCTGTAGGTCACATCAACGTACCGAATAGACTATGCAAACATTTACGTACACACTGGTCGTTAATTAGATTGTATCCATCGATCTATACTAATGAACCGGACCGCAAACTTGCCTCTCCGACATTAATTACCAGGTCGCAATGAACAATCAAATTATTCGAATGAAAAGACACGAGCAAATATCTGAACAATACAAATACCCAATCAATTATTGAGCCTGTTAATTAAACTTGGATGTTGATAAAACATTGATTAACCGATGATAGACAAAATAAATACATAATCGTTATCATGAATACAATCTTATATAATCATATGCATGAGAAATCTCTAAAATAATTGAAACGACATCGAACATTTTGGCAACGACAATAAGTTGATAATATTCTTAAACCTATGTCAACCCCTGAAGGAAATTCCCATGCTGTCGTCTCAAGTAAATCGCAGAGCTCGAGCATCTGACAGCAGTCGAACCCTGAGTCTTCGTTAGAGAACAATGCAGGAGCTTTTCTCCCTGAAGGGATTGGATTTCTGCGATGAGAATCCAACGAGCAGGCAATCCTCCTGCTCATGCTCAGTAATATACTTCATGATGTCTTCAACAGCTTTACTCACTGTTATTCGCTTGATAGCAGCTTCACGCCTCAGCTGCTCAGTCACTTGACGTTGCTGTTGTAAATTTGTGATCACCATGTCCATAACCGCTGTATCTGACAGACCTATTTTGCGGGCGTGGTCTTAACACTTCAACAGGAAACACACAGCCCAATTGAGGCTCCAACAAGTTATTAGCCACTGAGTTTCACCAAAAGCCCAGAGCTTTTGCACTTGCACTTGGCTTGAATTTCAATTCAGCCTTCGAGGTGACGAGTTAACACTTTGGGTCGAGTTATTTTTGGTCGCGAGAAGATTTTCGAGATTTTCTGACGTTTTCGTTGGTGATTCGTAGTAGTTCTTGAGAGAATGGGGGAGAATGCTCCGAAAACAAATGGATGATAATGGCTGATGCCAAAGAGGATTGAATAAAGTAGAGGCTCAGTTCTGGGAGTTTGAGTGACCCCAGGGGCATTGTAGTACTGCACCCCAAGTGAGTGAGGGCGCTACACGCAATGCTGGGGTGTCTGCCCGTCAGCCGACTCGGTAACTACCTCAGTAGCAATCCCCAAGTATGATGATGATGATATGATTTTTATGGCACTGACTGAGATGTCTTGCGGCCGTCAATCCCGAAGTACTATGAAGCCGCTGGGGTCACTCAAACCCCCAGAACCGAGCCTCTACTTTAGTCAATCCACTTTGGCTGCGGGAATGGAGGATGGGGATCCGGAGTGAAATCAGCGGTTTTTGAGGACTCGCCTTCAGGGAAGTCCAGAGGCTTATGGGTAGATGACTTCACATTACTCCGTTCGAGTGATTTTCTTCGAGACACATGTGACAGTGTTTAATTATTATTGAAAAATGGCTTTACACGTACCGAAGGCACCGGGCATGGCCTCGATGATGAAGGAGGGCTCTCTGGTAAGGTTTCAATATTTGTTAGCCGGATTCATGACGCTTTTTATGTGCAAATAGTTCATCTTGCCGGTTACCAGCAACGCGCTGGATATGAACGTCATCTATATATATTGCCTTTTATGGGCAACGAGAAGACTCTGGATCATTCTGAATTAAAAATGGATTCAGAGGCGAATAAAATCATCGGCAAAATTTCAAATTGTTTATTGATATTAATTGTTGAATTTTTGGACTCCGTGTTCCCTCTCATTATGCAAAAATAAATTTATGCTTATGATAATTGGGGAATAAATCATCAACCCATCTCTATCTGATCTCATTATGAAGTAAAGGTATTGATGTGGAATAGAATGGGTATCCACTTGTTTGGATTATTTTCAGTATTTCTCTGGTCTCGAGGAAGCAGTCTTCAGGAACATCTCAGCATGCAAAGAGTTCGCCCAGACAGTGCGCACTGCGTATGGACCTAATGGTATGAACAAAATGGTGATTAATCACATTGAGAAATTGTTCGTCACCAGTGACGCTGGGACCATCATCAGGGAGCTGGAAGTAGAACATCCAGCTGCTAAGCTCATGGTCATGGCATCACAGATGCAAGAGGCTGAGGTTGGGGATGGCACGAATTTTGTCATCATGTTTTGTGGTGCTCTTCTCGAGGCTGCTGATGAACTACTTCGTCTGGGTATTACCACATCTGAAGTGGTGATTGGTTATGAAGTGGCCCTTGAAAAAGCAATTGAAATTCTTTCGACCCTGGTGATTCATGAGATTAAAGACGTAAGGAACGCCGAGGAGGTAAAGGCAGTGATGAAGTCTTCAATAATGAGCAAACAGTATGGGAATGAAGAGCTACTGTCATCTCTGGTCAGTCAGGCCTGCATCTCCATTCTCCCTGAGAAAACTACATTTAATGTTGATCACATACGAGTCTGCAAGATCCTGGGATCTGGCATTCACGCATCCCAGGTGATCCAGGGGATGGTCTTCAAGCGAGATGTTGAAGGCGATGTGACAAAGCACGAGAAGGCTAAGATCGCTGTCTACACGTGTCCCATCGATATTGCCACCACTGAGACTAAAGGAACTGTTCTCATCAAGAGCGCCAAGGAGCTCCTCGATTTCTCCAGGGGTGAGGAGTCACTCTTGGAGGGGCAAATCAAGGCTATTGCAGATTCTGGAGCTAAAGTAATTGTCTCTGGGGCTAAATTCGGAGATATGGCTCTGCATTTCGTTAATAAATACAAACTCATGGCTGTGCGCATTCCAAGTAAATTTGATGTTCGGAGATTGTGCAAGGCTGTTGGAGCTACTGCTCTCACTAAATTGGTAAATACTTCGGCAAACAATTTGGAGAATCCAAAACTTACCCGAATGAATTTATTGTTATTAATCTCTTTATCTCTTCGTTACTGAATGCATTTGATTCCCTTCAGATCCCACCGACTCAAGAAGAACTCGGTTACGCTGACTCAGTGCACACTGATGAACTTGGAGACACTGCTGTGGTAGTATTCAGGCTCGATGGAAAAGACAGTAAGATTAGTACAATCGTTATTCGTGGGTCAACCGAGAATCACATGGATGACATCGAGCGTTGCATTGACGACGGTGTGAACACATTCAAGGCCCTCACCAGGGATGGAAGATTTGTGGCAGGAGCTGGAGCTATTGAAATCGAGTTGGCTGCCCAAATTGCTGCTTACGCTGACACTCGTCCTGGATTGGAGCAGTATGCAGTGAGGAAATTTGCAAGCGCCTTGGAGGTCTTCCCTAAGACTCTTGCTGAGAACACTGGAAACAGGGCTAATGAGTTAGTTTCTAAACTTTATGCAGCTCATAAAGAAGGAAATAAAACATTTGGATTTGATATTGAGGTAATTTATATTTTCTGATATTATTTTTTATCTTTCTGATATTATTTTTTTATTCCTGCTCCTTTTTTTGGTTAAATAAATTTTATAGGGCACTGGAGCTGCCGTACATGATGCAGTCAAAGCTGGAATTTTGGATGCATTCTTAGTAAAGCAGTGGGGTCTAAAATACGCAGTGGATGCTGCCTGTACCATCCTCAAGGTCGATCAAATAATCATGGCCAAACGCGCAGGTGGACCGAAACCCCCAGCAGGACAACACAATCACAACAGCGACGATGAGTCATAAAGTCATATTACCCTTCGTAATTTTTTTACATCGTTATACTCGCGAAAATGAATTCACACGCTTTGTTTAATAAGATATACATATTGAAGAGATTCGTTATGTACCTCCTCATTTCCCACGATTTTCACTGCGGTGTCATTGGATTAAAATTTTTTTATTCAGCAAAATGAAAATTTCCACTGATCTCCATTGTCACGAAAATTCATACGGAGCATTTCAAAGTTAAATAAAATTAATAATTTCACAAGAAGTAATTGGATTAATTCATTCCGCATCCGTTCGTAATGAAATCCCACGGAAAACTGTGTAAACGTTAAGCTTTCGTGAATTTTTTGTAGAATCCCAAAAAAAAACACAATGTACGATTCTTGGACGCGATTGCTGTCAAAAATTCTAGCAATTTGCAATCCCACAGAATCGATTGTTCTCAATCAATAACTCTCATTGCATGTTCAACTGCCATTATTTCCGACCTTGATCCCCACCAAAAACTTCCCTCCGCATTCACCAGGGAAGTATTAATATTTCTAATCCTAAAAATACTAGATAAGCTTGCCAATAATCCCTCCTAGCCCCTGAAATATCATAGAACCTTCTCGACGTGGAATAAAACTACCGAAAACACTAGTCCCTCCGAAAACTCAACGCTCCATTCACCTCAAATGAAACCGCAAACACATAGTTTTCGTACAAATTCGCTTGTGCGAGGTCCACCGTAAATTGCTATTTGCTCTCCGATTGGTCGATACCATATAAATACCGGCCAGCCCACGCGCGTTCCCAGTATTCAAAAACTACTCAAAGTATCAACTGCGCTTTAAACAAACACCTCATCACTTCATTTACGTAATTCAGTTATTACGCGTGAGTTAGCGATCGAATTGCATTAAAGTAAAAAGTGTACGCGTTACCAATTCAAATAATTCGTTATCTCCAATTAATTGCACATGGCTAACTAACTAAAATTGGATTCGGCACAGTTTAATTCAGGTGAACATCAGGAACTATTTACCTAAATCTATTTAGATATTTTTATTGGCCAATATTTATTTTCAATAAACAAAAGACAGGATCAATTAAAAACTAGTAAATTAGAAAATTCCATGATTATTTTGAATTGTGTTGAAACAAATTGAGGTACAATTTCTAGAGAAATTGGATTTTGGTGAATAATATTATATTGTCCCGCTAAATATTGGTATAAAGGAAGATATAGAGAAATGCCGGCGGTTGGGATAGACCTGGGTACGACGTACTCGTGTGTGGGAGTGTGGCAGCATGGAAAAGTCGAGATAATCGCTAACGATCAAGGAAATAGGACGACACCATCTTACGTGGCCTTCACGGACACAGAGAGACTGATCGGTGATGCTGCCAAGAATCAAGTTGCCATGAATCCCACTAACACAGTATTCGATGCCAAACGACTGATTGGGCGTCGTTACGATGACTCAAAGGTGCAACAGGATCTCAAGCACTGGCCATTTAAAGTTATAAATGAAGGTGGAAAGCCGAAAATTCAGGTGGACTTCAAAGGGGAGCGCAAAGTGTTTGCCCCGGAGGAAATTAGCTCCATGATCCTCGTGAAGATGCGAGAGACATCTGAGGCCTTTCTCGGGTTTAATGTCCGAGACGCTGTGATAACGGTTCCAGCTTATTTCAATGATTCTCAACGTCAGGCAACCAAGGACGCAGGTGCAATTGCAGGACTCAATGTTCTGCGAATAATAAACGAACCGACAGCAGCGGCTCTGGCTTACGGATTGGATAAGAATCTCAAAGGCGAGAAGAATATTTTGATATTCGACCTGGGGGGAGGTACCTTCGACGTGTCGATTCTCTCTATCGACGAGGGATCGCTATTCGAGGTAAAAGCAACTGCTGGAGACACTCATCTCGGGGGAGAGGACTTTGACTCGCGACTGGTTCGTCACTTCGCCCAGGAGTTCGATAGAAAATACAAGAAGGATTTGACGAAGAACCCGAGGGCTCTGAGGAGACTCAGGACAGCAGCTGAGCGAGCCAAGAGAACTTTGTCCTCGAGCACTGAAGCAACAATGGAAATCGACGCACTTTACGAGGGTGTGGACTTCTACACGAAAATTTCGAGAGCGAGATTCGAGGAACTTTGTTCCGATCTTTTCAGGGCGACCCTCGAGCCCGTGGAGAAGGCACTCAATGACGCCAAGATGGATAAGAAAATTGTCAATGATATCGTCATGGTCGGAGGCTCCACGAGGATACCGAAGATTCAGTCATTGCTGCAGAATTTTTTCAATGGCAAACAACTCAATCTGTCTATCAATCCCGATGAGGCTGTCGCCTATGGTGCAGCTGTACAGGCTGCAATTCTAACTGGAGCTGGAAATACGAGTTCTGCACTTCAGGATGTTCTACTCGTGGATGTGACACCGTTGTCTCTGGGGATTGAGACAGCTGGTGGCGTGATGACGACTTTGATCGAACGAAACGCGAGAATTCCATGCAAGCAGATGCAGATATTTACGACTTATTCGGATAATCAACCGGGGGTGGCGGTTCAGGTGTTCGAGGGAGAGAGGGCTATGACGAAGGATAATAATCTGCTTGGAAATTTTGATCTCTCTGGAATAGCACCCGCTCCAAGGGGAGTGCCAAAAATCGAAGTGACTTTTGATCTGGATGCCAATGGAATTCTTCATGTGACAGCCAAGGACACGGGCAGTGGCAGATCGAGGGATGTTACTATCAGGAATGATAAGGGGCGACTCAGTCGCGCGGAGATTGATAAGATGCTGAGGGATGCGGAGAGGTACAGGGAGGAGGATCAGAGGCAGAGGGAGAGGGTGGCTATGAAAAATAAGTTGGAGGCTTATGTCTATTCTGTGAAACAGGCGGTGGAGGAGAGCGGAGGAAAGCTCAATGATGGGGACAGAAGGAAGGTTTTAGATATGTGTGAGGATACCATCAGGTGGTTGGAGGGAAATTCTCTGGCGGAGAAGGAGGAGTGCCAGCATAAGTTTGAGACACTTCAGGCTCAGTGCTCGCCGATCATGACGAAACTACATCGAGGAGGGCAAAATGATGGGCCTACTATTGAAGAAGTTGACTGAAGAGAGGAATCCCCTTCGGTAACACCAGTTCACATTTTTTTTTTCATACCATTTTTCCCCAGGATTACGAGAAACGTAATGGAGAAAGTTTATTCTGCCGTGGAAGGATTATGCAAATTTATTTACATTGTTCTCCTATTTGATTTTTCTTATAATTTTAGTTCTCCCTTCTCATTTATTTTTCGATAATCTTCGGGGTTCCATTTTCATGTGTAAATTCTGAGAATTTAATCAATGAATGAATAAGATTAATCGATTAATTATTTAATTAGATTGATTAATTAATTTTTAGCAATGGTTGCTTTCTACTACATTTCTGCAGGGTGGAATTGCCGTAGTAATAAAAATGACAGTGAATTGCGTAGAATTTTCAGCTTTAACTCTGTAAGAATTTCGGCCTGGATCGATATTCCTTCCGCTATTAGAAAATGCGATTCACTATGTTTTCATTGACTGATGTTTTATATGGTGAGATGGCGAGAAATAAAAGAGGTTTTTAAAATGATGGGCCTTTTAATATGGAGTGGATGATCTCATTGGTAATATTAATTCACGTCGTGGGGTATTCTTGGTAGAATTGTATTTTAATGCTTCCCACTATTTATCACCTGGAAATTCCATGTCCAATTCCATTTTTTAACGTAAAACAGCAAAAATATTGTGACATTTAAGAATTCATTCATTTTTCAACGAGTAGAAGTTTCTCATGGCGATAATTTCGAAAGTGTCTTATGATTGTTCCAATAAAAAATGTAAAAATCCATCTGTTAGGAAACAATATCTGTATTTCCACTTCAATAATAATTTTTTTGTACAATGTGGATGAAAATCATCAACTGGGAACGATAGCTTTTGATACACTGGAATTCTCAAGCTCTTGTATTTTTAAGAGTAAACTCGCTATTGTATGCCTCAGTAAATGAAATTTAGTCATACTCATTTCAAACATGCACCGTTGTCCTGTACTTAATGTCCATTCCATCAAAATCGTTGGTTCCAAAATACGTGAGAGATAACTGGAAATTAAAAAATGATATTTCGATGTAATTTGCAGTATTCCGACCCAAACGCAATGAAAATAACGATAAAAAATTCTTCATTTTCTGGCACTCATCCGCCAATTATGACTCTTGATTCAATCGCGTGCAGTAATTATCGTTGATACGAAGAAGAAAAATACCTGGAAGATATCGTAATATCAATTCTCCATCGACAAGATTTCAACGTTGGAAAGAATTTAATTTTCTCCGTTAAATTATGGATGAGAGCCGGTCGCTTGTGCCCATACAAAACAGCGCACAAATCTTCAATACAATTACTTTCAAATCTGGAATAAAATAAGGAGTTAATAACGAGATTGAATTCACATTCAGAAAATATCGAGATGAACATTTGCATGATGTGGGATTGACATTACTTCAGCTCCTGCAGGCATTGTTTAAAATCAGAAGTCTTCATGGGATTATTCGAAGATCGCAGATGAGCCCTGAAAATAGTGAGAACTGCCGAGTACCACTCATCGACTTTTTCCTGCGGTAAGTTGTACTTTTCAGATAATCTGTCGAGAATCCCATCCTCAATGTGTTCTTGCTCAATGGCTTTCACGGCCACTGCAAATCATAGAATAAATATTCCTTTAAAATATCTAAAAATAGTTTCCCTTGCAGAAAATAATTTCAGCAATGGAACGGTTAAAGGAGGTTATTGAACCCTTCGATGGATTTTCATATTGTTTATAATATTCAATTTTTAATTTATTAAAATAAAATTGCAATGATATTTATAATATTTTAAAGAACAGGTGAGGAATTTTATTCATTCGTAAAACTCAGGTGATGTATCAACCCTAGACTCAATAACTTGTCTGAAATGTTGAAGGGAACTTTATTCTCTTCAAGAATTCAACTACCTTTTTATTTTCAACTCACATTGAATCAGTGGACGCAAAATAGTCTTCTTTATCTCTGATATATGTTTCCCCTTGCTTCCTAAAGCTGTTGTTAAATACGTCGCTGTATCACTGGACATGAGGGAAACCTTCTCTTTCCTTGATGTTGATTACTCCAATTTCTCCAGCTGCATGAAACGAACATCAACGTGAGATGTTTGATGAAAATCGTTCCATCATGATTCCGATAATTCCTACTGACGCAGCAGCGGATAAAGACCGAGGCTACCATGCCCACTCTTTCCAATAAAATATTTAAAAGAATTTGAAAGGCACCCAAATTAATGGAGATTTGATGAGATACTCTAGCTTTACAGTTAGAACACCCTTTCAACTTCCAAAACTCAATTCTACCTCAATCCGTTATTTTCCTAATTCCAATAAAATGTAGGACATACATAGAACACATTCTACTCGTCACTAAAAAAAATAATTTCTTTGCAATCGGCGCGGGTATCAGCCCCATGTTCATAAAAATACATTGTTTCAAAATTAAAATGATGATTAGTGTTGAATGCAGGTGCCAGCATTATTTTTTCTGGCGTTTACATATACTGGAGTATTTAGAAATTGTTTACACTCCCAGTTGACTATATTCTGCAATGTTTAATTTAAATGGTTCTGAATATTTATCAACTTTTCCGGAATTTTCTAATGCAAATCGATTAATAAGAGTTTTGAATATTCCTATCATCTCGTAGAATCAGTTTTATATTTTTGCCTTTTGGAATTATCGGGTAAATCAATTTTCGATATGAAAATACATCCTGTGAGAGCTTGTGTATTATCATAAAAAATTATTTATTTCATTCGTTAAAACTGTTGTTTTTCTAGGGTTCTACAACAATACAACACTAAAACTCATGAAATCCGTAAATAATAATCTCGATGTATTCAAATAAATAAATATTTTACAAATCATAAAGATTATAAAATCCTGATCACTTTACAATGGCTAGAATAGATCATCGCCTCCGAAATCAAAACCACCATAATCATCCCCATAATCGTAATCGTCAGCTCCAGGTGGTACGAAAATTCCTCCCAAAAATCCGGACAGTTGTTCACCAAGTCCCATGCTCTTTGCGAGCCCGAAGATGAGCCTCATTAACACGAGCCTTATGAAATTCGGAGTATTCGTCTCTTTATTTTGCAATTGAAATTGTCTCCTCTCCACATCTGCAGTACATTGAATCGTACTAAGCTGCAAGAAAAATTCAAAATACCATGACGATTAATTTAACTTCAACGTGTTCAATTATCAACCACCAACCCGTTCAAAACCAATTACCAAATTCTATGAATCCATATGAATTAATTATTATTAATTACAATAGGTAGGGAAAAATGAAAAAACTTATACATACGTTCAAACAAATAATTACGAAGATAAAAACGATGGAGCTCCTCATCCCGAGCGTAATTCCCCCAAACATGATCAATAAGTCACTTTCTTGAAAAATTATTCCATGAAATGGCCAATAATTTTTTTTAAGTGAAAAATGATTAATTATGAATTTTGCAATGAGTCGCCGAAGGATTTTGAGTGAATTTGAATGCACTGGCGGTGGTACTTCGGACGACGAGGGGAAAAAAAATAATCGCCTGGAAAAATAAATGTAACGCGTTCACCTCAGGTCCCTGACGATACTGGCGTTATTCTTACTATTCCCGTGTAACCATATGCGATAACTATTTCTGATCCCTTCCTCTTTCTCTTTCCCCTATTTTTTTTTCACATCAAACACTTCACAAGACAGGTATTTAGAGAGTGACGGTCGAGAGGAGACGAGCAGCAGTACCTCTCGGAGGTACTAAGTTGCTTTATGATAACGGTATGCCACGAAAAAAGGCATTCAGGCCACATGGAGTCCTGCCTTTTGCCTTCAAACAACTGTACGATACCGAAGAGCGTTGATTGGATTTCCAAGTGGATGACACCAAACCCACATTTCAGAGACATTAGGAAATACTCGATATGCCATTCATTTCGTATTGAAATCACGTGGGTTAAAAGTAGTACTCCGAAAGTTTCAAGAAATAATAAAAAAATTAATTCCACCTAATACCCTGAATTACTCATCAATTCATTACAATAATAACGTAATGAATTGTTTTTTAAAAATAAAATGCAGGTGGGAAAATAAAAAAATCGTTTTACGCTGCAGCTCAGGAATTTCATTGGGTGAATGAATATTCAGAGGATGATGAATAATTTTCGATGGGGGGATCATTCTGGTGATGTTTATTTTCCTGACGTCAATTGCATGTGATCTTGAACATTTGTATGACGAAGGACTCGCGGAATTCAATGGAAATCAGAAGACATGAACGACTCATTGAGGGGACTACTATTCCACTTCTCGGGGAACATCTGCCGATTGGGAGAAACCAAAAAATCTTGACCATTCGGCATTGGTCGAGAAGTTCGCGGGAAATGGGTCAAATTTATTAGGAAGAACATACCAGTCAGTTTGATTTTTAAACCCAGCTTTCTAATTTCTTGTGGTACCAGGACATTAATTTCACGAGGATAGTACCACCGGAATTTGTTGGAGATGTTTCTGAGTTTTAGCTGTGAATTTTTTATCAATCAACAGTTGATTCCGTACATATTTTCTTCCTAGATAATAAAATTTCCAAGGACTGGAAAAACATGGCGGTAAAAAAAAATTTTATCGCGCCTCAATATCCCAGATTGAGCCCCTGGCACCTGCAATGCTCCACCAAATTCTGAAAAAATTCCCTTCCTAAAATCGTTAAAAAATATTTTCAAATTAGAACCAGAATATCTGAAGAATTCCAGCGTAGAAATTCCTGTCAGAATTCCCCATCAATGCGCATCCATAAATTGAACCTCGCCTCCCTCAATATTTATGAATCACCCATACCTTGAATTATACAATTGCATGACTGGCATTCCCTCGTTAATTAACCAATCACTGTCTGAATTTGAACACCGCAGGATGATTGAACGGGTGGCGAATGTCGGTGGAATGAAAAATCCAGTATAAAAGTAATGGGCAGACAGCAAGAAGAGCAAAAGGACAAGTGCAACTGCACAAAAGGAAAATATTGAATGAGGCTCAGGGTGACGCAGAGAAACCGATTGATTGTCCAGTGAGCCAAGACAAACCCTGGACTATTACCACCTAGGAGAAATAGTAAAGAAATAAAACGATTGAAGAAAGAGTGGATGTAGGCAGGATGTGCGCTTGGGGACCGGATGTTACCGCCTCCGAATACTCAAGCAGTTCCAGAAACCGAGGAAATGTACCCTCTCGCATTCACATGTATGCGCTTTAGTCGCACACTCATCCATGGAATTCTAAATAATCCAAACCATTTATACCGAGACTTGAACAAACCATAAACATGATCACCCACAATTCCCACAATTTAAATTCCATTTTCATTTATTTATTGCCCCCAATCGAATATTTTTTCCCCATCCCCGGGACAACATTTCCCTTCATAGCTTCATTTTTGTCGTGCTCTTCCTTTTATTGATTCGGCTCGTGGGGTTTATTTCCATCGAATGCATAAAAAAGGGGAAAAAAGGAAAAAAAGGGGAAATAGCATTGGAATACATCGGCCATATATTTTGTTAAATTGAATGGAACGTATCCCGAGTGAAGCGTTTGGTGGTAAAAGCAGTGATCAATAAGACCACTCGGAGCCGGCACGTATACTTGTTTTATATACGAGTGAACAGTGCAACGATGCACAAAACCCCAAGGTAAATACAATTCCGGGAGGAATGATAGAGGGAGATGGCCGAGGAGAGTTCCTCGACCCAGAGGCAATGCGACGTTATCCAACATCGCGTACGTCGTTGTATGTACATTGAAAAGACACGAGTGGCATTATGCTCACCGACACCCCCATGCCTGTTTCAGGACTTGCTCGATGTATCAATGTTCTGTGAATAAAACATACCCAGCTAAATTACCAGGACTAGTCTGTCAGGTGGTGCGTGCTGCTGTCAATAATGTGTCAGGGATCGTGTATTTATGTCAATCACTTTTTTTCATTTTCTTCTCTTCCGTTGTTTAGATTTACGGAAAAAAAAACATTTATTCTCATTATTTTTAGTTAGACATTCCACAATTCAGAGAACAATCCACTCCTTTAAAAATTAATGAACATTCTTCATTTCCTGACATTTAATTTTTTTTTTTCATTATAATATAATATAATATAGATTTCCATTCATTCGCAGTTACATGAGATGAATTTTTCTATTAAAAAATCAGTAGTTTCTTTGCGATAAAATAAATTACAAAAAATGGAAATGGATTGTTTTCTGAGATTTTGATTTTAGGAATGACTCTTTGATGAGGGAATTTTTATTGATAGTATATTGGGGTCGTCACAGGGAAATGAGGGAATGATGGAGAATTTAATCGAAATATCGAGCAGGGGATATTTGGGGTGGAGGTGCATAATCGAATAAACCAATGAGAGATTCTCGAGAAGGCGCGCGCTTGAGAGGCAAGCGCGGTAATTGAAAATGTGCGATAACTATGGTCTTTGGTCTCACACACAATTCATGGCGCAGAGGTTTGTCACACCGTGTGTGGTTCCTCAGGCTGACAACTTCTCAGTTCATTCGGTGTAGACTACCCTCAGTGGACAAGTGACTTCAACAGTACAACAGCAGTGCGAGCAATCGGATGCCGATCGTCATCGGTTGCTGGGATAATTGTTAAAATATCAAAATAATTTTCGAGTGACTTTGGAAAATGTGATTTTCCTCAAGTGGTGAATTTTATCTTCGTTTCAGTGAACGTTCTAGCAACAAGTGGAATTATACTGTATTGAAATGTCGATTGAAGGGACCAGAGTGGGTTGCTTCCAAGTGCTCTTATTATTCCTACTCGCAATAAATTGTATTATTGTCGCAATGAGCCATGCATTACCCGCATTCCACAATTATACCCCTAGATTCTACTGCGAGGTAATGAAGCATTAGTCTCGTTAGAACAATCAGATTCTTGAATGATTCATTCAACTCAGATCTGACGATTCTCTAAGGAAAAAAAATTTCTCCATTTTTTTTGACGATGATTTCTGACATAAAAAAAATTAATTTATTTAAAAAACTTTGGCTACAATCATCTTTGTGTTTCAAATAATCCATTTTCCAAAATTTCAGTAAACATTTACGTATTTTTTTTTCTAATTAAAAAATCGCCCAAAAATTCGTACGTATCGAATTTTTGATCAATATGAAAAAAGTGAGGAGAAATCTTATTTCTTTATCCTTTTAAAATGAATGAAATTGAGGAAATGAAGAAGAGAAAAACAATCTCTTTTAATGTTTTTAGAGTTTGAATGGGAGTAATCGAAGGTACGGATGCGCTCGAGGGGAGGAAGGGGGCAACTCAACGATTGGCGATGCCATGGAATTTTGCCAGACTGAGTATAAATTTGTGGCAGATCGCGGGGAGGAGAGTGTGGTTACTGATTGGGGTCTAGTTTGCGAGAGGAGTTACCTGAGGGACTTGGCTAATATTGTTTATTACGTCGGGGTGTCTATTGGTGCACTCGTCGCGGGTATTACCGCCGATAGATTTGGAAGACTTCCGGTTCTAGCAATTTGCCTGTATGCGCAGGGGACCATGGCAGTAGCAACATACATAGTTCAGGTAATTTGAGATTCCAAAAGAAAAATGAAGATTCCACCCGGTGAGGAAAAATTGTTGTTAAAAATCTTCAACACAGATGAGGATATATTTTCTCCGGCTAATATAAACCTTGCTGTTTGAAATTTCCACGATTAGATAGAATTCCTGGAAATGAGTTTAACGATGAGAAAATTATTGCATGAATCAGAGTTATCCAGTATTTGTGGGTCTTCGGGGTCTCCAAGGGATATTCGCACAAGGATTACACGCATCGACATACATTCTCATTCTCGAGTTGTTTCCAACAAAGTTTAGAACACTAGTGTTCACAGTGATGGGAATAGCCTGGGCACTGGGATTAGAGCTCTTGGCTGGTCTCAGCTATATAATCCTGGACTGGAGGATTCTCCAATTGGCCGTTTCCGTGCCCACAGCCATTACCGTTCTCTATGTTGGGTAAACAATTATTCCCATTTGCAAAGTTCATCCCTCGTCACTTGCATAACACGCCTAACGCTAATGTTCATTACGAAGGATTATTCCTGAGTCACCGAGGTGGTTGATGGCGAAAGGAAAAACCACCGAGGCTGACATGGCACTTGAGAATATCACCAAATACAACGCCTGCTGTTGTGGTAGCAAAGTGCGCAGAGAGATTGTAACTGATAACAGTGAGAACACCACACCTGTTACATCCTCACGCAAATCTCGGGTCTTCGATGATTCCAAAGACTTGAATGAAAGCGAAGCTGTCAATCTGCTGACGCCAACTAATTCGGCGCATCGTAACTCGAGAAGTAATTTATCAATTTTTTATATAATTATTTTATTCGCAGGCGTTTGGGGGTGACCCAGTATAATTGGAGTGATAAAGTGAGATGATGTGAAATTCACTAATTAACATTTCTCGTAATGGCAGATTTCTCTGAAAAACTATCGCTTCAATAAAAAAAACCTCAGAAGACTTACGGTCTTTTTCTATTTTCTCATAAAATACACGATTATTCAAATTAATTAGTGTTGAACAAAACTGTAAAACTCGACTTATCTGGGTTCACTACTGAAATGTAGAGTTCAATGGAAGAGCATTTGTTAAAGTACTTGAATCGGCTTAACGACTCAACTTCTTGCATGTCCATTCTCGCAATTTTATGGCTGCGTCAAAGAGGAGTATTTCATGCTTCATAAAAATATATTAACTGTGAAACTTCACAGGAATAAGTTTACGTGCAATTTCGGAGAATCTGGAGAAACGAATATCGAATTTAACACCGGAAGTGTCGGCTGAGGGGAATAGTGGAGAGTTGGAGATCGGAGAGCCGTCGACGTCTCACAGTAATCGAAATTCCAAGTTACTCCCTGATGATACAATTGTCAGTGAAACTGGCAATGTTGCGGGACCGAGTGATCCTATTTCGATCGAAATGGATATCAAACCTATGGAGAATCACGCGTCTGAAAAAAGGGTCATCGAAGATGACGAGACTGAAAAATTATCACAGTCGGATTCTTACAGATCGGCTAATCTTCGCGTTGTAAAATACAGCGGTGCCATTGCAGTACAGTGGTAATTGAATCAATAATTATAGTCATTACCACTGGAATTATTGCCAATTCCCTCTATTTTTCTTGTTTTGCAAAATAAAAATATTAATTGCCATAAATTGTACAGGTGAATAACTCAAAAATATATTTACTATTTCGAAGAAAATACTTTATAACGGAATTCCAGGATGATAAGAATATTAAACATTCTTCATTCATCTGTCGTCGATCGATAGTGAAGCCGCCCGTCAATAATTCAAGCGGAAACCCATCACTAATTGCAATAATTCACTTACAGGTACTCGACATCACTGGCAAACGCAATTGTATTGAAATCAACGCCAAATTTATTAGAAAATCGACACATAAATTTCGCTGTTGGCGGTATAATAGAACTCGTTATTTACCTAGTCATCTATTTTGTTTTGTCACGGCACGGAAGACGTTTACCACTGGGTATTTTTCAGTCTCTCAACAGCGTGATTTGCATGGTGATAGCCGGGCTGGTATTTCTGCCTCGTCTAACGGCATTTTGGATTGGTGCACAAAGTGCGTGAGGGTCTATACGATTTTTATTCTCCTGTCCCACTGTTTATCCACAATTTTTTAATGTCGATATAATCTCAGTGAATTTATATAATAATTCTTCGTACCCACAGGCATTGCTAGAACGACATTACTGCTGTTAGGTAGAGTAACGACAACGAGTACAGTGGGGACAGTTTATTTGTACACAGTCGAGATATTCCCAACTGTGTTACGAGGCACCTGCTTAGGTGTTTTCACTGTTTTTGGCACGATCGGTTATATCGGTGCACCATACATCAGCGCAGTGGTCAGTATCAATAACAATTTACGCATTATTTGAAAACGTTTTGGATGGTTTAAGTGATTGGAAATTTCAGGGTCATTGTGTCCCTATGGGAGAATTCATGCTGGCGGCTATTCTATGTCTTGTTGCTGGCCTAGCTTGTCTAGTGATGCCGGAAACTGTGAGCAAGGTACTACCTGACACTATTAAGGAAACCGGGAGATTAACCACTGGGAAGAATATTTGTGATGCTAATGGGCGGGAGGATGCCGCTGCCGAGAGGGAACTTCTCAGGGAAAAATTATTCTCCGAAGATTGGGTCGATGCTGGTAATGGAATTATTGTTAATTTTACAGAGAATAAGAATTGAGGTGGCAGGAGTTGCTCTGAATTACGCGAGTATTGCAGTGACATTCATCATACCTTGAGGAGCGATTAGATAGGTCTAAACATGAATAATTTCTAATTGTTTGTTCACGGGTAACTGAAATATTAAAAACAGTCCAAGTTTCTTTTTTGATAATTTCAACTTCCACATGTTTATAAAAAAAATATTTACATAAATTATTCATAAATATCTAATCGTTCCGCAACGAATGATCACAACTCGGAAATAAATAGTAGTCCCCCCCCAAAGGAATTGTAATATCCGTATTGAGACCTGATGTTTTGATTCCGAAACGAAATGAATTTGTAAATATTTACGTTCTAAGCTATTTGGTGAACTAAAATATTTTCTACTATTTGTGCATTGACATTGTTTTCCCAATTGTAGACTGAGTAGAGTTCACCACCATGCGATGAAGTTTAATTTATTCCCATGAGAAATCATTTATTGAAGCCTAGAGATTATACGTATGAATGCTATTATTGATGTTGAATGTATTATTTACGTGGAGGAAATAATAAAAATTCTGATAAAATGAGAGACATTTATTACGAGGTAATAAATATAAAACCGTTTTACTTGCGATCTATCACAGCTAACCCGCTCCATCCAACTTCATGGGTATATCTGGAGGACGAATTGTCTCTGGGGCAGTAAGATACACAGGGTAAAGTAATGCGGCTTTTTGGTGAGTGTCATTTAATTAATTTTGGCGTTTTTATGTATTAGGGAACTTTAGGCTGGGCAATTCCATTGTTCTGGGGGTTAACGTGCTGGGGGGTTTGTTCCGATGCCTGCTGGAGTAATCTCGTTCTGCGACGAGTGTAGTGTTGCCAGAGGAGGATCTGCTGGTCGTCGATGAATTTTGTACACTGAGAATTCACAACTTCACGTCTGAAGTGCTCGTATTGCAGGAGATCGAGGAAATAGAGACACATTGGATATTTTAAGTACTTCGCATACTCAGGTTCTTTCCAGTAGAGGAGGTACTTGAGGTAGTTTATGAAGGTGGAGTCCTTGAAGTATCCACGTTGGGCTAGAACTGAATAACGAGAAGAAAAACTATTCATTTGTGGATTTCGTTAATCTTTCTTTCTTTAATAATTTTTTCGAGAGATGTTGAGATATTTTATATCACAACCGATTCGGTAAATAATTCCAATCAGTCAATAAAAATAATACTAACAGTTCAAGTAATTAGGGTTCGCCAAGCACTGAACAAACTCAAGTTCCACTTGGAACCTCAGACGTTGTTGGTCGTCAGTTTCTGGTACACCTGGAGAAAAAAAAATCAATCAAGGACCGATTAATTCCAGACACTTTCGGATTATTTTGAGATTGTCCCTGCCATCAATTACAATGAAAACATAACCTTCTCACCGTTCATTGCAATGTATGATGGCTTTCGGCCTTTCAACAGACTCGGTGGATCATCCAGACGACTCATATTATTTCACCACCGGAGAACAGTATCTTCTGTTCACGTTTTCCCCCGCGTTATGATGAAATTCCACTCATTAGCGGAGTTCTATTATCAACAAAACAGTCTAAACAATAAAACCCACACCTGAAGATCTGTCAAACAATAATGCCAGCATCTCAACCTCAACCGAGAAAACAGGCAACACTTTTACCCCGATGATAAACATTTTTCTCGACTAAATTTAATAAAACGACTAAATAACCGAATATCAATCACTCAGAAAAAAATGTAAAAAATTATCGCAAATATATTTTCCGCGTTAAATAAATATTTTTCAATGTAGAGAGAATTTTGTATTTCCTCGAAAAAAAGTGGCGCCCTCTCAGCGAAATCCCGGGAACGGACCTCCCGCCATTTTCATCAAAACCAACATGGCGCCCAGTGTAACGACGCCATGCGTTACAGTCGAGTGTTCCACCACTTTGCACTAGTATTTCTCAGTTCAATGCCGGTTTGACGGATCAAAACAAACAGAAAATTCAATACAACAGTCCTCGTGTATTAAAACAGCATAATAAACGTGAATTAAGTGCATAATGAGTCGTCGAAAGCGTGCCAAGGTGCGTACATTGCAGTTGTGTTGGAATTCACGTGTTTAATGAGTGTTTACTCGATGTTTAAGGTTGAGTATCGAGAAATGGAAGAGAAATACAATCAGCTGGAGGATGAAAACACATCGGATACATCGGAGAAATCGAAAACTGGCCTTGGTACTCCGGAAAAAAAAATGTTGAATGAGCAAGTCAAGGTCAGTGAGCTCCCGGCTCCAATAGCAGCAACTTCAGCCCCAAAAAATGAGGTCAAGGAAGAGGACGAGCAGGATAGTGATCACGAAGACCCTCATGGTGAGTTTGTCATTTGTTTTATTATTTATAATACTGAATTGTTATTTTGTGATTTATTATGATGCATTTGTCCAGTTAAAGAGCTTCTCAATGGGCTGGAAGGGGCTGCCTTCCAGAGTCGCCTTCCCTTTGACAAATTGACGTCCACAGAGGCTGTTTGCTTCCCTGATATATCGTCCGGGCCTCCTCAGACGCAAAAAGTGTTCCTCCACATCAGAAATAGGCTGGTAAGCATTCTACAGGTTCTATTTCAGGATTCAATTTATAACGCAAGATGTGGCGGATTTTACGGTTTCGTCAATTGTTGATTGATCTCGACAAATATCCATTCTAAAAAAATTTACAAAGCTATAAAAAACCTGCAGGGCTTTTACTTTAAATTCATCGTTTTCTTCATAAATCGATGATTCTGAAAGCTGCTGTATGATTTGATTTTACGGTAATTTTTAATTATTTTCTGGGTGGATTGCAGCTTCAGTTGTGGCTGGAGAACCCCAAGCAACAGCTCATAATTGAGAATGCTCTGTTGGCTATTGAACCACCGTACAACAGCGATCCTGTACTCACAAGGCGTATCCACGCGTTTTTGGAACGTCATGGGTTTATTAATTTTGGAGTATTTAAACGGTTGAAGCCCATACCTACGAAAAAACTAGGGAAGGTTATTGTGATTGGGGCAGGGATCGCTGGACTCGCTGCTGCACAACAGATGCAGCAATTTGGTCTCGAAGTTATTGTTCTGGAAGCACGAGTGAGTATTCTAGAGTGGAGGTCAAATTTTGTTATTCGAGATTTATGTGGATTATTATTTTCGCAGGATCGAGTTGGTGGGAGAATTGCAACATTTCGAAAATCTTCGTACATAGCTGATTTGGGGGCTATGGTGGTGACTGGATTGGGTGGAAATCCAGTTACTACATTGAGTAAACAAATTAACATGGAATTGCATAAAATTAGGCAGAAGTGTCCACTTTACGAGAGTGATGGACAAACAGTGAGTTATTTGTCATCAAATGCCAATCACAGGAAAAATTTTTTTAATGCTTTTAATTGAATAATTATTGTGTTCAGGTACCGAAGGACAAAGATGAAATGGTTGAAAGAGAATTCAATCGATTATTGGAGGCAACGTCGTACCTCTCCCATCAGCTTGATTTTAATTACATCGGGAATACCGGCCAGCCAGGCAATACAACAAGGCCAGTCTCATTGGGCCAGGCATTGGAATGGGTAATTAGACTTCAAGAGCAGGGTGTCAAGCAGCGCCAAGTTGCTCATTTCAGCTGCGTACTTAGCCTCCAGAGTAGACTCATTGCTAATCAGCAGCGGGTACGTATTTGCTTATTTCGTGAAATTTTCATTCGAATTTTTCCTCTCCGTGGTATTTATCTTACTGTTTCACCCCGAACAATAGATGATTGCTATTAAAGAGAGGCTGGCCGAACTCAACAAACAGTACAAAGAAATGACAGAGAGCAAATTACAGACTCGGGATATTACCCAGGAGTTTGTATTGCGATCCAAATTGAGGGATTTACACAATGCGTGTAAGGTAATTGGGCATTTAATCACGAATTGCTTGTTTTGTTGATGTAACATTAATTGGTAATTAAATATTTCGATTTCAAAGGAATGGGATCAGCTTGCTGAACAGCAGAAGGAGATTGAAGCTAAGCTGCAGGAATTGGAGGCCTCTCCACCGAGGTAATTCATGAATATTAATACATAGTTGACGAATTTGACAAAAAAGTCCTGCAGTTTTCTCCTTCATAAATAATTATAGAAAGATAATGCTATCTCATTCTCAATGAATAAATTATGCTTATTGTTACAGTGACGTCTACCTATCTTCAAAAGACCGCCAGATTCTCGACTGGCACTTCGCAAATTTGGAATTTGCCAACGCCACTTCATTATCGAATCTCTCGCTGAAGCACTGGGACCAGGACGACGATTTCGAGTTCACTGGGAGCCATCTGACCGGTAAGTTACAACTCATTCGATACAATGTACTCTTTCCGTGATCGCGCCCTCCCCCGAATAAAAGTTGCCGAAACGAATGAAAAAGAGGATAAAACGAAAATTAAAGGGAAAAAAAGGCAACACACATGAAGGCAAAACCATTTGGTCCCTAATTGAAATACGCGCGCCTGAAATTAATCTACAATCTCTCGTCGTTAAATTCAAGCCCGTACCGCTAATCGAGGACCCAGGCAAAAGGGCGGCAAAGGTAGAGGGAATAAACGATTCGAGTGAGAAAAACAGTGGTGGGAATGAGGAGAAAAGAGACTGCGAGGAGGGTCGGGGGGAGGGGTAGAGTCTGCATACTGGAGGGTGGTGTAATCCATGTTGAGTATTCGTGTAAGGCAGTACGTACTGGGCGCAACATGTATGCGGTACTCTGGTGCACCATGAAGTCCCGTAGAAGATACTGCACCCAGGGGGGTGGGGGGGGGAGGCGAAGATGGTGTAGATAACGCGTGAATTATTCCCTCTTGCGCCATCTCTTTTTAACATAATCCCTAGCCGCGTACCATCAGCTACTCTCTTTCTCCTTCATTTGAGTCCCTCATTCTGGTCTTGGGGTTACTGGGAAAATTCTCATCGATATATATCAACCATTGATTCCCCTACACCTCCCACCAGTTGACTTTATCAGCCTTATTAAAAACCGATAATGAGATTCTGTGTAGATTACAGCTGAGTACAATCTCACTGTGCAATCTCACATTGGGTCTTTGGGGTTGGTGACAAGATTTACGTGGAGCCAATGCTAATGACATATTTAAGGATATTCACGTACTTCACGTGATTTTTTTTTTCTTCTTGCTGGAGTCGTTCTCTGCATTTGTGTCTGATGTTCTGGGCATTTTGCGGTGATAATCGTAGTAAACTTTTCGTAAAAAAAAAATTCGTTCGATTTTCTACGGGGAACAATTTTTGGTTCCTCTCGATCCGTTAGGGTATCTGTCGGGGGTCCGGGAAAATCTTTATTGAGGAAAAAATCTGATCAGATAGAGGTCGTCTCTTGCGAAACTCCCCTGCTCGAACAATGAGACCGTGTGAATTAAAGTGCTAAAAAACGCTTGGCCACCCGGGGCGGGAATCGAACCCACGGCCTCCCACATGCCACCCCGATTCAACCACACGGCTGTCGCCGCCGGTTATATACACAAAATGACGAAAAAAAATAGAACTTTTCAAACATGGAAATTCTTCCACATAATTAATTCATAAACAATAGATTTTCCACTCGAAAAGGCTTTCATCCCAGAATCACAATGAAAGCGTGGCTATTCAGTATTTTGAAGATCCCTATCAGGTAGACAACAATAAGCTTTCGGAGATTAAAATTATTTTTATTATTTATTTGCAAAGAAAATAAATACATCATGTAATTTCGGCGGAATTTTTTGGATATAGATATGAATTAATCAAGTGATACAATCGAGCCATACGGAGTGAAGATTGGATTTTTTAATGAAAGCCCCAAAATTCAATTGATCACCCGGATTTTTAATAATTTACTGAAATTTCTGCGATTAATAATTCCAAGGGGATAATTATATGATTGAATGAGTGGATGGAGCCACAATATTCGATTTAATTATTCTCTTTTACTGTCGTTTTCCTCGTTTTCTATGACATTAACCCGGTAAATTGGATTTTTCATTATGTGGAAGTATTAATGGAAGAGTCTGGCACTGTCGTTAGAGTAGTTAGAAATGAAGGGACAGGAGATGGAGGGAATGGAGATTCGATGAGACTGTGAGGGAATGTGATCGGCATGTGATAATGATCTTCATTAGGAAAACACCTGAAGAGGTACAGAGAGGGCAGACGGTGAGGTTTTATTGGAGTCTATTCTGAATCCCAAGATAAGGAGGCAATGTACAACGAAAGTACTATGAATCACTTTTATTTGCCATTCAATTTGGTTGGGATTCGGTCTTCCCCAAGGGGATTCTCCTTTTTATGTCTCCTATTCTGCGTCAAGAGTTGTTTATGATATCTTCGACTGGTACTTGCAAATAATTGTCCATGAAATTGCTGGCTCTTCATCAGATTTTATTAATGACAATGGAGTGATTGTGTTTGCTTGCAGAAGTTGATAGTGTGTGTTTCATTCCTTTTTCTCTCTCTTTGTCTTGGTGTTTTATCTTCTTTGAAATTGTTACGGAAAAGCAAACAATGGGACCAGTGATTACTCGCAGTGGTGGGCAGGCAGGAAGACCAGAAGAATGAGGAGTTCATGGTTTTCTTCGTTTTTCAATAGGAGGTGGGGGAGGAATGTTTGGTCTTTATCCTCGATTTTGCACGGTTTTCGGAGCATTTTGTTTTACCAACTCGAGGGCAAAACAACCAACTATTATTATGCGGTAATAGTCAGTGTTTAATGATAGGGGTTCTCGTGAATCGTTGGTAATTCCGGCAATATAGTGACACAAGTTACTATAGCCCGTACCCACCAACTGTTTGTTAGTTTATATGTACGAGTTTGGCTTTTACCTCTCAAGACCAAAAGGAGGCAAATTATATGGGGGGGCCAGTACCTTTGCTGTCTCGGTTTCTCTTACCTCACTGTGACATTCTCAGGGGTTACAGGCGTTTATTAAACTCCCCACTCAACCCAACTCTTGAAAATCCGGGAATTTGTGTCAACTTGAGTTTTAGTTGTTTCATTTCATTTTATTTCCGAGCGAATTCGATTTCGAATTTAATTAAATTTGTTTTGTTCCCGAATTGGAGAGTCGTGTCGGGTTCTAGAGTCGGTGAGAGAAAAAAAAAATGGAGGGAATGGTGGTTATTTGAGTTCGGTGGACAGTGCCAGGAAATCTACACCTTCGTTTAGAGATAATATCTTGGGAGAATCGGTGAGACAGAAGTCCACTGAGATAATAACCATTACAGTGGATTTCCTAACCCCCCCGTTCTCGATGAACTTCTGAGGGTTTTGGGTTACTGAATAGTGTATTTAGCACAGTTGAACAGGACTATCGTTAGCTGGTCTCTATGCATAAAGTAAACGAGTTCTTATCTTGATTAGACACACGTGTTTTACGCAACTCGGGGTTTAGCCAGTGGTTGTGGTGGTCTTTGGATGGCATTTGCTCTCTTTTTTTTAAGGAAGGAATTTAAGGAGTCGTTTATATCAAGGGGAGTTTCTCTCCCTCGACTTGTGATGGAATCAGGGTGGGAAAAGTTACCTCGATATTTTGGTCAACTGGAGATTAATTTTGATAGTTAACGATCCTTGATATATAACCGGTGACAAGGATTTATTTCTCCGGGGGCGTTTTATCCTTTTGCCTTGAGCTTTTTTTATTTTGGTCGTTTTGACGATAAACAGGTCGCGCTACTCCTCCCCTCGCCAAATAATCGTCGGCCAGTGGTTAGGAGGGATGTCAGAGAATGCGACGTGGCATTTGAGTCTTAAATATTTTTGCTTTTTACTGTTTGAAAGGATCGGCCAAGTGGGGAGGAGAAACTCGCCGATTTTTCGGCTGCACGGGGGAAAAAGTTCAGTGGACCCCTTAAATATTATTCAATAATAATATATTTACCCGTAAATATATTAAATGTATTAAGCGTCGAAGCATGAGAATTGTTTCGTAAATATTGTTGGGGTGAGGAAAAAATTAGAACGAGTACGAGGGAAAGCTTTTGCAAAGATTGTAGGTTACCACTGGTGACGGGTAAACGGTTGAGATCTGTTTTCCATCACTAAAAATTGACGAATAAAACAGGGTTTGCCGTGTATATGTAGTGGTTGTTGCCTTTAGCCGGCGATGGGTTTACAAGTGAAGCGATTCTTATCGCTTCTCGCTCTCGTTTGGATCGCGCGCGCGTTTCGCATTCCATTCCGCTCCAAGTCGATCCAAAAGACGAATCGGATAAAAACTAATTTCAAGACTTTTCAATTACTGAACTGCATTCGGAGGGATCATACCTGTGGACTCTCACTTCTTTTTTTTTTTCATACTTTTTACTTTTCTCGTGTTTACCCTTCGCTCCCTTTCTTTCTTCGTCCCAGTTTAATTGAATTAAAATGTTGTTAGAGAGATTAACTCGATTTGAGGGGAAAAAAAGTTGGATATTTGAGGTAATGAAGTGCTTTTTGACTCATGGGGATGAAAAAGGTAAAATTCTTGGTAGAGTTTTATGAGAATCTGCGATCTCTCGGCTTCTTCACTGTTAATGGCATTTTGATTCTCCACTAACTCGAGAACGTGGAGAAAAAAAATTGATAAAAATTGATAAAAATAGAGATAAAATTGGAGAAAAGGGGAAAAAAACGTGGTGTGACTGGCTAGCGCCTAGTCTGTACCATACCAGATCAGGTTTGATATTTTAAAACTGGGAATCCCACGTGAGAACGTGAGGTTGACGCTGAAATGACTTCCATCTCTTGTTTCCAAGTGCACGTGGGGTTTGGTAGAGAGTGAATAAGAGAAACAGAATGATATAAAAAGAATTGAGGGGGGGCTTGAGGTCTTGTGCTGGTTGAAGTCGGTACTTTCAATTTGTGGATAGTGAGTTTTTGTGAGGATGGGTGAGACGATGAGGACTCTGGGCACGAAGCGAGACCCTCACTATATCGTATACAAGGCCAAAGAGGATAAAAGGGGACAGTAGCCATCTCTTGAGGATCGCCCTGGTGATCTCATGGTTCATGCTTTATGTATTTTATCCCCCTCTTGGTTGAATTTTATTCGTAAAACTTTTGTAAAAATCAGGGAGCCAGGGAGTTCTAACCGCTGGTTATGTGCTAGCCGATCGGTTTTGTATCGGTTGAATCATAAAATTCTGGTGGTGAATGACACTCGAAGCATCTACTTGTTGGTATGGCTCTCTTTTTTATCCATGGGTGAAGAAATGGATTGTATCGACACGTTCCAATGGACTTTTCTTGTAATACCATCGGTATTCTCATTATCTCAGTCGACTTGATCGTACATTTCAAATTCATAGGTGTGTACGCTTGGCATTACTTTTTTAGCTACATTCACGAGAACTTGTTGTTATTGGAAATAATTTGTTGGGTTAATGAGACAATATTCTCGATTTTTCGTTCAATTACTGGTGGTTTTTTTTTTTCGTAGCAGTCACACAAAAAATTTGAACAAACATTTATTAGAGTACTTTCAAAGTGCAAATTTAGGTTCCCCGTCTGAAAATATTACATTCGAAATGTAAAAATGGCGATTCATTTTTCCGGATGTAAATGTATTTGTTTTCTTGAACAAGTCATGTGGAAAAGTGCAACTCAATCTTGAAATGAAAATCTCTTTTTATCTTCTTCCACACATTAATCTCCATGACAATTTTTACCAGCATTTCGGTGGCATGAAAGCACTGAACCCGGCGTAAATGATGAAAATACGTGAGACAAGTGATAAAATAAATATTAAAATGAGTTCTTAAAAGCAATTCCACACATTTAACCTTTGAAATAGCGGAATATTTCATGAAACGATAAAAGTCGAGCGAGCAAAGGCCATTCTACTTGACAGCATCCAAGGAGCTATAGCAAACTGGCTTAAATAGATACCTCAGAGATCTGAGAAACACTTCATGTTTATCCGTATCTGCATAATGCAGAAAATCCCATCTAATTAACTTTTTCAGTGGTAGATAGAGTTTTCAATGTTCCTTAATATGCTCGAGTATATTCTCCAAGGGTTTAGGTAGCGTCGCCTGGTCTCACAAGTGTGTGTATGAGTGGAGTCGAGGCTAATTGACATCCAGCCACCTTTGAATTATGATCTCTGATGCACACGCGATAATCCACAGCGCAAAATCGTGATCAAGATTTTTCTCTTTTGTCGTAAAATAGCCTCTCGGGGGATTGTACATTGGTAGAGTGGCTTAGTAATTGAGCCTCAACCATTCTATCTTCTCGCAAATTAAACGGAATGAAAAATAAAGGATGGCAAAGGGAAAAAAGTCACCGAGTCATCTCATTTTTCCAGTGTATTTCTTTTTTTTTTTTTTGGTTTTTCTTGTCATTCGGTGCAGGGGTAAGCCCCGTGGAATTTCCATTGTAGGCGATGATGTACGTGGCAACGGGGCATTCAATGGAGCCACTACTTAAGTATCAGGGCTATTTCCTATCTCTTGAGACTCCTCCACAACGACCTTGACTTGGGTAGTGCACGGTTAGAAAGCTATCTTCACAGTTCTTCGGGTGAGAACCAGTTATCGGTTGCTCATACATTTGAATATTATTCCTCTTCGTGAAAATATCTTGTGGGTCCTGGAGTTACGAATCAATTAATTTTCCAGGATACTACCGTAATGAGGCTTCTGCTCGCCCCTCTCTATTTTGCATCGTAAAGTGGAGAAATTAGTGCAACGTAATGACTAGCTTATAGGTGCCCTCTTTTGCATTTGTTCGGTCATGAGGAGAGACCGTTAAATAGCGTGATTAAGGTCTTTATGATGCTTAGGCAGCACTGTGCTCATTAATTTATCAGTTATGGAGATTTTTGCATTTTTTTATGTTGCTAATTTTCGTGGGAAATATTTCGGATCGGTTTGAATTTTTGAAGTTTAGAGTGGTAAAGTGCAAAATGGTTTAATAATTTCTGTGAAAAATTCCTGTTATGCCGTAAAATTTGCAGTGCCGATACAAGATTTTTTTTCTAGTCGGCACTTTGAGTCCCTTTTCTACTGCCTAGTGATGGAATTGTTCGAAGAAACGTCTTTCTGTGCACTGGAAAAATAGTAGTACGATGGATAGAAAAAAATTCTAGGGTTCGACTGTTCGTGTCAAATTTATGGTTATTCCTCCGGAAATTCGTTGATTCCCAGAAAAATTTATTTTGCTTTAAAAAATAAAAAAATTAAATACAGATAAATTCTAACATTAATATTCAATGCAAAATTGCACTGATCTAAAAAAAATTGTTCAGTTATCAGACACTGAATTTTTTCTCCCAATTCGGGGGGTAATCCCAGTCCTCGGTGACAGACATGACGTTTTTATCCATCCCCACTGCATTATGATTTTCCGACTGACGGATGGAGCTTTTCCGAGGTGGGAGCATCTCCGGGGAATTGTCTTGTCAACTAGCCCAAGACATTGGCGAATTTCGTCTAGCCATTATTGACGAAAATGTTCACGTATTTCGTTGTGGTCCAAACGACCGACGTGTGGCAAAAGGGGTGACATACTCAGTGTACAAGCGCGTGTATGTACAGATGCAAGCCAAAATCGTGGAGTCTGACGCTCTTGGGTTTAGACCTTACGTGACTCCATTGGTTGGTGCGTACGTGTACCGCCTTCTGAAATATGCCTGTCGAATACTCTACAAATTTACCCCTTTTTCCCTCCCTCGTCCTCCATATTTTTTATCTGCGGAATCCATCTCTTTTTGGTTTGAAGTTTGAGAGACAGAAATAGAGTAAAAATTGAACGGAAATTCAATGTTCACTCTTCTGATACGATTATTGACATGTGAATTTTACGGATGCGCGACACCATTTTTTTTTTCATCTATAGTCCACTATCGCCATCACTCTTCTCACTTTTGTGCTGAGTCGATTGTTTTAACAAATTTATTCCTGGCGAATTTTAATCGATACTTGGTGCCCATTTGATGGTCTGACTGCCTCGAGTTTTGTTCAATAAAATTTCATCATGCGTGAGACATTATTTTCTCGTGTCCGAGTGGTCTTGAGGCATTTTGTTCTTCATTTTCTTTTAATGGATTTAGTGCATTGTGCGAAAAAAGTCGGTGTTGGGGGTTGAGGACATACCTATTACATATTATTTCCATATTATTTTCAATTATTCAAATTAATTCAAATTAATTCAAATTAATTTAAATTAATACAGATACAATAATTAAAGTCAGTGGAAAATGGGAAATTTATTTGTACAATGCGAGTATTTGTGATAGATGGTAATAATTCCTCCGTGATGGAATGACTTTTTTTATTTCTTGTGAAATTTAATGATGGGTTGAGCCATTGCCTGTCAGAATTCAATGAGCTCGATTCGATAGTTATTTGCATTCTGTTTACCATCTTTAGACGGTATCTCGGTTGATGGGTATTTAAATTTTCAAGAAATAGCGGTGGTAAATCAATAGAGTTCTCGGCGATGAAATGGGGGTGGGGAAAAATCAATAAAGCTTCATGATGTTTATTTGGCGAGGGCAATGAGAAATGCATTTTTCAATCAACGCGAGTAGTTGTTTTTTCTTTCTTGTTTTGTTTGGATTTTTTTTTTGGAGGGGGTTGAATTGGTTTCCGATGGGGTTGCAGCTGGGATGATATATGGTATGTGGATTGCCGGAAGATTCTGGGGCATTGTGTCACATCCAGGTAACCCACATGCCACACATCGCGGTCGACTAACCACGCGCGTCGGTTAATTAGCAAATTAGCGTGATCGTTAAAAATTCATTGGCTTTGTTTTATCTATTAATAGCGAGGATCAATTTGCGGTCTAGATATTGCAGACATTTGAGCCGATCGGGTAACCTGCGGTATCATTTAAAAATGGGGCAATCCCGGTTCTCAAGAGATGAGGGGTTAATGAGGGGAAAAAGATCAGGGGAGGGGCTTTTGATCAATTAAACTCGATCCCATTTTATAAGGTGGATAAACAACCGAAGAAATTAATCATTCAAATAGAAAGTCTCTTTCGAATATAATGTGTTTTTTTTTTTTGGCCTCGGCTCCAAGGGTTAAACTGCGATTTTTGGAGGGGACAAATGATTTTTGCTAAAAATTGAATTTTCGGATAAACTAATTGTTGATTTCGTATATATTCTCTTCGCAGAGCATAAAAATGGTTAACGATGGCGGCAATTAAAAAACAATAAAAATTTCTCTCATCCTCATACCAACGGTCGATTTAGGATTATTGGAAAAAAGTGAACTTTCAAAAAATCAATGAAATCGTTAATTGTTAGTAATATTCCTAACAATAGGTGGCAATGATTGAAAAGAGTCGGAAATTGATCAGAGACAGCCCCCCGGTCAGAAATCGCCTCCCCCAGGATACCAAACTTTAACGAGCATAACGAGATTATTATTTTTTTTTACGTCCACATTTTTTATTTCCTCCATTTTCGTGGATTTTTTATTGGCCGTGGAGTGAGGCCCGTGTGTGCGCAGGTTGTCGGTTCGACGAAACGTATAACGCTGAAGAGGCGGTGATAAGAATCGTCCGAGAAAAGTGAAGGAACGAGAGACGAAGTGGTGAATAACCCGCGGAGTACGATGTGTATGAGTTGAGAAATAACGAGTAAATGGGGTGGGCAGGAGTGAGGATGTGAAATAGAGTGAGAAAAAAAATATTAAGAGAAAAATAATGATAAGAAAAAGAAAAAAGTCGGGATATGAAAAAAATCAGAGGAGCCGGGCATGCACGTGCGGAGAAAAAGAGAGAGAGAAGGGAGAATATGGAGGGCCGTGAGAGATTCCAGAGAAATGCGAAGGAGGTGAGCGAAGAGCGATATGACGGGATAATAATCGACGCTGGTAAATTTCGTTTGGGTTTTCAGCCTGGTTAAAGTAACGGAATGCCCTCCGCACCAGGCAACCCATACACTCGAGAAAAATGTTGAAGAAAGGAGAATCGGAGGATGATAATAATAATAAAAAAAAACAAAAAGTGGGTAGAATATGCCGCGTGTACACGTGCGTGCCTATACAATGTACTCGGGGTTATGTGGATTCTCTCCCCGGGTGGGTGCGCGCAACTTTATTGCATCGAGTTCGTAAATTTTTTCCACGGCTCTGCATCAATGTTATTCTGCTCTCTCGATTTTGCTCACTCCGTAGGAATTGACGAAAAATATTACTCAAGGCTCTCTACCACCGATTAGCCCTTTCTATTGTTTTACATTTTGGGATCGCGGAATAGCTTCAAAAATATTGAAAATAGGTTTTTCTTTGGTATGGCTAGATGGATATCGTACATCGTGAAAATTCTGGGGAAAACTCGTGAGTTCTGAGTAGCGGACCTCTTCATTAGTCCAGAAAAAGATCGAATTTGATTGAGAGATGAAAATAGAATTTTTTCCCAAAAATTTCTGGACCATGACCCATGAAAATCGATAAAAATGTTTTTTTTTTTAAACCGTTGCGAAAACTCGTAAGTTCTCAGTAGCGGACCCCTCTATTAGTTCAGGAAAAGATTTAAGTTGATTGAGGGAAGAAAATCAATTTTTTTTCGAAATTCGATGAACATGAATTTTTTTCGAAAATCGATGAAAATAATTTTTTTTTCGAAAATCCATAAAAATGAATTTTTTTGAAAACCCTCACGAAAACTCGTGAGTTTGCAGTAGCCGACCTCTCCATTAGTCCAGAAAAAGATTTAATTTGATTGAGGGATGAAAATCAATTTTTTTTCGAAATTCGATGAAAATGAATTTCTTTGAAAATCGCTGAAAATGAATTTTTTTGAAAATTCTCGGGAAAACTCATGAGTTCTGAGTAGCGGACCTCTCTATCAGTCCAAAAGAAGATTGAATTCAATTGAGAGATGAAAATAATTTTTTTTTTCGAAATACGATGAAAATGAATTTTTTTGAAAATCGATAAAAATTTTTTTTTTTGAAAATTCTCGGGAAAACTCATGAGTTCTGAGTAGCGGACCTCTCTATCAGTCCAAAAAAAGCTTGAATTCAATTGAGAGATGAAAATAATTTTTTTTTCGAAAATCGATGAAAATGAATTTTTTTGAAAATCGATAAAAATGATTTTTTTTGAAAATTCTCGGGAAAACTCATGAGTTCTGAGTAGCGGACCTCTCCATCTGTCCAAAAAAAAATTGAATTCAATTGAGAGGCGGAAATAATTTTTTTTTTCGAAAATCGATGAAAATGAATTTCTTTGAAAATCGCTGAAAATGAATTTTTTTGAAAATTCTCCGGGAAACTCATGAGTTCTGAGTAGCGGACCTCGTAATCAGTCCAAAAAAAGATTGAATTCAGAAGTTATGGAAATTCTTCAATTTCACCCGATCAGAGCTGGGGATGGAAATTATTGGGGATGGTTTTTACGTCTCAGCGTCTCATGTAAGTTTCGGGAACATGCGAAATCTATTTTGCTAGTTTGAGTAGTTCTACCCGGTCTTGCACTTGATCGCACATGATCGCGACAGCTGACTTGAATTTGAAATGAGCTGCAAATAGATCATGGGGTTTTGTGTGGTTTGGGTGAAAAATTGGACATGGTGGGGATAAACTTGCAGGTGTGCAGGATTTTTTGACGGATAGTTGTTCGAAGTTAATTAACTTTACTCAAACCGGTTGAAGAAATAGTATTACATTTCACTAATTAAATTTTTCCAAGTGCTCTGTTTACACAATTCAAGTAGGAAAAAGTGAGTGATTTTGTGAGAAGGCCGCGGAATTGGGTCGATTTTATTTCGCCATTTTTTAACGGAGGATCGGCGTGAGGGCAAATAATTCCGGTAATAAGAAATGTGAAAATTAAATTACCCGACTTCTCTCCTTCAATCATCCGTGTCAGGCGAGTCAACGCGATGCGGTATCGCGCGAAAGATTTCACGGACTGTCAGTGCAGGTGTCCTCGCAAAAACTGTAGAATTGAAATCGCGTGAATCATGCCAAGTTCCTGCTCTCCCCTTTTGTTATTATTATTATTATTTTTGTTCTCTCTTCGCCGTATCATCGAGCCTCCCCCATTTCATCTTCTCAAGTCCCACGACGGGCAGTCGACGTAAAGAATAAGGTAGCGGAATCGGTATGGGGAGCAAATAATGTGCCGTTCGGGTTTATATCATTCGCCTTTCGAATTCAACGCATGCATACCACGCGCGAAAGATGAGCGACATTAACAAGGATAAGATTTCTCCCCCTTTTTTTTTATCCTCACGCTGTTTTTTTTCTCATTTATTTATTTTTTTCATTCGCGCAGCCTCACGCGATAGGAGGCCAAATATTTCGCCGAGATTTACCTTCAGTTCTTGAACATTCGAAAATATATACTCTCGATACTTTTTATTTTTGACTTTCTTCCATGAATCATCCATCGTATTTTTATTCCCTCCACAAAGAGAAATTCTGATGAAAAATTTAACTGACAGTGTAATAGAAAAATCGTATTCCACCGGTTTTGCGAATTTATTACGTCATCTCGAGGATGAAATTCTCAGTTGCAGATTTCTCCAGATCGTTAACTAATTTTGACTAGGTGTATTCCGGTTGCTTAACGATCGATTGAAATATCCGTCGAAAAAAAAACTGATCCGTTAGTTTATTCGTAAATCATGGGGTCGTGTGGGAGTTGGAAGGAATCTCTCGAATGCCTCGTAATTTCACTGATTCCATCATGCGCCTGGGAATATTTTCACTAACTCCAAATTGATTGCGTGTATAACTGTCTATTGATGGTGTATTGACTCCAACGGCTCCATCGTGAACACAGTGAACGCCAACCCATCAAATTCAGTTTATTAACTTAACCATTATGAAAATGTCAAGGAAGAGAAGAGAATCTGTCTGCGGTTTTTTATGGTCATTTTAAAACATGGAAGACTCGTAAAAATGCCGCTCCCCTGTTAATATTCATTGAAACAATGGCGAAGAGGGACATTCAGACAGTGAAACTATCGGGTAAACTTTATAATCAGTTAATACGCGAGATTGGCTTGGAAAGATAGCCGCAGGTCTCGTCCATCGCTTGGTGATGTGTAGCATTATTGCGTCGGTGAAGATTGCAGGTTATCAGGCATCAACCAATCTCAGAACCAACTGATTTACCTCCAAAAGTGGATCATTTGTGTCTGAGGAATTGTTTATCCCATAAAATAAATATCTCTGACTATTTTTCACAGGAATACTCAATCCTAGGTATTCTCGATTCTAACTTAGTTCTTATACTCTCGAGTAATTTACGATTTCAACATAGAATAAATGTAAATAGGGGCCAGGGTAATTTTTCTCCAATTATTTTTTCTGCGCTGAGGATTCTGGGTTATCGGGGATATTTTACTTGAACAACGGATGTGGCTTTTTTTGGTTTCCCCTTTTTTTACCAATAATTACTGGAAAGTTAGATATGGAGACAAAGGTGGTCACGCTTCATCGTGACTTCCCATTGTATCGTTACATCTTGTGTCAGGTCAACGAGATTTATTGAACTCCACTGGGAATTCACGTAGCATCGGTAACAATCAATATCCTGAGTAAAAATTAAATTGCTATTCTATAAAGGGAAGAATTGAGAATTAGATGTTGTATAATTGTGATATTTTTTAATTCAATTGAGGGTCGCGGAGGAAATAACTTTGCGATTTCCATCAAACTTAGTGCAGCGCACAGAGAAAAATATATCACAGAAAATTCCCTCTTCAAATAATAATTAGATGCATCTTCTCAGAAATTCGGAGAGAGATGTGTTCAATTTTTCCCTCTCGATAAAAATGAAGTTGAGTTGAAAAATGAAGGAGTGGAAGAGATGGGAAAATATCACAATTGTGAAAAAATTTTAAAATGTCAGTGCAATTGCACCAATCAACTGAGCTCCCCGTGCTCATCTCATCAATTGACAAGCCCAATTACACTACCGAGGCAATATCCACATATCAGCGAGCCTTCAATATTTATGGGGTACACCTGATATACCGCAATAGTTATATGGAAATAGCCAGTGACAACCGGTGGTATTTTGCCGTTAATATTCCTAGGTATTAAGGATTCCAATGGGATCCTTTGGGGAATTTGGTTTGCCGCGTCGTATAGGAGATATTCAAATTTAACCGGTAAGCATCATTACATTGCCTCACAGTCAAACGGTCACGTTGGGGCGTGACTCAACCGCAATGTACTACTATTATCCTCAGCGAACATTTGCTTGGACAGACTCATATCCTCCCATATTCTCTCCCCATCACTCCAGAGATTTCATCGATGATTGACTATTGATAAAGTCTACTCGAGATTATTAGTCTTGAAGATTCGCCGCTCGAATAAAATATTACACTCCCAATCAATTTCTTAATTGATGATAATATTAACAATTTTCAAGTACTTCATTTTTCAATTTAATTATCCCATGAAAATGGAAAAATTCCAGGGAAAATATGACCGCGGAGCTCTCCGAATTCAATCGACCAATTAATTATATTCATACCTGAAGCTCATCTCATCACCGGTCTCTTATTTTTCGTAAAAATCCTGAAAATCCGCAGCATATCGTATATCTCATTACCGCATTACCGAAACAAACCCCGCGGGTATAAAAAATAATGAGTACTAGTCTTTTATTTCTTAGAAGCCATTAACATCTCACAATTAATCATTAACGATTTATTCAAATATAATTGATATTGCATCGTAAAATATCGGGATAACTCGAGCATCGTGGACAAAATGAGTCCCAACGATACCTGTTAATTGGATAGACTAATTGAAAATTAGTTTGCCGCAATTTCAAAGTGTTTGCTACCAGTGTGCCATCCTTCTCGTTATAATGTATCAACCCGATTGGTATTTTCCTCTTTGTCCAACCACTTGACGGTGGAACCTCCCACCTCTCCCTTTACCTGTCAACGACCACACCGTGCAGCAATTAATCTGCTAATTTACGCAAATATTCGTGACACGCTTAATTGCGCTGATTATTCATTTGATTCTGTGAGTTAATATATATATTTTTTTCTTTTGCTCGAATGGCTGCGATTTTTTAATTGGTATGGTGTGCGTATTGGCCGACGGACAGGTCGTTTGGATAATGTTTAACGGTAGAATGTTTACCATTGAGAGACGTGTTGTTTCCTCCGGTGTCCCCGACGTGTCATTCCTCATTCCCATTTTTTATCAATTATGGAAATTAATTTTTTCTCTTTTGAGGTGGATAATCACCAACAGCGCATTGTATGTGTTCTTGGTGAGATAAAATAATGGCCATTATTAATTCAGCGCTTATCTCCTGTCCATGTGTGTTGGGTATTACATTTTTTTTTATTTATTTATTTATTTCACCCTCTGTTTTAACGCTCATCCCGGGTTTCCCCTATAGTTGCCACTGCAGCTGCACCTGTTGCGACAATCCGGGCTATAATTAGAAAGCTATAAGTCCCCGGGTATTGGGTATGTGAGGAGAAAATTGATGAGTATGCACTCTCAGAAGAAATGGAAAATTTCAAGGCCCGTTAAATTATAATTTTCTGGAATGCGACATGAACGCCATTCGAGCGGGGCTATTGAAGAACATGGAATTAGAGATTTCACTGGAAATTCCGGGAGATTCGAAAAAATGGAACAGCATAAGATGATTTAGAAATTTATTTTATTCATTTATAAATTTATTCGACTATCCAATTAAATGCGGCGATTTCTAATCGAAGGATGCGGTGAATCCATATATATAAAGGAGAGCATAATGGCTGCCGCGCAAAAATCGAATTGAAGAAAGTCGACTAAGTAAAATCGACTTATGAATCCCAATTAACTAGAAAAATAATATGAAAATCATTGAAAAAAACACAGGAACTCGTTCAATCCCGAAAACTACAAATCGAGAAAATGTCATAAGTCGCCATTTCGGTTATTCATTTCATTATATCCGGATGTAGTCTGGGGAGGAGAAGAATGAGCTGTCAGGATTAATTTGGATTTTTATCGCTCTCCGACTTCACCAGCGATTTGTCGGACAATTTTTCCGGTGGATACACCCAAGGCACTGATCCACCGGCATAATACAGTCATATGGGAGAACGTTTTTCCTCGGAAAAACCTGTCGAGGTGAATAAAAGAGATGAGAAAAAGGGGTTAGGATGTGCGCAGAGTCGGCAAACGGGGAATGAACTCGTGGTGTCATCCCCTGGTATTTTGGGTTTTCCCAGTTTAGGATTTTTTTCGCTAATCCTTTTTCCCCCCCCCTCGAGGCGAATATCCTCCGGCATTTTGGCTGGTGTTTCGAATAAGTACGTGTACGTTTATCAAATTAAACATATCATGACTGGAACTTGGACTCCGCCTTCGCCAGACCAAATGCGCTACGTCATCCTGGCGAAGAGATTTTTGAGACGTGGGCTGTTCCCGTATGTCATAGGAACAGCTTGAAATCTTTAATTTAGGCTTTTGATTTATCACTTGAAAATCCATGAAATTGAAAAACATATCGGGAAAATGTGGAAAAGTTTTTCCTTTTCCTTGCGAATTCCCTAATTTTAAATTGATAGGAAATTTATTCAGAATTTCCAGAAATGATAAAAAATTAAGTACAGCTTAAAAGAAATGGAATGTAATATGTTTTTCTCTTGTTTTCTGTTTCAGGTGAGTGACAATATCCATTTAACAATTATGGTTCTTTCGTGGAAGGGATAGGCTATAATCTTTTAGGACGGGATTGGCATAAGGGCGACATAATCACGACTTTGGTGCACCATAAAGTAAGCATCGTAATTCTTGTCCCCGTTATATTGTTAACCGAGTACATAAATTCACCCACCGTTGCGTGCGTTATATCCTATCGAACGTTTGTCTTCGTTCTAGTGTTTATGTTTAAAATACAGGTTATCCCACGTGGTGGTATATAACCCCAACATGCAATATATTCGCACTACCGGTATACACCACCATTGCGCATACAATAACCAAATTTCATTAAAACGTTTTTCACGGGCACTTGCGCGTTATTGAAGTCGTTGTCCATTCGATGGAACTACTTCAAATCCCCCCATTCTCATATTTTAGCAACGGATAATGCAATCCGCGAAAGATATTTCACTTAGGCGAAATTACTTAATCATCCCCTTGTAGTTACGATTTCAAAAAGACAGATATCGAATTCGCGAACTATCGATATCTCATCGGTTAACTTCTGGCGGTTAATTTCATTCAGAACTCAATTCATTTTGAAATTTGCGATTATGATTTTTGTAATTACAGCGCGCTGTAGAGTGCATTCGGTCGCGTCTGATAATATGCGTAATTATTCGGTTAATATGTGCAAACAATTAGGATTGAAACGAAACGATATTGGGTAATTATTAATATTTCTGGCTGTGAAAAGTCAACAGCTTCTGAAAACAAATCCTATAACAATCAGTTGAACCGTGAAAAAATGAACGAGGACCTTTTATTTTCTATCATTCGTTTATCTTCAATATTTACTTTCCCCCGATATTTTTTTTCCGCTGTTCGTTATATTTGCATGAATATCGTACTTGGCCGGTGAAAAATTGGCCGCTGGACGAAAAATGATTTCAATCAATTGAACCATTCGTCGTCACGTTGACTTTCAATAACGAGATTATCCGGTAACGGTGGTGCTTTTTTTCGGAGCTTCGAGTTATATTTTTCCCCGTTTGTTATTCCTCCATGAACTTCAGATGAAAAAATTCAAGTCAGATGATATTCGGGCAAATTCGCGAGCGCGAAAATTGAGTTCTGTATTTTTCGTCAAAGTGTTACGCGCACACAAATTACTCATAAAGTACTAGTCGAGGAAAAATATTCATCGCCTGACACTCAAAATTTCATTTGGCAATACGTGGGTTTTCTCGTATTGATGCGAAATATTCCCACAAATCCCCATAAATTCAGCACTTGAATTTATGTCCAACCGGTAAACCGTGATATATCCACTGGCACTAGAATTATTCCAAATAATTTCTCTCCCCTTGAGGAAATTCAAACATGAATTTAACAGAATTGTAACACATCATTGTGCCTCATTTGAATAATTACTTCGCTTTAAAGCTGAGTAATAACACCCTGGAAAATAAGAATGGATATAGAGTTTAGAAAGGATCGTGTACTTATCTGCACGGACAACGAATAAATTTTCCCCCATTTTACAAGAACTCGAGAAATCCACATACTTGGATGTGAGGGGTCTTATGTTGACGCGCGGCTAGTGATTTTGCGTGACGCTTTTAGAGTCTGAGAACCGGGTCTATAAAATGAGAGAGAGGCAAGATAGGGTGGGGTCCAAGAGAGAGAGAGAACTAGGATTGAAAGTGGTTGATGGGGAAAAAGAGGAGAAATGCGAGGTACAGCGGACTATCAGTCGTTATCCCGGTGTAGATCGGTTGCGAGGGGCCGAAAGGGGTCCTCAGGAACTCAAAATTGGATGGGAAAATAAAATAAAGCGCCCCCCAAAGTCGATAAAACCCAGCGTCCTGGGTCTGCAAATTTTTGGGTACTCAGAGTTGTCGATAGAATATTAAAGACTGTGTTGTATGCTGATAGGAATTGAGATAGGGCCAGGGGGTGGGGCTTTTTGGGCTCATTTGAGAAATCGTCTGGTTTTATACAGGGACCAGAGAATTGGAATTTCAACCGGCCTTGTGATGTTGTCCATGATGTTTCGAATTTTGATGGGCTCTCATTTGACTCGTTAACTGGAAATACTCAACGATACATTGTGGCATTTCGGTTAATTCGACTCGCTGTTTCGTCCTACCTGATGTTTGTTTTGTCAAATTGCCACACTGTGTTCGTTAATTCAAACACTTTATTGCTACTGGGTTGAGTTTAATGGAATCAGTCGTTTCCGCTCGAAGATCAGGGAATTGCGCTGGGAGAATTTTTTTTGAATTTTCAGTGGTAGTCGCTTGCAGGTGCAGGTGAATTCTCAATTTGCGAATTTTATCGCTATTTCTGCGGTTTATTCAATACAATATCGGTTTTCATGGTGATGGGTCAGCCATTTTCAAATAGCTCATTGTGAACATCGAAGATTTTATTTAAATAATTTTTGATCGGTCGACAATTCGTGGAAGATATCGATGGAACGAATCCCAAAAGAATTTCATCTCAAATTCTCGATCCTAAAAAACCTGTAATTGATTTGAATTCACCACAGGATTTAAACATTAAGAAATTAATTTCCGAATCGTCACCACGAAATGTTTCACGACGCGAAATTTCTCGAACCATCCAAATTAGGTATTTAAAAATTTATTAACGTGAACGTAAAAATATCTACTAGTGCAGGGGTGAAAAATAAAGGATAATAAAAGCGTAACCGAAAACGCGACACCCGAATCAACTTCTTAATGAGCCCCTGGGTTTTCAGATTTTAATCAGTTAATTTATTTTGGTCTTTTCGTGACTTATCGGAGTTGATAATTAGCAAACTCGCGCGGTTTGTTCGGGGGTCTTTGCGCCTGTTGAACTTCGCGAAGAGCCATCATTCCCCCGAACCTCTTTCTCCTGTCCATCCTTTTTTCTTGACTCCTTTATGTGTGCCTGCTTTTTTTTCCCCTCCCTCGACCTGAGCAAACTTTGGTATCACGAAACGCTGCCTGCGTGTTGTACACGTGTGTGTTGAGTCTCGTTGGGTTTTTCTCACTCGTAATTTTTTTTTTTGTCCTTTTTATTTTTTTTTGGGGTGGGCAGTACGAGTGAGAAGTGGACGGGAATACAGGAATGGAAGTCCGTGGAACTTCTCGGCGAAATTATACGCTCTCATTTTTACGAGATGGAATTGCTGACCGTTACGCCAATGGCCTAACGAAAAAGTATGCGAATTGCTCGAGACCTCTTTCGAGAGACGAGAGGGAGAGGACATTCAAAGAGGAAAGCTAAACGATTATTTTGTTCGATCATATTGCGGTCTGTCTGCTACCGTTCGATCTCGATACAAACCCCGGGAATTCTCGTATTGATTTCGATGCCATCGCTTTTTTTTTCCTCTCCAACCTCCAGGACCCCGTAATTTACTGGGTCATAATTTTTGGTGATAAAAGTCTCAATTGAACCGTCAAACTCGAGAGATGAACTTCATTGATTTTTCGGGATCGAGAGGATGCGGTGAATGGAATTTATTCTGTTGGAAATATAATCGATTTTTCAATGAGGCGTCATCGTTTTGGAATTATTTTGAATAATTATTCAATGACCAGAGTTATTCTTCCATAATTATCAGTTTCTTTCCATTGATTTTCTTTTTTCCGACATTTTCATTGACAATGATGAAAAATGGAATTCCTCAATGTATCTCAATTTCCGGTCTAGTATCAATATTTATTATCAATTGCATCGAATTTTTATTAAAAGCGTCGATCTTCAGTGGAAAGTGAAATGACAATTTGAGCGAAATTGTGAATTTTTGATAAAAGGTTCCGGAATTCTAGGGAATCGTGTCGGAAAATTTCCACCGAAATGGAAGTCAATAGGGGGTCTATTGGGTATCAATGAGAATGGTAGGGTGCAGGGAATTTCTAGGTTATAGAGATATGGGAAAGGTCGGAGTAACCTTGCGAAGAGAAAATAAGGTGGAGGATATAGGATAGGAATGGATGAAACCCGCATCGAGGAGGAGTGGTAATATATCAAGTTGTCCTGACGCGCAACACGATTTCACGAGTTCATCGGGACGTAGACTCGCCCACCGTGTGTCGGGTAATTGGCCAGGTTTTTCGCTGAAGCCTCTCCGATATAACCTTCTCTAAAAATTATTACAATCCTTTGCATTAATTTCCCATTGAACGCAACACAGTATTTGAATTCCACACACACACACCACTATCACCTGTGTGGGTCCATTTATTGCCAAACAAATATTCCAATTCTTACCTTTCCAGTAGGTAAATAAAAATTTTACTGTCTCCGTGACTATAAATTTCACTCGGTCCCCAGTTTTCAGAGGGGTTTCGTTTGTCGTTAAAATGAAAATCATTGATTCTGGTATTCGGTTATTTTCTCGAGTCGTCATGGTCCTTTAATCCGGTTTATTCGATGTGGATGATTAGACGAGCGAGGGACAGGAGTTTCCTTTTTTTTCCTTTTAATTTACTCGCATTTTCTGTTGTTTCCAAATTGAGTGAGAGTATATGAAAATTTCATCCAATTAAATTTTCGGTATAATCGATGAGTTGAGAGAATTTCAAATAGCATAATTTTAATCGGACAATTCTGTCCGTGAGGATAAAACCAAAAATGAGGCGAGGAAGTTGGACTTGAAATTTCCGTAAATTCACATTGTGGTAATAATTTGGAATGGAAATGATGGAAATAACAAAGAGAATGAGAAGTAGAGATGGTAGATAATGCCAACTAGCCTGCCACCAACTTCTCAAAGAGCCAAAGTGCACACATATATTCACATATATGGGCGCAATCATTCGTGACTAACGTTCTCTCAACGCTTACGATCCATGGAATGTTCATTTGATAAGCACCCGCTGTAAGATATAAGTCCAATTTGCATATGTCACTGGTGCACATGTGTAACTTGCATCCTTGGTGCCGGGCGTGTAACTTTGACAAGTTTATGCACTCGCACCGCAAACCCAGGGGAAGGGTTAAACTCCCACTGTCTAACGTGTGGTAGTGAGCAAGAGGCAAATATACCCACAAGCAATTGCTATTCCTTACTCCATGTGTCACAGTGACGTATGTCTTTTACTTCCATGCATCATCCGCGAATATTTCGTCAATTTTCACCCAGGCAAACATTAAATACCACCTCTTCACCGACAGCTAGACATTTATAATCACTTTTCCATTATTAATTATGAAAAATTGAGATGTATGCGCGTTTCGAGATTTACGACGTTTTTCCACGACACTTACCAACACTGCGACTCGAGTAAATAATACAGAGACCATTTCCTGGCGGCCGGAGTCATTCACCCGGGAAAAATTAATAAATTATTAAATTCATAAAAATTTAATAGTGGTGGTTGAGGAGTCGAGCGTATAACTTTGTTAATCCATTTTCATCTTTATTTTTGGGAGATTTTGTCCGTTAGATTCTGGTTTCCGGGGAATGACCAACTCCTAGAACAAAATTTTCTCGCTGACATTTATAATATAGTTTCGAGATTTTATCAGCTCTCTTAATTGAATTGCGTTAAGGAATTTTGAAAAATTATCTCTTATTCAGCCCGGTGTGAATTAAACTCCGCAGGTGATGTTATTTTTTACATTCACTGCGAATTTATTACTCTCAAGGTTTTAATAAAAACAGAGCCTTAAATGTCTTTCTGGCCTAGTTAATTTTCGTGGGGGTGGGGGGCAAGGCAATAATAAGTTTTGAATTGCATTATCAATTTATTGAGGTGAAAATAATAAATGCGGGAATGTCGCGCGTAAGGCTCCGAGGAGGGATAAAAATTCCTCGGAGTGTTAAATAGCCTTTAAAATTTGTGTGGCTATCGGCTTATTTTCACGGACATTATCCAAGCCACGTGTCGAAAATTGCCGGGTAAATGGGTTTAGTGTCGAGCTACTTCGTGCTGTGCCTCCTACATCAGGGTATTCTCACAGAGAGCGAAAATTCGACGCCCACAGGGCCCTCTTAGATGGGATATTGGCACGGTGCATGTGCCCGAGTGAAAAGAGAAAGAGAAAAAAAAAACGCAAAACAACAGATAAAAACAAATTGAAACAAAACAGTATTGAAAAAAAGGATGAGACAGGAGGGGGTGGAAGGGGCGAGCAAGGAGCAAAAGAAAATCCCGTCACGTGTGAAAAACAAATTCTCACCAGATGAGTGGGGCGGAGAGAGAAAACGCCGTAAAGTCATTCATAAAAGTGAAGCAAGTAGAAATTAACTGGAACCCAAGACTGACAAGGGAGTAACCACCATGACAGACTATACCGACAGTTGTATAAGACGAATTGAAAGCGGAACGTGTCCTGAATTCCCAATGCAGGACAAACCCAAGTGGTGGGTATTGATGGGGGTTGAGAAAAAAATAAAAATAAACTCGAAAAGAGAAAAAAAAAATACGAATGAACCCGCAGAGAGGGGCGTGGAGAGGGTGGGAAGGGGTTGGAGGATGAGACACGTGAAAGAGGAAGGTACGGTCTTCCAAGTGGAATCGCGATTTCTCGAGAGATCGATTATCGCAAGAATCGGATATGTACATGGCCGCTCGTTATCGAATAAAAAGACAGCCCGTCAGTCTTCTCGCTCTCCTTACCACCTTGTCTTTTTTATTACCTCAATTTTTTTCCAACCTTTCGTCTCACATTTTTTTTTTTAAAGCCCCCTTTCATTCACCTTCAGTCACTCCTCTCATCGCACTCCTGCACACACCCCGAATACTCTGTTTCTTATCCTCAAGTTTTCGCGCACGGTGACTACTCGCACTCGTCAGACACCCCTCATCCTCTTTCCACCAGAGTCCTCTTCCTCCTGGTTATACCCGTGTGCTGCGCAGTTTTTATTAAAAAAGTTCGTCAACTCATTAACGGCCGTTGGAGAAAGGCAATCTCATTATCGTCGCAACTTTATTCCCCTCCTCTGCCCCTCTTTTTCCTTCTTCTTACTCTGGCACTATAGCCATCCTGAATTCATCCACGACGTGCTTCCACTCAGAGGAGCCCCTGAGTCCCTTTTTATGAACTCCACCGGCTTATAAGACCTTTTTCTTGCCGTATCTATCTCTCTTGCTCGTTCAACTCACCATAGGAGTTGAGGAAAAGAGTCGAGGAGTGTGAGAAGATAGTCTGGACAAGAGGAGCTTATTAGCAAATGTTCCCTGTTCCTCTTACAATTATTGTCTTTTATGTTCTACCTCGTTAGAACTCCTTGGTGGAAAATGAATAATTAAAGTTGAAATATTTGCCGTTACATTTTGCCAGACTCCTGGGGTAAATTCGGTAGCTGGAGTGGGAAATTTATTTCAATGCCGATTCAATCGGTTATTAAAGGGCGTTCAATTGCACCCGTCACTGGCGTTATTATTTGTTCAGATAACTGGCGATTATTGGAGCTCGGTTGTAGGATTAACGATTGAGCAAATTGTTTTTTCTTTCAATTGGAGTATTTCATTGGGAGTACTTAAAGCTCTTTGATTAACATCGTATGAATGGCTCTGATGATGCTCAGGGAAAAGTCTTCTTTTCTGTTTTACAGAGATGATGTGATGTGAAGATTTTAGATCAGGCTCCTGTGGCGGTAGAGGATTTTTTTCATATATTTAAAAAAAATTTTGGAGAGTTCTACTGACGATTGGTTAACAGAAAAATTCCATCTCGAAGAAATTCATATTTCCCCTCAAAAGTCATAGATTAGGCCCCTGTGTTTAGCGGGAAAAAAATATCATTTCACTCTAATATCTGGGAGATCGCCTATAGGTTGATTAAAAAATTTCATGTTTTTAAAGTTCATTAAAAATTTTAGAAACTTTTTATTTAAAAAATTTGAGAAAATAGGTTGAGCATTGAAGCTGTAAAATGCACTCGAATACTTTCCCATGGGAATCATCCACTGGATACATTTTTTTATATCCCCTCCACTCGAAATGTCCCAACAAAAGTCATTGAAATGCCAATTGATTCTACATGAAGTGCTTTTCAATTATCCTCATCGCATCCCATCACTTACCCCCAAAATATGATTTCCAAATGATACCACCCAACCAATCTCCCCTGACGTCATTTCAAACTGCAAAACCTCTGCGCTGGAAAAAAAAAAAACCCAATAAATTCCCAATCATTTAAACACTCAATCACTCTGACTTTCACGTTGTCAATTCACATTTGAAAATGGCATGATTGTGAGAGTAGAGGTATGGTCCCTGGGGCGGATCAGTCGTGGTGTCTGTATCGAAGTGTATATATGGGCCATGAAACACCCCCTCCCTTCCCCTTCCACCGCTTCCCCTCTGATCCCCCTTTCTCCCGTTTCGCTGTTGGAGTCCTGAGGCGCGTCAAGCAATTCCGATATAAATCGGTCGCGCGCGGCGAATCGATTTATCGGCCCGAGGGGATCGTGGAGGGGGTGGGGGGT
>NW_011887740.1:3438274-3749967 GCF_000806365.1 Fopius arisanus | reverse complement strand
TGGGGGGTGGTGGGGGGGCCAATGAGGTACAGACGTCAACGGGCGGTTTGATCGGTGTGAAAAGAACAGCGCAGAACTTCAATCGACAGATTTAGAGCCATGTGAGGGTGTTGTCAGCTTATGCACCTAAATAAAACAATTTTTTAAAAGTCGAATTTTCTAAATGGGGGAAAAATCATTTTCCGCGGTACTTTCTGGACGCTTTCAGGGCAAGGTGTTGGCTCGTTTTTTCTCTTCACATAACTATGAGGAAATCAGTACTATGAAGGAATTACTCTTTTTACTTGGCCGTGGTGATTAATGATCATGTTAAAATCAATTACCTAATCTTGATTGAAAATCATGTGAAAAATTGTGATTTTTCCTGTGTTGTGGAATTTTTATTGTTATTTGTGCAGAACTAAGCAATTTTTCTCACTGAGTGGTTAAAGGTCGCGAATGGAAAAAAAACGAGGCAATACCTGTGGAGGGGTGGGAGCGACAGGAGGGGCGGGAGGAGAAGGTTTAAGTAGGACTCTGGGTAAAATTGGAATGAAACTGAAACTGGGTAGTGATTACTTTTATGATGAACGGGCAAATGTGAATGCGTTTGAAATTTGAGTGAGCCACTGAGCATCAATAGAATAGAGATTAACCTGATGAGTAGGAGTGGAGATAAAACGAGATGAGAGGAGAGGAAAGTAAATATGTTTAAATTGGTATGAGGGTAGGGAGAGTACTTGTCGACCGCTTGTACATTGAAGATCTGGATTTTATGATGATTCGAGTGGATGATGTTTCGAGGTGGATTATTTTGGAATCAATTGGCCGAATTGGCATCGTGTAAAATGATTGTATGCTGCAGACAAGTCCTTGCTGCACACACCACAAGCGCAATGTCCCTCATAAATAACCTAACGGCCCCTTCCCCCACTATCTCGATTGCGATTCGTTTTCTCACTTTTTATTTTTTTTATTTGTCCTTTTATTTCAATCTGGCCTCGGAGTTTATATTCCATGCGAGATGCTGCTCCCTCCGTCACCGCTGAGTCCAGATGGATTGTTATGTATCTGCCAGGCTCGTTGAATTTATCGCGGGTGCTATACTGTGTTATAGATGGTTTATCCTCTCCGATGTTTGATGCCTTTGCTGTGGGCTCCTTTTTCTTGATAGCAGGGCCGAATGTTATATCGTGTGGAAACAATGGTACAAACCGGTACCAACAGTCAACGAGTGAATCGAGGTTTACCGATGAAAATTCATAAAAATCATAGAGCGTGACTGATGCCAAGTGATCCCGTTGGAATTCATATTTCCCGTTTGGGGTTTTTGAATGGAGATGGATATTGTGGTGTAATGCTGCTGGTAATCGTGGTTGAGAGCAGTCGCTCATGTTCACAATTGTTTCCGTAATAACGAATGTGGGATGATGGAATAACAGGGGGAGGGGTGAGGAGTCAGTCAGGTGAAAGCGATGTAATTTCACTCGGATTTGTCACAATGGCTCGTTTAATGTCAATGATTATTCAATTGGTACCCATTTTTATTTGTGCATTTTACAATGGCTTTTCTATTTCAATGGTGCACACTACACTTTTTGCTTTAGAACTTTCGGATTTTTCAAACGGGTGGCAAATCAATGGCATAATTCAATGTCGTTATTTTTCAATTAATACTGGAAGCATTTCCAATTTTCAGCAGTTGAAGCATTTTGTTTTGACTGAGAAAAATTGTGACGTTTATTATTTATAACAGAATTGGTGAAATAATTGAAAAACTTCACTCTTTCGTTGATTGTGCATGAGTTGCTCGCGTTTTTTTCTCCCGCAATTTAATTGACAAATTTGATAATTGAGGTTCTTTAAATCTATAGTGTGATCTGAAAAACAACAGTGAAAGTTGGCATGTCCTTAAGAGGATTAATGTGACACTGAAGCATTATAAAAGAAGCACAACCATAGGCAATTAAAATTCATTAAAATCACGCGGCATGACCGTACGGATTCCACTCGAATTTATCCTGAATCTCATCCCGAAGACCATTTGCCGCCTCATTGTTTCCTCACCCTGTGAATTCACGAAGGGAGAAAAAAGAACTCGGAAATTTTTCGTACGATTTATTATCACTCCTTTATCGCTGGAGATGCGGATTCAAGGATGAAATCGCACTGAATGATCAGAAAAGGTGTTGAGTCATTTCTCTCATCGCTCCACTTGATTTTTTTTTCTCCCCCTCGGATAATTTGGCGCCTCACTTGGCTCAGGGTCCACTTGAAATATTTCTAGAGGACTCGTCTCCACACGGATAACATCAACAACTCCCAAGTGCATTTATAACTTTATTCTCTCAAGAGAAACATCGAGATGTGGCATTTATGTGCTTATTTAATTAGATGAGCCGAATGATACTTATCATCATACTCAGCAGCCTGACGAAACTCTTGAGTATTTTCGAGTTTAGTAAACCTCGGGGCTAAAATTCATCCATGTAAAATACTCCAGCAACTTTGATGTGTACACGAGGCGAGTGAAATCCCCGGGAAAATCAAATCCACTAGAATTCCACTGCCTCTCAGGCTGAGGAAATTCGCAGGGGATATACTGAGTTTTCTGCTTTATCGTGGAGAAGCGTTGCTTGGGCTTTTAGGGATTCGATGGAATATGTTGCCTCCTCAGGTACCTTTCGAACCAATTTACCGCATCACACTTTGGCAAATCCTTCTGTTAAGAAATTGCCACTCGGTTATGCAAGTTTGTTGCTGGCGAGAGAGAGTGAGAGAGCTCCAGAAGTTGTTGAGAATATGAAGTGGAATGATGGAATAGTTCTTTTTCAGGGGAATGGAGGATTTTCTCCGGTGTCATTTGGCCTCTTTCATTCTGCTTTGTCCCTTTTTACTTATAATAGGATACATAATAAGACATTCTCACAATTCTGGATATATTCTCAGATGAATTTGTCACTCTGGAAATGCTCCGCGTTCCCGTTATAATTCCTCCGGAAAAGTGAATGCATTAAATTAGAAGTGGAATTTTCTATTCGATGGTGTGTTTCTAGAAATTTCAAGCAGCTTACTGTCCGAAATTTAAATAGCTAGCAAATGGTATTCCGTTTTTTTATTCATAAATTTTCCACATGGAATTAACTATTGAATATAGTCATCAAATATTTAACATAATTCCATGTTTTTTATTCTGTTTGACATATTTCTGTGATGATGCTCTCCAATTATTATAATTTATCGGGGAAAATATATGGAGTTAGAAATTGGAAATTGTCAGAAATTCCGAGAAATTCCAAATTTTTCGATTCTGATGATAAAATTTTTTACCGCTGGAGGAGTATTATTCACTCAAATTGATGATTCAATCATCTTTTCCTCATTTTATTTGATTGTTTTTCCTGAGTGATACTCCACATAATCCGATATCCTCACAATTTTTATCAGACACGATCCAGAAAATGGAGCGCTTCGTATTCCTATAATTCATTAGGGAGAAAGCATGAAATTAGAAATGGCTTTTCAATTCCATCACTCGTTCGAGTAGCACTTCCTCGACATTGCCGTTGAAAAGTTCAAATGGTGATTCTACTGAGTCGAACAGAATATTCAATATAAACGTCAAACTTATAATCTTTTCCCCGGTGTCATGTCATCTCCCTTCACTTCACATGATCCCTGTTTTTTGATGATACGTTATATAATCCGATATTCCCGCAATTTTTATTTGTTTCCATCAACAACACTTATCCCATATGAATTTGTCACTCTAAAAATGTCACTCGTTTTCGTTATAATTCCTCGTAAGCCCCGGGTTGACTGACATCCCATTTCGCTGGTTGCCCTGAAAGTATGTGCACTCATACAATTTCACATCGCATTTACATTTTTATGTCTCATCGTTATACACTTTCAGCCCGGTATACGTTTTCTCGTTGTGCATTAGCAGATGTCTTTTTTTTATTCTTCATTGTGATATTCCCCTGAGAATAGTGTAATACACACCTAACGAGATACGATACAACCAGAATGCATTACTACAATGACATAAACACAGTTTTTCACTATCTGCCTATACCCCACCGTCAGCATCGCACCCTCACTGCTTTAACGATGAAATGTGCCCTACGATTTCCGTCATATTTATTGGCTGCAGTTTACCGATATCAGCAATTAAATATGATATTTGAAAAAAAAAAAAATCCAACGGTTGATAAAATAAAGAGCCGAGGTGTTGCACTCGACTGAAAATAACTGGACTAATTTGAATCCATAAATCATGTAATTAATTTGGTTGGATAAACACGTCAATGTTGCCATCAAATTATTTCTCAAATAAGTCATAAACGATTTCTAAGGGCTTGAGAGATGTCAGTGTCCGGTTTTCAAGGTGTCCTCATTGGGTCCTCGTTAATTTATCGTCTGGCGAGGACATCTGTCAATACATCCCCACCACAGCGGTGAAAACAAGAGGCTGAATACATGCCGTAAGGGCCAATTCAGCGCTGTGTGTTCCAGGGATACTGAAAAGTTGGCGCTGAATGCGGTTTACCAGAGGGCTGATAGGAAAGAGGAGGTGAACGAGGGAGAGTGGAAAAGAGTGAGACTGACGAATCGGATAAAAAAGCCCAAGAGTGGACAGTGCATGTTTTGGTGGATCTAATTTGTTGAGCTCTAATTTTGAGAGGACAAACTTTGGACGTGGTGACGGCAACATGGAAGATAAGTGATGCTAAAGAGTTGGTAGTAAAGGAGGAGGGAAATAAGGTACTGGGAATGGAAGGATTGGCTTTTCGATGGTGAGACACAGGCGTATTCGTATTTGGCTGGGAGAATACGGCGAAACAAGACAACAAGGTGGATGGAGGGAGGAGAAGGAGCTCAGGAATAAAATAAAGGAAGAGAGGAAGATGATGTAGAATGAGGGAGGTGGAAGAAAGGGGGATTTCGAAGCGGCTTCACACCGATCACCGGCTGACGTGACACGGCCAGCACATTCCTTCATGGGAGAATGCTAATCGTGCTCCAGCCGACTCTTGCTTCCTCCAACCCCCCTTTCATTCTACCATCAGTTTCTTTCCTTACTCCGTCATTCTTTCCTCAATGCTCTTTACCATCGTCGCTGTCTCTATCCTCTTCACCACCACTTGGTGGGAGACTTGGAGAGTCACTTTCAACTGGTGTGTCTCTCATCCTTTCAATTCCCATCTCGTGGTCCACTAACCATTTCGTCTGAATGCATTTGCCAATTTTGTCAAGTCCATCCCGAGTGAAAGAATGAAATCATCCTAAATGAGATTGATTGCATCAGATGGCAGATGCATTCAATCTCACCGGCTTTCTCAGTTCATTGTGTTGTACAGTAAAGTACCGCGCGGTGTCACGGTACATACTGAAGACAAATTTTCCTGGTGTTCCTGGATGATACTCTATGACCCTCATACCACAGTATTTCTTGAATTTTATATTCCTTGACAAAGTCGCCAGTTGGAAAGTTCAATGGTACATCACTTCCGTCTTCCAAGCGCCGTTTAAACTCACTGGGGTAACTGATTTATAACCGACACGTTTATACCATTGGATTCACTGCATATTCTCTAACCTCCTCTATGTGGAAACACTCGTTTTGTTCATACCATTTTATTTTTATCCACCTCGTATCCCTCTCTGTTTCTCACTAAACTCGAACTAACGTACCTCATCTCGAACGACTGGAATGTCCTCGCTGGGGTTGAGACGAGACCTCAGTGAGAATTAAAGTTTCAAACACTTGGTCCATAATACTACCATTACCTTATAATTCAAGTTAGGGTGAGTACGTGCTCGTTGGAATAGAGCTACTGAGAACAACCCACCAAGAGATAAGCCGAGCGTGAAATGACTGCAGACTCAAATTAAGTTCAAACCCCATGGAACTTCTTTCGGTATTTTTACTTCGTTTGGAAGTCGTTAAAACTGACTTTGTGATGCACTATCTCGATTATCAAGTATCAATTCTTGAGTTGGAGAGTTCAACGGAGATCTGCTGACTAATGCACCCCATAACGTCCATTGATTGATTGAAAATTTTCCCTGTAATTGCAGCCACGGGTCTTGCTAATTTTTAATGAGTCAACCCCGACGATGCGGTGAAGTTCAATAGAATCGAGAAAATTACCTTCTCTACTTTAGCCGGCGATTGACCTGCCAGGGGGCGTTAAAGAATCTCCGACAAACGATTGTCTTGTCGCTCCTAAAAATCAGTACCCAACTGTCCCATCAAAATTTCAATCTCGGTGAACAATGCAGTAATGACTGAAATGTGCGTAACGTCAATCTACCTTGGTGAAGACGATACTTGACGTGTCTCTTCATAAGTGATAAGTTGTGTTCACTTCATTACAACTTATTAACTTGAGCTTGAACAGAGCTGCCGCTACCTTGACCATAACGATCTTGATGGACACACGACCCTGGCCTATGTTGTCGTATTAAGTATGAAGGACACGGCGTTATATTTTATTTTCAACAAGTACCTAGTCTGTACCAGTCGAGTGAGTTTCGATACCAGAATGGTAATCGTCGCGAGCATCATCAGTTCACCTCTGCGGAAGCGGATCAACTCTTATTATTATTATTTTTTTCACCTTTCCACCTCGTTAGGACTCCCTCCCAAGAATCCGGTATTTATTCATAGAAAATTTTATGGAGTTGAGTGGGTACGTTAACGACTGTTGAATATGCTCCAACATCATAACCCCATCCTCGTGGTGGGAGTGACCAAAAGCGAACAGCTCGGCATTTTGACGCACACTCGTAATCCTACCAAGTGAATGATGATGACCAATGATCGGTTGCATAACTGTCCGTTCCTTCACCATCCGCAGCTCGACGAGCATTAAGTGGAAATCAAAGTTCATGCGTTTGCCACTATTGATTATCCATGATGTATTACGATACTTATTGTTGAAAATGAGGTGAATTAATCATAATGCTGCTCGTGGGTGGTAGCATTGTCCCGTTTGGAGGGAATTGAGCTAGTGTAATGTGAGAAGATCTACCAAATTAATCTCCCGGCATTTCCAACAGTGAGCCACGTGATTACTCATTATTTTTATTTTCACCATCGTCGAGCAATTAATCTCGTATTAAATGCTAACCACTCGCTGATAATCGAATTAACAAGTCGCTAACAATGTTTACATTGTTGAGAGATCATAATCGTGAATAAGTATTATTAAGGAAAATTATAATACGGGAAGGTGAACTAATTTGGATTCATGGAATGCTCTTTATCGTGATTTAACTTCGCATAATGGAAAATATTAAAGTGAATTGAAAGGAAAATAGCGAGGATGGAAGATGATGCAGTGGTGGGTTGAACCTAATTGAAGTTAAACAATCGTAATGTTACCATTCATGCGGAGATCCTGGGGGATTGGAGGACGGTTTTTTTTTTTTTTTCATGTGTAAATTGTATTCACGTGGGATTGATCGAATCTGGCTATTCCTCGGTATTACGGCAAACGCGTGCCATTTAAGGCAATACCCTTTTGCCTTCCTTTTATAAGTTAGGTATACGAGTACTTACAATGGGCCAGGTCCGACGGTGTTTAGATAATGAACCAATTAGGTTGCGGGTAACTGAGGATACTCCTCGCTAGTCATGCATAGATACATTTACGGGCAAAGATGCTCGCATTTCTATCTCGTTTTCCGTGTGCCTGGGCTTTTAGTTGCTGTTACATTAAAGTCTCGTACGCGCATTGCATTCCATTTATATGCACACGTGCTTGGTGATATTTTTTCTCCTTGGGTTTTCCACTCTTTTTTATGTCAAAGCGATGTGGTCTACATACTGTCTGCAAAAGTACTTACGCAGTCTGCAAGACAGTGGAGGAGGATATTTTGATGTGTGCAAGGAGATGGCGACTACTATGAGAGATGGAATGCAACTCTTTGTGCAACCGTTCTCTTCGCCGCACTCAATGGCCCTTTGTAGTGCACTTGTCATGCAATAAACCCTCAAAGGCCTCTCGAGAGCCATTATGAAGAAAGCAGGGGAAATTGTTGCAGGTTATGTATCTCTGTGAACATGTGTGAGAGATTAAACAAGAGGTTGCATCAAGTATTACAACTGACGGAAACTCGTTTGGCGTACCATGTTGAGTTGTTTTTCAGATGCATTGCATGTACTATCGGATAGTTGGAAAAATCAGAAAATTCTTTATTTTTGGATGAATTTCGAATGGATTGTGGGCAGTGATGTTATACCTTTTGCAAGGAGAAAATCCGATTGATCTCGTGGGGGTGATTATTTAGAATTTCTATATACATGTTTATTCGATAAATAGCCGGAACGACTGATCCGAGTGAAATTATTGGAAATGCGAGAGAATATGGCGGAGGCGATATGGGATGTGGACGCTCAAAGGATTGCGATCGCTTACGATCACAAATTTCGTTGGGAATAAAGTTTGAATTTTGACGTAGCGATACCCGGAGGTATTGTATCACAAATAAGCAATAACCAGACAGACAAATTTTTGACAAAGGTTGAGCCATACATCAGGAGTGGAGAGGACCAAAGAGAGGAGTTGTGTATCGAGTCTCGGGTGGACTAAAAAGATATTATTCAACCCTGGGTTGTATATTTTTTGAATATATCTTGCTTTTTTTTTTTTCTACGTCCACCATTGAACCGGGGGCAAGATGCTTTTTTTTCCCCGCATCATCTGACCTTTGCCCATGGACTGTCATATATTTTACAAACCCCGAACGCGCTTTTTTTGCTAAAGCAAAACGCCAAAGCGAATACGGTGTAAAATTAGTATTCGGACGATCGCCGATGCATATATATTTTTCGTATTTTGCCATCTTCCCGTGGAATGCAGAATATCCAATGATCATATTCTCGGAGTCCTTTTCATCGACATACTCGTGCACCGATTTTTAATACTCGACTGTTGATTTTTGCGGTAACAAATACAACCGGAAATTGGTGGAGTGGTATGCCAGTGGGGGACCGTAACATATTTGAAACTTAATTTTCCATCCAGCGAATTCCTCTGAGCGCTGTACCTCTGGGAATTCAGCAAACGACAAAGCTGGATATAAACAATAGCATTTATTAGTCTTTCCAGTGGGTACCGGGGAGGGAGGGCTGAGGTGAAAATGTTGGTTGAGTTTTGTATAGGTAAGAGAAAAACCATTTACATGCACTCTCGTTTTGTCTCACTCATACTACAAGGGCAATCCTATTTGTATGCCATGTGTGAGACCAATGACTCGTGTGTGGATGTCTTTCATCTCTTTTCTTCTCTCGTACAATCGCGGGTTTTATCTCATTTTGGCATTGCAACCAAAGAGAATCCTGCTTCTCTCGTTTATTGACATCTCGGAAAATGTCCAGCACGGAGTTGGAGAGTGTCGGAGACGATTCATTTTATGGGGGCCCACAGCGTAAGTTACGGATGAAACGACTTGGGGGCGTGCTGAGATTCCGAAGTGTGCGAGTCTTGTTCTTTTCCCGCACACCACTATCGTTTCATTTTATTCTTCTCCCGCCTTCCCCCCCCTTTTTTTTATTCTCCTCCCCCATCTTATTCAGCACCCCTTTGGAGAGTCGTTGGAGGAAATGAGGGAAAAATTGAGAAATCACTCATTGATTTTGCATTCGGCTCTTTAATTGCCAACTGTTTGGAATTGAGCTTTTTCCAGGATTATATCGCCCATCGGTAATTGCTTTTTCTATAACCTTTGATATTCAATAAAGCCATTATACCCTCAATGAATTAGTTCCGTCACAGAGAGATACGGAGGATAATTCAATGAGTGAGGAATGACGGAAGCAATTCCGAAATTACGGAATTTCCATTTGTTCCAGTTGATATTTTTTAATAAACATTCAATTCTCTGGATATTTTCCTCTTCAATGGATTGAAAATTGGCTTTCGAGAAATAGAAGGAAAATTATTGAGCGCGAAGTAGATGAATCGGTCTATCAGTGCAACGTTGGAAGAATTTATTATAAATTTTGTTGGGAGTAGGTGGAGAATGAGTGTTTTATTGTCTTGGTGTGCTTTAATAATGGTTTTGTAGTGAATAGACACCGGGAATTCCGAATAAGAGTGACATTCATATCCCACGGCTGATATGCACCAATGCGCATAACTCGTCGTTCAGGCTGCCTTGCGATTAATGAGATGTAAACAATTTAACGGTAAATTAAGCACAACAATAGAGTGCTCACGGGTGTTGGTCGGGTTATTCGCCGGTGCGAGCTTAAACTTGAGTCTCTCACTGGGTTGAGAGCTGGTTAAGTTCATTGACAGTATGCAGAGTAATTCTGGAAAATCAGCAGAACAGCTGGGGGATGATCTCAAGCTACGATATCCCATTCTCTAATCTATTCCAATAGTTTTCGTTCATTCAACTGCCTACAAATGCCTCATTACGTTTCGTATCACCGAACTCTACCTTCGAAGTCGTTCCGTTTTCACCGGAAATATCGTGCAATTTATGTGGTGAAAATACTCGTCACAGGAATTTCAAATATTTCAGGGAGAGTATTTTCCCTGATCCCAGACGAGAGGGACCACTCCATTTTCATCCGTGCGATTACCATAATCCGATTATTTTCAATGGTTGACTGTCTATTCATATATTTAATTAATAAATTCTTGTCGGATTCTCAGTGATTTGGGGATAAGACAATGTATGGGAGCTAGTGAGGAGAACTCATTCAATGAATTTTCTCTCGGGGTGAATAAAAGGGAATTTGGAAATTTTCGAGGGTTCATTGGCGATATAATTTTAGTGAGAGGTAAAAATAAAAGAATCGTTAACGCGGCATTGCACTTCGGCGTTACCGATTTTCTCCCCGCATACTCGTGTACCCCCGTCACTTTAGTTGATCGGCTACACGATCTGCCAAGTAGTATTCGTGATACTCTCAAAATGGACGATACGTTACCGATTCCGGTGGGTATAACCCCCTATCTTATCTCGTTGATGGCCACTTAAATTATTAAGTACGCCTTTAATCGCATCGGTGTGAGGGAATGTTTTTCCGGTTAGATTACGTGACAGGGCACCAATTCTCCATTATCCTGAATAAATATTTCATTAATTTTTATTGGCTGAATTTTGTGATATCGTTTCTCCAGAATTTTTCCGTTAGAATTTCTCGAAATTTCTCCCGGATTTCAGGTTATTTTTTCAAATTGAACACAAATTTCTATGACGAATTGTGCAGAAATTTTGCAGCAGTCCTAAACTGGTGAGAGTCAGGAAATTGAAAAATCCATTCTCATTTGATATTTAACTGAATGCCCCCCGCGTGTTCCATACACTATCTCCGAGAATTCCACCACCCAATTCACCACGGGATGAAGGAATTTCCATACGTACAAGACTCACGTTATTCTTAGTTAACTGACGTTGAATTTCCAAACTGCCCCATCCCCCAGGGACTCTCACTGCCGCCCATCAATTCTCGTACTTATCACAATATTCCTGTACAAGTTTCTCGCACCTAGTGGCTCTTTTCCCAGTGTATGGGTGGAACAAGTCGGCGTGCCGATAGAATAACTTGAGCAAGAATGTTGGCGAGAATCACCTCAACATGGGGGAGTTCTCCGGACACCGGATGAAGACTTAACTCATCGCCTGGTGTGTTTGCGGTGTTGTGATGGTGGTTTTTTTTTTTTTTTCAACCGAGGACGAAAACACAGCCGTCTTAGTACAACCTCGCTTCAACCATCCAAAGAAAGCAAACAGATAAAAGAAAAAAAATCATTAAACAAAAGAAAAAAACGAGAAATCACCACCAACAAGATAGAGTACTCGCGGTGGAGGGAATCGTTGGCTCAGACATCAGACTTGGCTCGTCCTGGAGACGAGGTAGCGTAACTATAACTACCAAAGAACAGAGGGAAACATGAATAAAGTAAAGAAGGAGAGGATGATGAAAAAGTCAGGCTAGGAGAAGGGGTTATTCCCCTGAGAGGACTATATAGGGTGAGTGAGAGAGAGGTAATTTACGAGGTATCGAAGACCTTGTACACTCCCACCCGCCCAACCTGCCCCGATGCTGGTGTGGATCCACCACGGAATCTCGTCTCATCACTTTAACTCAACAATATTTTCCCATGAGTACACCTCTACTTTTCCATCTGCACTGTTGGAAAATTTCTGTTGAAATTTCAACTAGAAAGACTCGATTTTTTTTTAAATTCTTTATTGACGAATCAGTTAAATTTTTTAATCTAATGAAAATTTCGTTGCCTTTGATTTTGAGTTTTCATGATGTGCATGAAAATTGGAGCTTTCAAATAAAAATCAATCACTTAAAATGAAGAACCCAATTTTCCTGCATTTTTAGGATTTTTGCATTTTTTAAAATTGAAATTGGATTGAAACTCATATAATTGGAAAATTAGATTAGAATGACATTATTGTTATTCCTGAAATTGGAATTTTGACAAACTTTCATGAATAATCAACGTGAGATACTCAGTCACAGCACGAGATACTCTTTCAAAATGATTTAGTTATACAATTCCGCCAACCAGCTTCCACATTGACTCGTTAATCCCGGAGCGTGTAATTTTTTAACAAACCTCATCACCATTAAATCGTCGATAGGTGTGAGACGAATAAAGAAGATTTGCCCACTCCACCGTGAATTAAGACGCGTCGACTGGTGATTCACACGATGATTATTTTTAAAACGAATTAAACCCGCCGCTGGCGGCGAACTGGCAAATTTGGTACGTCTCAAGAGCGAATAAATGTGGGAATGATTGAGAGACATGGACATTCGTGTTGAATGGACCTTAGGCAGGGATGAATGAGCAAATTTACCTCTGCTCTGCATTCCATTAATTCCCGCTCATACAGTCATTCGGTATGCACCAACATTAACAGGATGAAAGCCATCGTTATTGTGGACCTCAGAAATGTAATTAATAAAAAAGTGATTTGGCGATTCAGCTGAATTACTGATGAGATTATTCAATGCCCCATTGATTTTATCCAATTTCAAAGAATACCCTAATTGACTATGACGTGGTACCAATGCTTCCTCATCATAATTGATAATCATTCAATTGATTGCCACTGTGTGTCCACCGGTGTGCACCAACAAAACCACCAAATGAATGAAATCACCACCGCCTTTATCTCATTTCAACCGATGTTAAACTCAATTGTGTGGATGTTAAAGCCCTGACATTAGTAACTTTAATATCTCAATTCCCCCTCCTCGGGCTTTTCATGATAGTTATACGGCGTGCTAAACGACTTTCTATTCGTACGTCGGGTGCGAGCCTAAGCAGTTGGACTTTATATCGGCCCTCACCCGGTCTTATAAACTGACAATAAACCGTGGATAAAATAAATGTCGGCTTGAGGTAGTCGAGAGCCAGTGTATTACAGAGAGGATAGAAAACTCAGGGAATGCGGAGGAAGTTTAAAGTCCAGACGACGTGGGGCGCGTGGCCGAGGTGTAATCTAAATATCATCAACGAGCGTTACTAAATGGAAAGTAACGTACCACCCCCTCATCTCTCTCCATTCATTTTTTCTTTATCATTCCTCTTTTTTCCTTTTTATTTTTTATCATTTTTTTCATTTTATTTTAAACTAAATGACCTGGAGTCGTAATACTGTGTCGAGCCCTCGATGGAACGGGACGAGGAGGAGGAGGAGGAAGACCCTAGCACCGAGGCACGCCTCGTGGTGAAGATCCTCATGGAGATGTGTTATTTTAAATTCGCAACGCATCGTTTGTAAACAAGTGCGTATTAACGGGTTTGCGCAAGCCAACTCTCTTCACCGAGTACTGTAATTGTTTTAGGGGAGGGGGCAAGGGGGGCTTGATGCCAATCTCCCTTCCTCTCGGATTTCTCTCCCCCTCCCGCCCTCCCTCTGCTTCACCCCCTTGGATAACGAGGTGCAGTCACTGTTGTTGTGTTATTAACATGTTTGGAATGAAGGCAGAATGAATGACAGACTGGCCAATGAAATGGGACGTTCCCCGAGAAAGAAAAAAATGAGGGCTGTATTTTTGCCATTGGAGTGACTTTATCCACTGCATTATTGCATTTTTAATAATTATTCGTGAATATTGAATCGTTCGTGAAGAATTTAAGGATTTCCTTTGATATTCGGTTACATTTGAATTTAAATTTATAATTCAATGGAGGTCTTTATTTTTCGGCGTGGGATGTAAAGTAAAAATATTAATTGAAATATTCATTGATTCGACAGAAATTATAGCGTGAATATTGAAATATGTGAAAATGGTGGAGAATTGATGGACAAATGATGGGGATGTTTTCAGAATTTCAAATGCCTGGTAAATCGTAATTTTTTCAGCGCAAGTGCTAGAATTTTTCGAAAGAATTTCTCACTGCGGATTTGACGGGTTTCCGGGGGGCAAACGAGGGGATTTAACCGCGGAATAGCGCGATCTCAGAGCTTCCGCCGTTTCCAGTTTTCCGTGATGTAGAAGTTTTTTCGAATGCTTTCTTTGCCTCGCGGTGTTTTATTTTCCGTCGACATGGGCAAAACACCCACATCGGGTTGTACCATTCTTCCTCTTCTTTTGTCATTTGCGCACTTTTCCCACACCAAGTGGCGTTGGAGGTTTAAATAAAACCTTATAGCCATATTCCCCTCTGCCGTCCCTTCCTCAGCATGTCCGGAATGCAATCATCCAAGCCACAGCCTCGTTGAGATACGAAAGTCCGGTTTGGTTGGTTGAGGTCGAAGAGAGAAGCCGAGGGAATACTCTCTTCAGGCCGTTTTGCCGCTGCTGAATCGTCTTTTATTTCACTTCAGCACAAACACTCGGTGTTCTCTCATTCGCTTGCACAAGGGGTTTATATCCACCAATTCTTCTCAACCTCTCTTTTCTCTCGTATCTCTTTTACACTTGAACATCAAGTTGGATTCCTTATTCCCCCGATGCTTTCTATCGGGCTATATCCATCCTTGTGTCTTGGCCGTACAGCCCTCTCCATCTACTTCTGTTTTTCTCGGGGGTCTTTGCCTTTTGCGAGTAATTTTGTGGTTACAACTCGGCGTAAACCGCCTGCGACTCTCTGACTTAAGTGATCGCGACAAGGACCCAAGCACTTGTGATTACACTGGCAAAAGATCATTCCACGAGTTGCTCTCCTCATGTTGCAAGTTAACTAGGAGTCGTTGGCGTATCTCTGTGGCTCGGTTATATACCCATGTTGTCTCCCAAAATCACAGGACTCAGTGGTACCTTCTGTCAAGGCAAACGACCACCACCGATTCATGTCCTTTCGCCTGATGGAGTTCTGAGTAAATGAATCTTACGTTCACTGAACCAACGGTATTCACCGCTAATTTAACGCAAATTTCATCCGAGCGGTGTGTCAACATCAACATCTTCATTTCGCTGGAGTATTGAATTAATGATCCCAGTCACTGAAGCTAGACTACTAGGTAGTGAGGCAAAATGGTTGTTCCGGCTTAAACTGCTTCCTCCATTTGTTTGTAGAAGGGTAGGACGCATCATTTTGATGATCTTTCCGTTTTATATTTGTGAAATTTTTGAAGTGTCATGAGTCATTTTTGGGTTGACAACTTTGTGCTAATTATTTCAATTAAAATTGACAGTTATACGATTGAAATGAATTCTAACTCGCGTTACTCTGTCGTTGTTAACAAATTTAGGCAAATTTTTTAATTTAAAATTTCAAGTGCAATTCCCAAACCGTGTATGAAATAAGATAATATAGTAAATAGCAGTAACAGTTATAATTTCATAATACATCTGACAGGCCGAGTGCTCGAGGCTTAAAAATAGTAGTGCCATTAATTAGCCGTCATCCAATGCACAAACCGTAGAGCGTACACCCAACTGCGATAATTAGCGCCGTAAATGTCGTTAAGGAGATAAAGAAAGTGGTGTTGAGTTTAAAAGAGAATGGAGAGAAGTGTTGAGAGAAAGATAGTTGATAAGTTATATGTGGCGCCTGATTCTTGGTAGTTGTCGTGTCTCTCTCGTTTCCATTCATCTCATTGGATTTTTTATTTGAAAATACAATTCTTATATTCTCACCAGGGGTGGACATACGAGGCGGTGCTTTTTAAATTTTAACACACCCAATGGTATCTCTCTTTTGTTCCTCGAAGCGACGTATGGACATATCGTACAGCTCGAATACTTGTTTGGGCGCATAACTTCTGATGAGCATGCACCCAAGGTTTTTCACTACTTCGGGTACATGTACCCCATACCCCTTTATATATATTTTTTTATTTTCCCCGGAGTGCTACAACAGGAATATGTGCATACATGTATTTTTTAATTCGAGAGACAGGATAATAACGGAGATAGGATGGTGGAGGGCGTGGGGAAGGGACAGTCTGGCTTCTCTGTTCAGTTGAAGGATCCCGAAAGGGTTTGAATTCAGAGTGCACAAGAGGATTACTTCAACGGACTTTTGCCCTCACCCGACCAATGATTAAACGTACAACGTGACGCTCAAGGAGAATCGCGCACTGACCCATTGCAAATTAATGCCATTGCACACGCCATATCGTCGTTAAGGGGGTCACACATTTCATGCATCAATTTTTATCCCGTTTTTTTAAATCCCATGTGTCCCTTATTCCCATTTTTTCGTACCCCGTCGAGGAAACGCATTGAGACAGCGGAAATTTTGGCATTATGCAGAATTACCCGGTATTTTATGGACTCGGGTTTTTATGCATATTTATGGGAATTTATGGGAATTTGGAGAAGAATTTTCCTCGAGATTTTCGTCATGTTCTTTTTGTCTCAGTGTTGATTTTTTGAATTGTCGTGTTGGTGCATGTCCTTTCATCTCCCCCTTTGTGCCGTATGACACCTACGCAGAAGAAAAATGGGGCTTTATCTTCGAATCGTTTGGTCGCACACGTTCGGCGATCGGGAGGATCGTCCTGTGTCGTTGTTACCACTCAAATGGCCAACTGTCGTAAAATCGAGACCGGTTGAGGTGGTGAGAGACTTCCCCTGGAACAACAGTCCACCCTCTCTCACTCGCTCTTAGACCCATCAGCGTAAAAAAGGGTTAGGTTGAAAAAATCATTGTTGGTCGCTTGTAAAACGGCTATATACGATCGCGGGGGACTTCGAGGAGGATCGATCGGAGGTGCGATTTCTTCACACATATACCTTCCCTATTTCAACATGGTGCCATTCCACTCGGGTGGGACAGAGGGAGATGGAGGAAGAGGGATTTTGTGATGGCGTCACGCGCACGTGTATAGCTACGGTACCGGTGTGGGGACCATGTTGGAGATCGTTGGACCGGACAGTCGGGGATTTCAACGAGAGTATAATGAAATCGAACAGTCCACGGGACAACATACGAAGGATGTATAAATTATCATCGGTGATGGGTTGTAGAACGATTTCCATGGCGCCGGAATATGACCGTGCCAAGAGGTCCAGTCAAATCCTTCCCTCCCTCTCTCCCCCCTTTTTTTTTCCTTTGCTCATCTTTATTTCCACCCGGGACGGTGTAAAATATATTTTTAAACCGTGACGATTGGTAATGGGATAACCAGTAAATATAAATTTCGATGAATGCCGTTTTATCGCGAATCGGGCATCATGAGACTTTAAACTATGAATATCATTTTGGAGTTATCGGTTTGGCGATTATTTCTGGGGGATATTTTTGATACGATTTTGGCTTCCGGAATTAGCACGATGCGTCATATTGGGCACTGGCTCTCTGTGGAAGGGGCTTTTTTTTTTGGCCACCGGTCGGGAGGAGAACTACCAACGCAATTTCGGGCTTTTATCTCGTTGTTATCCAACTCTCGCTGAGGCTCCAGCATTCGCACTCGATCTTCCCGTTGATTTTCTTTTTATTCCGTTGAACCGTCTAATTAATTAACTTTTACGACGCTGCCAAGTGCTTGATGGAGATTGCGAACTGGTGGTGTGCTGATGCTGAACTGAAATATCCCACTGAATCTATACGTTCAACCAATACAAGACGAAACCGGTTGTTCGCGTGTCCATATCCACACAAGGCGTGTCTCTTCTTGTCTCGTGGAGTTGTGTTGGTTTCGAGGTTTTAGGCTACTTTTTTTTTTCCCTCTTTTTCATTATTTTTATTATTTACTTTTTATTTCTCTCGTCTGCCTGGTTCCATCAGTAGTATTTCCCTTGAATTTAAACACCGGTTTATTTACAACCGCCAGTTGAATTCACTACACTGCGGGCCGTCGCAATTGTCGCTCTCGTCTCTACAGGACTCCCTTGCTTTTCAACGTATCATCTTTTTCTGGTTAATTCTTTTTTTTTTTACAAAGAGGGGGGCTGGCTTCTGCTCATGTGCTTATCCGATAAAATGTGCGATCACAGTTACACTGTTTTTGGTTTTTTAGGGGATTATGTGTACGTTATTTGTCGTAAAAACTTCAGGCCTGGAGTTTCTTGCATTACAGGAGGGTAAAATGGAGCATAATTTTGGGTGTATCTGCGGTGGGTATCAGCAGTTTCTTCGGAAGGCTTTATTTATTTTTTCATTTTTTTTATTTTTTGGCTAATTGTGGGACCGCGAAGATGAGAATCGATTTGCTTTACAATACGATACCTAGTGTTTTCGGAACGTTTTATCACCCAGTGGTGAACATTCGAGATAACAGACTTAACCTCGCGAAAAATCTCCTATCTCTTCAAAAAAATAATTAACAATCGAATTATCGGTAATCTATAATTGACTTTGTGCCACTGATTTTTAATACATTTTACATTTTTCAATTGTACAATTTCTGGGGTGATGAAATTTGTGGGACAATTTTTCCACAATAGGTGGGCAGATTTTGGGTGATTTGAGTGAATTCAAAAAAATTGTCAGAGGGCGGAGGGGAGTGGAAAAAATATGGGCTGAAGAAGGGAGATTTCGGGAGGGAGAGTGAAAAGAGGACGAAATGGAATAAAGTCGCGCGGGCGGTGCACAGAGAGTCGCCAAGTTAATTTGCATGCTCGGACAAGGCTAATTACGGGTCTTGAACCCTCTAGTATTCCACCGCCGTGGTCAAAGTTACTTGCTAGGGCCCCTCCGCAACATTATACATCTATGCATACTGAGAGAACAGCTCTTGCGGAAAAGGTACACTCGGGTGATACGTGAGGGAGACAACGATGCTTTTTGGGGTACGGGGTTGAGCCCTCCTCAGGGAAAATTGCCTCGTACGAAATTTCATGTCACGGGTCACTTTAAAATTACTCCTAGCTTTCATCAGATTTTCAAGTTTGAAAGCATGTAAAATATTTACGTCCGCACTGGTGGACTTCCTTCACTCTTTTCGTGCTTCAGAAAATAAATGCAAAATACGAAAATTGGAGAAAGGAGAGTCGAGGAATTTTCCCTGATGAGGATTTACACACGAGGCGGAGTAGATTCCGAATTAAGAATGTGGTTTTTAGTGCGAGGGACCATTTCTTTCGGTATAAAACTTGAAGTGGAGAATTTCTCCGGAATAATAAAAACACTATTGGGCAATGTTGGATTATTGCCAGATATAAATTATCCAAATGCGATGTCTTCCAAATCTATTAAAAAAATCATTGACGATTCATTAAATGTCCTGAGTCTCAAACCTGGCAAGGAAAAATCCAAAAAGTATTGAAATTCAAGTTTCTAAATAAATTCTCTAAATTTTCAAAGATCTCAAAACCTTTCAAAGAATTCAATCCGCCGCGAGAAGCAATTATTCTCCTCGGAATATTTCTCATTCCGATTTAGAAAGTGCCAACGACATTAGTGGAGCAAACCAGGAAGCAAAAATAACGATGTAGAGTCAGTGGGGGTAGAACAAGGGGTTGTAACGCCCTGGAATTTGCACGTTTATTGTCGCATTAATAATTCATGGGCGTTGCGCAATTTTTAATCAGCTGCCGTCTGCCATTGATTGATGCCGGCCTCGCGCCCCCACGGGGCTTCGGATTTACATACAGAACGAAAGAGAAAAAGTATTGACACGCGATACATTGCCCATACCCCATTGGAACACACATCTCGTTTTCTCGCTCGTTTCCAGATAGAAATATACGTTTATGCTGTGTTATGCTTTTGTGTGCCTTGGCCCGTTAGGTACATTCTGAGTGTATTGCCCAGTCGGGGTACAGGCCAATCTCGCGTTATGACGCCCGTTTGTCCCTCTCTCATTTATTCCCTCTCTCTCAATCGTTTCTTCCTTTCAGTTCGACTATAAGATCTCAAAATATATACGCCCCAAACCCGGGGCCCCCACACTCCCGCCATCCTTGAAATATTATTTATCCTCTGAATTTTTTCACATTTCTCTCCTCTCTTACCTCTCTTACCTCCTCACCCCGTCACTCCCTCGCTACCCCCTCCCCCGTCATACCTTTACCACTTTTATTTCTTACCTCTTCTCTCCTCAGTCTCTCGTTGTCCTCGTAAATTGCCTTGTCTTGACCTCTACTTTGTCACAAACTGCGAATATACAAATTGACAATTGAATTTCATTAATCATCCGGTAAATATAACCATCAGCCAACACCGTTTCTCATACCTCTGACAACCCGCGCAAAAAAGCCAATGAGAGGGCCCGCTGAAAAATTTACGTCATCTGCCACTGTTTGAAATTGAAATAAAAGTACTCACCTGGATAGCGTAAAAAGCGACGGCAAACATTTGCTCTTTTTTTTCTTTTGCTAATTGCTCCGCCAGGAAGTGAGTGTCGTGGACTAAAATTAATCAGACTCAGTTTCATCTGTCTATTAAATAATTGAAGACTGGAGTACTAGAAATCAGTAGATGATATGAATTTCTCGTCAACCCGACGTACGGCAAAAATTACACTATTCGACATTTTTCCCAGAAATTTCTCTCCTCGTAACTGAATAGAAAATCTATAAGGCGATTATTTGAGAGTTATAATTATCATCTTCAGTATTTTTCTACTATTCCCCGGTGTCTTCGCCGTGCTAATTAAAAATGACTACCCACAGGAAATGGTTGAAAAAAAAAGCGCCGTAATAAAAAGCATCATCTGCCATCGTTAAAAATTAAAATAAAAGTACCCATTCACCTGAAACGAGTAAAAACCCTGACGAGCCGACGAAAAATGTTGCACCAAGTGAGATGGAAATTACCCTGCATTCGGAATATGTACGTTAAGGTGAAACTAATTGTGAACTAGGCGCAATTAAATTAGCAATGGAAATTGAGGTTGAACGTCGAGGTTGTGGCTTGTACAGTGAGGAGTATGTACATTATATACCTTGGGCTTAACTCGAGTACCTCCAACCCGGCGCTTGAGTATAAAAGAAAAGGGGAGGAACCAGAAAAAAAAAAACAAGTGAAGAAACCGTACAGGCATGTGGCGTACTCCTATAAGATTAGATAAAAGCTGCCTTATCCGACCATTAGTCCGGTCGTTACCGAAGCGCTAGAGCGTTGAGGTGGAAGTGATCGAGAGATGGCTGATGGTGTGGTTGTCCCCACGCGTTGCCATCATTCCTGTTCCTGTTTTACGATTTTAACGAACGCCAATTATACAGACACCTGAAAATTCACTCGAGAATACCATAAAATAAGTCAATAACAACTCCAGTGATAAAAATTAAGTGCGATTGTTTATCTCCCCCTCTGTATTTGGATTGAAAATACACCGGGGCCCAGGGTATTAGCATCACCAATATCGTCTTTCAATTTAGCGATGATTCAGCTGTGTCTCGAAAGTCCCCCCACTACCCCCCCATTTACCCACAATCTGCCCCCATCTGCCCCATCGCCCCTCACCTTCCCTCACCACCCCCTCCCAGCCTCTTGCTCATCGCAAATTGTTTGTGCCCTCTTCCTCTTTTTCCTCCCCCCCATCACTCTCTCTCTCTCTCTCTCTCTCCCTCCCTCTCGGCCAACCGCTCATGTTAACCATCCACCTATAACCCCCCGCTCTTTATCCCACCGGTGATAACTTATGCGCACATAAACTTATTCGCCTCTGCCTCTCTTGGCGCTTATAACACATACATTGTCGGCATTCCGTAGACATTGAGACAGGGCTAGTTCGATTATAACCGTGCGCGCAATGTCGTGGGGTGTTGGCCGGGCATTTAGCATGTGCGGCAGCCGGATGATGCTGGGATGGGCCCCGACACCGTCGACTACCATCAAGAACAAAACAGCATGAGGAAAAATACATTTTCTTCCTTCAGCAACATAAAATGTGCTACATGAGTGCGTTAAAGAGAGAAAGGAGGGAAAATAAAAGTGGTTGCTAGAGGGGGTCCAATGGGGGGCAGGATCGAGAGTTATATGTGCCGCAGGCGAGTAGTCGAATGCTGCACTGATACGAGCCACCTTAGCACCGTGCCAGAAGCTATTAAATTTTACGATTTATAAAACAATAGCTGAGAATAGTTTATTGGTAAATGGGATAGTGGGTGGAGGGGTGGGAGGGGTTGGTGGGGAGGGAGATGTGGTGGGTTTGAAGGGTAAGGTTGAGCACTCATTGGCAGGTTAGCTGTGTACCACAACGAGGAGTACGACGCCCTGAGGTCATGGGCTTTGATGACTGGCATGGAGTGCAGAATATAAAAAGAAAGGTGGGAGAAGGTGGGGGGGTGGAGAAGGCGGGGAGAAAGGGTTTCCGCTGAAGGGGTTATCGAACTGACATTGCGGTTTACCATTCTGAGAAGTCTTCTCTGCTGATTCTGGGTAAAGATATCTTGGAGTCATGTTTTTTATGAAAAATTTTCGTGTGAGGATGATTTTTTTAAGGATCGTGACCCCGTGACAAGGCCCCCCCTCTCTTTCCTCCGATTGCATGCTGCCTGAGGTACTTGGCTTGATCGGTTGGTAATGGATTAAGTGGTGGGGCATTGAGTCATTGGGGTGAGCTTGGCTGGTGTGGGTTGATGGAGGAGATGGAATTTTTTTTCAAGTGCGTAATGCCGAGATGTGGATAATGAACGGGATGGTGATGGGGATATTTTGGTGGAGTAGATGCGATGTTATGGAGACATTTGCAATGGCGGTTGTAAGCGATTGGAGACGTGTCTGGGGGTGAAACACGGGGATCAAAGAAAATACGTAATGATGATCCCAGTTGGTTCATGCATGAACTTGTACGTTTGTAGTATCAGCCCTATCTCGTCTTCTCTCTCGGTCGATTCTCTGACTTGAGTACTCAGTACACTTTCCCAATTATGGTAGTAGACTGTGAAAGCCGATGGAGGCCAGGCGGAGAGTATCACTTCTTCAAGTTGCACTCTGGCTTCTCTCGATGTTACCCCTTTGCCGCGTGTCTCCGTGAAATTCTATCGGCGTACCTTGTACAGAGGCGCATACATATACGGGATTGAATTCATCTCACTCACTTGCACGTATTCGAATGCAAGGATTTCACTCGGGTTTTCTTTATTCGCCTCAACTTGACTTTGAGTCTGGAGGATCTCACTGGCACTGCGACAAGCCGCGACGATAGCGAAGTGAACACGTGCAAGATTCAGGGCTTCTTTTTTTCTTTCTCCATTTTTTTTTTCTCTTCTATCGGATGGGGGTGGAAAGGAAATACAGGAAAAGAAGGATGTGCAAAGCCGACGAGGGGGTGGATACACTCGTTGATACCAGAACCGGTGATCTGGCTTTGCGGACTTATTTTTAGGCTCCCAGGCGCATTTAGAATCACGTAACGGGAGTATATTCTGTTTGCATCACCTGGCTGAAGGAAAAACTGGAGCAAGTGGCTTTTGGCGCACTTGGCCATTCCAATCCCAGCCGTTCAATTCGTCCGAATGATTTTTATTTCTTATTCTATCCCTCTGGCTTCCTCTTTTTGCATTGAGGAGTTGTGTTACAGCCTCAGCTGTTTGCGAGTTCTCCAAACTCCGGATGAGGCCGAGTTTCACTCAATTTTTCGACGGCTTTCTCTCTCTCTCTCTCTCTCGTGGTAATGTCAGTTCCTTATAATTTCACTGCAACCTCTCTAGTGTTAACTATTGTACCGCAATGCACTTGTACCATGCAACATGCATACACTCCTACCAATTTCTTCCTCGTGTACTTGGGTTACAAACCTCACCAGCTAAACTCATTCAACTCATTTGGCGCTTCAGACTCGGTGAAAGTTTCAGCCTGCCAATTAAATCCCCCAGAATCATCTATTTCGCCAGTTTAGAGAAACACCAGAACGTCAGATGCCAACCAATTGAGATTTCCAGGGGTCTCAAACTGCTGGTTGTACTCCTGGAAAACATTTGCCATCGGATTTTCTCTCTCATTGATTCTCCGGTAACTGCTCAACTTTACCACCGGTGGTGCTTTAATTCACGAAAATTGAACGGGCATTTCGGATAATTAAATTTCCAACCCAAATCAATTCCCCGGAATTTCGCCCTTTTTAATTACGTATAAAAATGGTAGTTTTACTACCAGTTAATTAGTGAAAAATTCCAAAATTTATTAAGAGGCTCAGTTATTTCGATGAAAATTTTATGATTTTAATTAAATTTTACCCCGGGTTTAATTGAATTCATAGTTGGATTGGGTGCAGTGAGATATGATAATTGTCGGAAACATTTTGTACATTTTGATGGTTAAGTACTAAATGCGTGCAATGGAGGCTCTGCTCCCCCTGTCCCCTGTCCCCTGTCCCCTGCCCACTGCCCCCCTGCCCCCCTGCCCCCCTGGTCACCCAGTGATTATCTCCTCTCCCAGGCGAAGAACGCGCTGTGTGGTGTGCGACGGGGGCCTCTTTTTTCCCTCTCTCAGTTCTCCATTTATCCCTCGGTACGTTTTCCTCTCACTTGCTCACCCAAAACGAGAGTTTGGGAGGTCGTTGATTCTCCATACTTCCTCATCGATTGGGCGTGACGAGCAAACTTCACGGTCGTCGTATCCGCTCTGACTCGCTCGATCTCATTCTCTGCCACTACGTCTTCCCTCTTCATCCCTCATTCCTCCCTCATTTCTTCCTCACCTGGATCGAGATGCACTCTCCCAGTTGTTCCTCCAGTTGGCCTCGCAGGATAACCCAAGGTGGGCCAACCTCTTACTTCCACTCGTTTGAAAACAAAATGCCACTAGAGAGGGATGGAATTGGCCGAATGTGAAATTCCCACTCTTTCATGGAGATTATCGGGCTTGAGAACTCACACACGTCCAGGCATTTTATGTGCACGAATGCAAAGTTTTTGAGCTTTCAGCGAGGGGTTTATACCGAATGCCGATCAAGCGCGATCACTGGGACGTATGCGGTGAAAAGCGATTGAGACACTTTTTACTCGTTTTTTCCAGCTGGCAAACGTTTAAAAATTACGTTTGCTATTCCAGTGGGAGGGATTTGTGGTTCGACATTGGAGGCTTTCACATTGATTAGCTATTAATTTGATGATTGAATAATCATTGCTCTAATTGATTCAATATAAGGCATTATTTGGTAAATCTGAATAATGATTTCTGTGGATTTCAGTGTCGAACAATTTCAACTCGGATTTTCCCTCTCCACTGGCGCTCGCCCCCTGCATTGACTCTTAATTAATGCACTTGTTTGAAATTCAAACAAATAACGCGGGTAGCTCTTGCCCAATAAATTATCTCTCGAATTAAATAATTGGTCTATTTTTTCGGCTTCCTTTTTCCGGTAACGTAGTACCCCCAGAGCAGATTGGAAGGGTTCGATTCGTATCGATATATGGGGTTTGGTTCGCTCGAAACACCTGGCGTATATATTCCAGAGTGCCATTGGGAATCTACGCTCTGCGGCGAAAAATGTGTTCCAATTACGGGATATCTAATGGGTGCATGGTTACTGTGCCAGGAATACATCCGGAACTGAGGGTGCAAGAGAGATATAGGAAGTGGTACATTTGTGTGAGTGGGTGGATGTGCGCAATGGTTCAGTCGTGAAGAGATATATAACGTCAATAAAATGCCGCTCAGATCGGGAAACGAGTTGGAATTTCAAGTTGGCCTACGTATGCTTCCTCCAAAATCACTTTGTATTCAAGCACCCCATTAATAAAGCCCTCTCACCTCCCCTTCTTTCCGTCCTGTACAAAAACTCCCCCTCCCCACCCACCCTGAATAAAAACGCAAATGGTTTTTGGCTGCAGTTGACAATGGGAGAATCTGAAAATCCATTTGTGCCCAGGGAAAAACCTTGAAAACGAATCACCCCAAATTAAAGTGAATATATTCATAACCACACATGCAACAGTAATAATTCCAAGCTTTACCCACTCTCCCTCTCAGTATAAAGTACACACACACAGAGAGACCTGTGTCATGGCCAATCGAAAATTGAAAAGCCTGGAATTGTCCTCCAACCGAAGACCGGAAGGGTGCGGTGATGCAACGGAGCGCTAAAACGGTCATTCACCGAGCAATTGAATGCGCGTCTAGCCGTACACACGCAAAATTGAGGAATACAGTTGGACAGTAAAAGGGGGGACAGGGGTTGACTGAATTCATAGGCCTATTCTCCAGGAACCCAGTGAAAATGAACATCCGTAGCCCGTGGAGTTCTCCAGCGGATAGAGACTAACAACAGTGAGACAGATTATTGGGGGCGTAATGCGTGGAATGACAGTAGTGCCACTGTCGTATATTGAATGGTAGCAACAATAATGTGCGTTCCACTGGTGTTGCCAAAGCCATGTGCAAACCGAGGGCACATACCCCTTTCTCCCCCTCATCCAAGTGCAAGCAAAATTCAACCCGAGTTGTGTGTACTCGTAATATTTCAATGCCCCTGTATTGGTGATGCCTTGGAGCGTACATTGAGCACGCGTTCGCGTGTTACATTTCTGGGGAGATGGATAATAGTGTGTGCATATGTATCCATGTACTGTCCTTACATGCTCCTCCAGGTTGATGGGGTTGGAGGTAGTGGAGTAACAGCAAGGGAATAGCAGTGGCGAAGGTGGATGAGAGGAACGACGAGGATTTCAAGTACAGACCACTGCCACCGATTACACCAAGTAAGATGGACTTTGAATAGAGGAGGATGGAAAAATACACTGGGCATTGGTGATGGTGAGACACATCGGATAAAATGTTGAAAAGGAACCATTGGGTTACGTTTGCTGTTGATGTTGAAAGAGGAGAAAAATAAAAAAAAAATATGTATATATGTACATATATATAAACGCTGAGGTAATATAAGTTGAATCGGTCTGTGTTGAGGGGCGCTCGAGGCAGGTTCTCAGAAGGCTACCGGTGCTGGTGGAATCCCGTGTGGTGCGCAAGCGTGGAGCCAGGATTATACTGCCAAAGGGTATATTTATCGGGCGAGAATGTATGCAGAAGCGCGGACATTGCCACAAAGGATGCCGACTCTCTTTGGATTTAGCCTTGACGCAGAGCGACGCGGGTATAGGTAAAGATGGAGGAGAACCAGAGGACTCTCAAGGAGATTCTGGAAGAGGCAATGGTGCAACGGGCTCGGAGGGTGTGTGTTGTTCATCCACTGGGTCTCTCTTCACCTATACCATGAAAAATTGAGGGGGAGCAAGATGGGAGAAAGAGTAGAAACGGGTAATGGATCGCCCAACTTTTACTGCCCGCGTGTTGCGCTTATTTCGCTTACTCGGCTTTCGGATCCATCCCCCTGCGCCATCCCCCATCTACCCATCCTCCCTTCGACATTCGGCATACCCCTGCCCCCACCACGTCACTTCCTCTCTGCATATCCACCTCAATCGCCGTGTCCTCTCCTAACGATATACCCTTTACGATCACTTTTGCCTGCCTCCGTTTGGCTTTCACCAGCATCAACTCCAATGCATCCCATCCTCCAACTTTCTTCTCAAAATATCTCATCCTCTTTGCAACTCGTACAAAATCCGCATTATCCTCTTGGCTTCTCCACCCCTTTTCGTCTCTCTTCCCCCTTTTCCCCCTCTAGCCCCTCTTGTTATCTGATTTTACGTTTTGATTCTGGTGGGGACGCCAGTTATGGACGAATACTTTAGCGATTGTGAATGATGATACTGAAAATTCAACGCTCGCCCGTCGTCTCTCCCTCTTACCAAGATCATCCGGGAAAATCTCACTGGACAATGGGATATGCTCGGTGAATTTTTCATCCAACTGGTTATTCCTTCTGTACAAATTTCTTCAATCCTCGATATTAGATATCGAGGGTAGATACGCTAAATTGAAGAATCATTTCGATTTGTCGTTTTGGTATGGATAATTGACGTTCATATCGCTATATACGAATATCGTAATGTGGCTGCTCTGAACTACTCGTGTTTGCTCGGAAATGTAAATGGCAGTTGAATTAACGAAGGCTTGTAAACTTTCTGATCCTCATTTGAATCCAATCAGTATGCAGAGTAGAGTACATATCTCCTCAACGGTTGTATGCTTAGATTTTCAGGTGGCATGGTTTTAGAAGTCAAAGTAAACACCCCGGGCTTTACAACCTTTCACTACTGTCGTATAACGTCGGAAATTTCTCGGGGTGCACCTTTGCGGCGTGATGGGGCAACCAATACAAATGCTGTAGCAACCAGCGAGGCTTTTTTTAGTGTTGCCACTCTAAAAGGAGACGCTCTACTCATTCCTTGGGTATTTGTGCTTTTAGCCAGTGTTAGTGGTAGTCGGTATGACGTGTCACAACTTCTGTCGTCCCTCGGGGTGTTTCAGAAGACACCTCGAACCCCTTCATCGGGTCAACAACGGCATGCAACTCCCCTTTGTAACCCGATGAAACGATCACTCCCGAAAGTGCCACAATGTCTGAAGAAGGTGTCCCATCAATTAAATAGAATGATAAATCCGTGGCTGACCACTAACTGTCAGAAATCACTTCCTACCCAACAGCACCGGTATAGACCCATTGATTATGTAATGGTGAATAGTACGAAGCTGTCAGCCGGTGAATAACTCGGGTCTTACACCTGCTGAGGAGGCACATGGCTAGCGTATTATAAGATAAACAGACAGCCCGTTGTTTATAGTTATCTCGAACAATCACGAAATCTCTTGACTCGCACAGTATCCAGGGTCCATGTGTCTCTTCCCCTGTTGATCGGTCGTTTGCCCTTGACCAGATCCTGGGAAATCAAGTTCCGGAAACTTGTAATCCAGAGTAACGGTTGTCCTCCAGTGGCGCCACTGTCGCTGGTAGCAATGCCCCATTGGCAGTATATATATATCTGATATATCTGATATATCTGTATTATCATTTTGCCAATCGTTCTGTATCACTCTATCATTGTCAGGATAAATATATAGCTTACAATTCTCAATTGTTTTTCTCCCAAGAGGTGGAGGGATAGGTGAGTCGTAGATTCATTCGACTTAGCAAGTGAATGGAGGCTTTAATATTATGTAGATTGTTATCGTTATTCGCTAAACGAGTCCGATCTCTCGTTAATACGTGGGTGGCCATTGTTCGTGTTATGGAATTTGCTGGGTTGTACGGGAAACGGTGGTCAGTGATTTCGAGGCACTCATTGATTTCGTCATTTACTTTGTTTTATTAGTTGCTCTAATGATCGCAGATCTTTCCAGCCAGAGGTACTCGTTATTTTTTACATCTTTTATTTTCCCGCTAGGAAAATAACGTACGTCAGTACACCTTTCTCTACTGATTTCTTTTTAGTTATTTTTATTTTCTATTATTTCTATTACCGTTTTATACTTTTCCGCAGGTTTATGTCCTCAGCACATGGCAAATGTCTCGACAACAATTCAACCAATTACATACCCGCGGCGCTTGACCCTCCGGCCATGGGCAATTCGTGGTTTTACAATTGTCGTCATTTCCTGGTTTTCGTATGATGATAAAAAAAATGCGTATAAATACTTACGACGTAAGGAGGGATATATAAGGGATGAACACTGGCGCAATCACTTGGATAACATTGATTGTACCGTTATATCCTTATACTTCTGCCTTCACTCTTACATCTCTTTTTATTGTTAACGACTGCAAATGGTCTGTCCTCGTTTCTCGATTTTTCCTCGAGCTCCACTCACTACGATATCTTGAGTATTTTTAAGGCCAATTGATTCGAGTTCAATTCAATTGCCTGTCGAGACTCTGCTTTTTTTTCTTCTCATGCTCCTTCGCCTCATCCCGCGCCTGAAAGTTTCGTCAAAGAAACTACTGCGAATACCGTATCATAATTCTTGAATTATTGGAGTGGGAAAAGTTTATGAATTCCTCTCGCAATTTCTTCTTCAGTCTGGTAAACTCGAGAATAATTGAATTGCCTCGTTGAGGAACGAGAATGCTTATCGTTTGGCTCTTTAAGAAGAATTGCCTTGGAAATGCTGACAAATGTACCATTAATTCTCCACACTCGACGACTAATTTAGAGGGACCCTCTTGATAACCCTCTGACCCACGATTTTGTGGATGCGGAATATAAAAAAACTGCGGCATGGAGAGACGAAGAAGCTGAAGCTTTTGGGGGGAAACGAATTAAATGTTGAACCGCTGGGTAATGCACCTGAATTTCCTCCAACTGCCAAAAGTTTTGACTGCATTTTCCGGGGCGAATTCTAGAAGTTTTTATTATACTGCAGTGCCACTGGAATTTTCCATTCTCGTCAATTATTAATAATCATTAATTATTTACGCCGAAAAAAAAACAAATGTTCTTGAATTTTTGGAGTGAATGATAAATTCAAGTTCTAATTGAAAAATCAATTAGCACTCATGACTGGAAAATTCAGTGAACGTTTTTAATTGGAATTTAATTAATCGAATTGAACTGATATAATTGAATTTCGGATACCATTGAGCTGGAAATTTCACGAAAATATAGTCAGGTATTTTGCACTACGATTGAACAAGACCGGGATGATTTTTACTGGTGGTCGAGTGGTGGAGTTTTATCGGTGCGTGATCAGAGACGTCGGATTCCACGAGACACGAGTGGCACCGAATACATCATCGCAACGCGCGCGTAAGGAAAGAATTTCTTGTCGTACGTCTCCCGCGAGGATGTGGGGGGGTCCAGGGGGCACCCGCGCGACTCCCAGAAGAGACCAGGAACTGGTTTTGTGAACGATGAATGTCGGAGAGGGCAAATATAGCATGAGCAAAAGTCGTTGCTAAAAATTCGCATTTCCAGTAGCTTTTTCTCATTCTCAAAATTTTCCAATTTATTATCATTGGATCGCGGCTCAACCGTCAATTCCCCTCATTTTAAATTGTTGAACTAACATCGTTACGTATTTTCGTCATTCTTTGTTTGAACGTCGTTTATATGCTGGGACGTTGGCAATTTACTTTTTATAGCACGGGCTAAGAGCTATCGAATACAATTGAAATTGCTGATAATTTAACTTTGTAGTTTTATCTGCGCGTAAAGGGGAATTTCACGGAATGGGGTAGCCTGTGAAAAACGCGAGTGGAGAATAAAAAGGTGTTGAGAAAAACAGAATCGAAAAGCACTTTGTCCCCCTCTTGCAGTTGCTAACTCGTTTTGCTCGTCGAGTGAACGTACGTTTTTCCACTTTTTTTTTTCATCCTCAATACTGAGATACCGACGTTGATGTATACAGATATATATTTTTAATTTTATCCTCGATGAGCACCCCTTGATGCCGGATGTGGGCGGGCGTTCTGTCGTACTGAAGGAAAACGCTCGGCGAGAAGAGTGAGTGCAGGAGGTGGCAATGAGAGGTAGTTGAGATAGATTTAACCGGGAGTTTATTCTGGCCATAAAATAAATTTAACTGGGTGGAAAAGGAAGTTGCAGTGAACACTATAGGCCAAGCTTGGGACACATGGGACCACTTGGCATCGGTCTTTATTTATTGGTATTTCCTCCTTAGATCATTCCCGGGGATAATCCACCGGTGCGCAAGCATCGAAAATTCCCCTGTGAAATATTCTCCTTATTTGCCGGTTGCCCGACAGCCCAATGCACTTTTCCCGTGAAATTTAAGTTTACAATAAACCAGCTGGGGGTGGTGGATCAAAAGAGTCTAGACCGTACGACAATCCAACGCCCTGAGCCCTCGGGCACCTCTTCCCGCGCTTCAACGTGATAACAAAAGCCCGTGAGACAGTATCCGCTAAATTGGAGAGTCACGTATTTTAATAATTTCCCCGTGAGAAATGAGGATATTAAAATAAAAATAACAAATGTACTTTTAAATCGCGACGCGCCTCCCTTGGAATATCATTTCCTTGGAGTTTCATCGCATGCTTCATCCATTTTTATTCCATTTCATTTTCTGTGATTTTCACTGTCTATCATTCTTCGTTCATCCATTCCTGGCTGAACGCCAAGAATCCTTGATATGAAAATCTATCTCAAGTCGATATCGACTCGAACCCGACCGATTCATGCTGTCGATCCGATACGAAACAATTGGATTCCCGGCATGAATCAGTCCTCCCGGATTCATACCGATTTTCCAAGTTGATTCAGCCGGAGTGATTTTTTCCTCGAAGAGGAGATGCCCTGGGGCTGACTAGAGCATACGTGGACCTCCTCGGAGCCTATACCAATAGAGAAAGGGAGGAGAAAAGATGGGAATAAAAGCGCACGAGATTGCACTGGATTTCAAGACACACATATACACAAGTTAACTCGATTTACTCCCCTCGAACGAGTAGCACTCGTTGTGCACTCGAGATGGAGGGAAAGAGGTGGGGAAAAAGACCTCCGTGATCAACGGTGGAATCCTTTTTCACGAAAGCGAAAGCCAAGAAGGTGGTCGGACTGTGTTAACGAAGAGTAGTATATACTGTTGTTTTGTGGTGAGATACCAAAGGCGTTTGTGCTACTAGCACACGTTGAAGATTATCTCGATATCGAATACCACGAATTGCACTCTGCTCTCGCGCCCGCCTTGGTAACTATCACGCCGCTCCATTAAATGCCCAAGTAAGCTCAAGCGTACTTAAAATATCTCCTTCTCTCTCTGGTTCCATTGTCTCATGTACGCTGAATGTGGTCCCGTAGCAGTCGAGTCCAGAAATGCACAAAACACAGGACTCAGTGTAAAGAGAGGAAACCTGGGGAAAATCCACCCTGAGATAGAGGTTAGCGGCCGGAGTGCTCTGATGGGACACTCTGCCGTGCAATTTTGTTGCTCAATGTGTCGCAGTGGGTGGCTGGGTGGTGGCTTTTACCCGATTTCCTTGAGAACTAGCCTTCCAACACATTAGAGTTCAACCGAGCTTGTCCTGTACTTTTAAATGGTGTTGAGACACAGTCAAGCAGCAAGAGTTGGCTTTGAGATTCCGATGCGCGGAAATCTCTCCCCGGTCTTTCCAACCCAAGCTTAATGCATTCAGACCGAGTCATTTCGCTAGTCTCTCATGAAGATTGACTACCATTGTGTTGTGGAATCGAAGGATACTTCATGATCATCGTGGCGAACTGATCCAATTAGGGCTGACGATGGATGTCAAGATTTTCCGGTGAATGGGATAAATGGACTTAAGGGATATCCAGCATTTGCCGTGGTTTTGTGATCGAAAGGGGCCAACGAGGGGGGGAATAAATTATTACGACATGATGTGTCGAGGTGAATGGTGAGGATGGCTTTTATTGTCAGTTGGCGTTGATATATTCAGTCGTTGGCGAATCATTTCACCAAGGTTTTTGTCGGATAATGTCGATAACTACTGGAAATTCATAAGATATTGCACAAGCCAGGGGGCTCTTTGTCTTTAAGTGGATAGGGAAAAGTCGGGGTGAAGGCAGTACAATGATAAGGTCGAACGTGCCACTGTGCAACTCTCGATTACCATCGGGCATTAATCGATTCAACATCCCGTACCCACCACGCTTCGTGGGATTTAGACAATAATATATCTGGTGTTTTCCCTTCTCATCGTTTTTTTATTTCTTTCCCCACCCCCTTTTTTTTCCTCTTAGTTTGATATTTTTTTTTTTCCATTTCACTGTGTCTCGGCGATCATGGCCTCATGCAAATGACTCTATGCGCATGCATATTGTTCTGTTCTCCTCGAAACTTCCCAATTATAATACAATAAGACGGTTAAGGTGTACCTGCGCGATGGGTACGTGAATCATTGAAACGTGTATATTGCATCGTTGAGCTCTCCCCTGTGGCTTTTCAACGCTCCTCTCTTTCCCAGCCTCCCTCCACGGGGATTTATGTGTGCTCACTTGGTGGAGAGGTGGTGGATGAAAAATTTTTGCACAGGTAACTGCTAGTTTCACCTCAAACAAAATGCGAGGTGAATCGATCGTTGGGCCTCCACCGACGCATTTCCAATAATGAAATATTGACGCATCCAGTTGAGGTGGGATGGTATCAGTGGGAAATTTCCGAGGCAATTCAAGACATCTTCGTCTCACGTTTTTCATTATTGGTGTAGGTTCGCTAATGGCTGATTTCCGCACGCTCTCTATTTTTTTATTCACCTGAGAATATTCCCTTAAAATTTCGGTGAAAAATGTGGAGGTAACGGGTGTATTTAAAATGGGAAAATTGAAAATTCCAATAAATCGATGGAAACACCAATTTATTTGTAATATTATTCCATGAAATTTTATGATAATCGAAAATTCGGGGTACTTGAGAAAAAAAATGTCAGTGGAATATTTTCAAATGAAAACAAAAAAATCAATTCGTTGAGTTAATAATTAATGGTTATACAAGAGTGGCAGAAAAGATCGTGAGTACCTCAAAAACTTCTGGGGCAATATAGATCTTTCCCTCTCCATTAACCACCACACATAAATTTTAATCACCCGGCTGACGACATAGCTCACTCAAAAACCCAAGCACTCCAATGCCTCATTCACATAAATATACCTTGCAACTCTCTGAAAGCCCCCGAATGATTGAAACCCCGGTCATTACCCATCATCGCTGCGATTATAATTCCACGATTGCTCTCGTCATGACTAGAATCCATCAGCATATAATAACCGATTGCAATGGGCTCCACAATCTCACGGTGCACAAGCGAAGAGAGAGCAATCAGTGTCTTTCTCGATACAAACGAGAATGGCCCTGTCTACGGATAACGTCAACACTCCAACTTAAATCCGATTTTAGCCCCATTGAGTATCCCGCGTAATTCCTACTCCATAATTTACACGATAATTCTACTAACGAGCATTAATATCGGAGCTAAACCAGGGGTTGGAAGCTCGTGTACTCCATGAACACGAGAGACACCACATTTTCTGGATTGAATTACGCAATGATTTTCTCCATTATCCCAGTTTAATGATTTTTACATCAATTCATATTGGAGAATATTTTTCACTTTCTCGAATTTACTCCTAATTATCAGGTATTGATAACATTAAAAAAATTGCAATTGCCATTAATTTCATTTATTAATCCTTAGGATTATTTCAATGCTTCTCGGTTGGATGGATAAGATGTCTTAACATTGGGTACCGAGAATTCCTGAAGAATCAAATGACATTTCTCTCACAATCTTCGCGACGCGTGGAAATAAAATCATTAGGTGTGAAAGTAATTATTGCCACGTGACTGTGCCACAATTTACTCAATGGGATTGTTCTCTCAATTTTCACGGCGTGTACGATAAAAAATTGAGAAAACTTGGGGAAAGGAAAGAATGTTGTTTTCTCTGCACGGGATAATTTTTCCAATGAACACATCAAAGTGTTTAAATGTGCTCAAACCTTGAGTGTTTATCAATGTCGAACGAGACGGCTAAACTTTTCCACCTGGTGGCTATCCTGGCGGGATACTAATGGTTTTGAAGACGCTCATAACGCAAATGGTTATTACTCACAGTAAAACTGTCGTCGTTGTCATAGTGGATCTTAAAGACATGCCTGGTTAGCATTTGGACATCTGAGAAAACGAGTTACACCCAAGCTGAGCTGGCATTTGATTCGTCCCTCTTTCTATTTTAACGTATCTGACGGTTGTGCAGGTGCACTCGTCCATGAAATTCGCGTTTTCTTTCTTATTTCTTCCTCATTCTGAAATAAAACTGTTCTCATGATTGCCCGAGGAGCCTGGCATTCACCCTTTCGCTTCTGGTCCCATTGTCTCCCCTGGCATAAAACATTGAAAATGATTAATTTAATGAGGGATTTAATTAAACTCGTTATTTATTGCCTTTTTTCGAAATATACTTGCAAGGCGTTTATGCACTCCAACTTCAGCCATGTTTCATCCAGTGGGAAAGACATTTCAACGCTCTCGTAAGACATTAGTAGACGCAAAATTGTGCCTCCTGGAGTTGAATGAAAGAGTGTGGGAGTCGGAGGTTTTTCATTCGCGACATCAGGCCAGGGCTATTCGTGCTTGAGAAAGATGGAGAGACGTGTTGCACAGTGGAACGGGGCATTGTCCGAGTGCCCTTTTCAACAACCACCAGCCTTTGGCCTTCATATTATACACCACCATTACCCACTATTCTACTCATATTTATCGCTGGGATATTCACTCAAATCCTACTTCTACATTATGCGTCATCGGCCGAGCTTTCCCGGGAAATTCTTCTCGTCACTCAATTCCTCAGGATTTTATAAATTTCATATGGCGCATTCACATTAAAAATTTAGCTATTTCAATTAATATTTTCATTGAGATTCCAGAATTTTTTGCAACCAGCCGGATAATATAAAAAAATCGTTTAATAAAATAATAGCAAAATGGACTGAAAACAGTGATAGCCATGGAAAATTCAAAGCATTTTCGTGACTCAGTAGAGATGATACGATTTATATAAGAAATTGGAAATCTTCCCCAGTGATAAAATGTCGAGAATGTTTTCACTTATAAATGACGTGAATATAATGTCGCCGTGGATTTGCGTTGAAAGGGGCACATCTCGATGAATAATCACCCAAAGTAGATGACGTAAACCCAATCGCGTCGATTTCTATTCTTCCCTGACTACCCCTTCTCTCCCCATTGCGCAATAAGAGGGAGAATTACCATTTTACGATTTTATTTGCATAGAAATTCATTGAATTTACTTGTGAAGCTATTGTAAACAAACGCGTGAGGGGACGTGGTGGTTATTTATGAGGAGTTTCAACCTCTTTGGTCGTCCTTCTATTACACCAGCGGTTCGATATACAAGTTGTGAGACTCTGGGGGAACTTATGGGACTCCAGGGGGGGCTGAAATCAGAGGGAAGAGCTCAGGTCGTGGATGGAAAGACTTGGAGCTCTCGAAGGCACGGAACTCACGCGAGAAGCCAGTAAAAACCCAATGGACCGGAGTTGGAGTGGTTCTCTGTTGTGGAAGGGTTGGCAGACTCTACAGCTTCACTGGTTGCCTCGATATTACCAATAATTGTCGGCTGGAAAGGTTATCTCGTGGAAAGCCGTGCGCATAGCAAACTCAACGCTCTCTGCCATGACCGATAACTTATGAACCCACAACGTCGGCCACTTCGTCTTATTCCTAACGTGGATGGATACGAAGATCGAGTGTAGTGCTTACTTTGCCGGTATACTAAAGGCAAATCATTTTTCTCAACTACAATTATCATCCTCCGCATATTTGTTATTTACTTTTCCGCGATAAATTTGTTTTTCATTGGCAAATTGAAAAAAATTGACATTTTCCTCGGCGAGGATATTTGTTCTTTTGAAAATTCGCATTTCCAAGGAGTTCAAATAATTCTCTGAACAAATTCTCACGTTCATTTTCTGTATTAGTCACTGGGACTATTTCAAAGCTTTCCGGATGGAAAAAATTAATTATTGGTAATTAACTCAATTATTTATTTTACTTACTTCTCAATTAAAAATGTTACGATTCTTGGACATGCGAAACAATTTTCCTACATTCACGTAGAAAATTGTTATGGCAGTCACAGTGTATAGAGACCCAGATAAATTCTGGCGGTTGTAGAATATAGAGTAATTAAAATGTGTTTAAATCGAGAATCGAGAATTCACGAAGAATCGAATATCACTCTCCGTACAATATTCGCGACGCGTCGAAATAAAATGATTCGGTTTAAGAAGAATTATTGCGTCGTAGCTGCGTCACATTTTCCCAATTTTATCAATTTGCTTTTTCGTCTGTGAATGCAAGAACAATGTAGAAATGGAGAGAACCGAATTTTCCGGATATTTTTCGTAATAAATACCGAACTCTTGCGAATGTAAATTCCTTGGGCCACATCTCCTCGAGTCCTGGACTTTTTAATATCAATAAAACCGGAATAAAAAGCATACATAAGTATGAAATATGTAAGACACCACAGTGGAGGAATATTTGATGAAAGTATGTGAATGCAGGTACGGCAATCTGAGGGAGCACGTTTGCTCTGGAATTATGCATTCGCTCGTGAATTCACGAAACGTGCATTCTGGACTCTTGAGTTTGTCACAGGCATGACCATACGTGTATATATCCGTTCACCAGGAGCTCGACGTTAAGAAGATTTGAGAGTTATGTGGCTCAACGTATACATTACAAAAGAACGCTGGGGGTTTCATAAAGTAGAGAGTTGTCCTCTTCCTTGTCCCTGTTTTACCCGGTTGCAACTGGCAGTTTCATTTTATATCTTCTTTTCAAACTTTTTGCTGATGCTACCCTGCTGGGCAATCATCCACAGCGGTTGGTATATTCCCAATGAAAGTGTCAAAAACTTTTCCCACCTGGCAAAAACAAATGAATAATACTAATTAACCTCAATTCCATAATTGCCACAGGGATATTTATCGCAGTGAGGGATCAATAATCATATCGATTGTATTATGAAACAGATGGTTCATTTGATGCCGACAAAATTGTTGAATAATTACCATTTATATCTGTTTCAGCAACAAAGATTTCATTTGAATATTCATTTCAGTCTAATTACTATCGAATCTCATTAATAATAGTATTAATTGTTTCACAATCCTTTAAATCGTCGGGATATCGCTGGCCACTTTTTACTCCTCTGTACGCTGATAATGAGGATTTTAAAAAATACACACGTCGGTGGGGAAATAAAATCAATATAATCTATTAATAAAACATTTATGTGGGTTTACGCGTCAAGTTGATTGAATTTGTAAATTAACCTGAAGACTGTAAGCAATACGTACCGAATTTGTTGACATTCGCATAATACACATTTCATTTGTGTAATTAACCGAGTGATGTATGGGTTACATTTGCCAGTGAATGGAAACCCATTCATATTGCGAACACTCTCGGTACTCGACAATTACTCATAAGCGATACATATCGCATGAGATTCAGACTCACAAGGGGGCAGCTTAATGTGCGTTCCTCTTGCCGATCAGGGGCCAAATCCTGGGGAACCGTGTGCTCTTTCTCATCGACTTTTACACCTATACATTTGCCTGCTGTGAGAAAAAAAAAGCGCGTATTGGCTTTTTTTTATCTTTTATATCTCAGCTGAAAAATAGAAATGGTAACGTGGCTTTTCCTGTGGGCGAATTTTATTTTTTTATTCTACTGCTTTTTAATTTTTTTTCCTTCTCACATTCTTTCAACTAAAAAAATTCTTTTTACTTCAGTATTTTTCCTGTGTTTGATAATTTCATGATCGTATGTTAAACGAATCTATGTGACATCAACCGACCGAACGAAAGATCGATTACACGACGGATTGTACGATTTTTTTTTCTTCATCCGTCATAATTTCCACCCAGTACTCAATACGACGCACGTCCCCCATCGCACGCGAGTTTTTCATATCGATCTCAGGAATAATTGGGATAGGTCTCGTTGTTTCATGTCCATTCACATTCAGTTCATCCAGTGGATAATATTTTCTAATTACGATTGTAAAAAAAACATGCAATATCCACGTTCTTCAGCAATCTAAATTGAACTGCAAGCACGCATAGTCGATATAAACATCCATTCGGCCTTTAACCCTTCAACAATATACCACTCGTCAGGCTATCACCTGCAGTGTGTTTCCCGAGTTTATTTCAACATAACGTTTGTGTCACACTCCCATTGATAAACATGAGAGATCACCCAAAAGCGATCATCCTCGAGATTTTGATTCTTCTCTTCAAGCTCTGCGGATTCATTCCATTCGCATACAGTACCAAATCCAAGCTCTACCCCAAAAATTGTGGCTTACTCAAATGGGCCTCACGTTTTAATCTCCTCTACAATTTTATTCTGATTGCTGGTATCTTCACTATCTACATCAGAACAGCTGTCAACGACTTTTCATTTTCTATTGAGCAGCTACGAGTGACACCTTTGAAAACTTTTGAACTAGGTCTTGCAGGCTGCATACCGCTGACTATTTGGATTGTTTTCATCATTAATCGACACGAAGTCATGAAGATGCTCGACAAATCATTCGAACTAGAACAGCTCATGACGAAACGGTATTCCTTGTATTGGTCGAAACGTGGAGAGGTAAAAGCTACCGGTGCACTTGTCATTTATGTGATTTTTGGAATAATAATTGCATTGACTTGGCAGTATAAGGTGACCAAGTCTCCTCCAGACTGGGTATTCATGTACTTTATATCAAAATTTGTCATCGCTCTTTGTCTTCTCAAGTACAGCATTCTGTGTTTAATGATGGAAAATGTTGTGGAATGCTTGAATAGGGCGTTATCCAATCTTCACGAAATTACCCCTCGTCAGTGCAATTCTATTAATGAAAATTTCAAGAACATCAGGTCTATGTATTGTCTTGTGTGGGACATCGCTGAAATGGTCAATGGAATTTTCGGAATTTCTGTTCTGATCATCATAACTTTCGTGTGTTATGGGATCATTTACACCGTTTTGAGGATGATAACTCTGATAAGGAATTCACATATGGAATCTGGCCCTATTACCATTCAGCCATTTTATGTCATGCAGCTGGGGTTGGTCATAGCGTCCTGCATTTTGATATGGTCTACCACTAACGCGGTTAGAGAGGTGTGTATCAAGTCTCAGCATGAGAAAAAAACTCAGTAAAAATTGCGTGGAATAAACGAATTTTTTTTTATAATTAAAAAATCAGAATTGTTGGATGAAAAACTGGAAATTGCATATTGACGTAATGAAAAATAACCAGATGGAGAATTCTTTTTTTGCTTGTAATTTCAATCAAACAGTTCATGAATTTTTCCCTTGATTTCAATTATTCTCAATTATTCCTTGAAAATCATGGAAAATCTGGGAAAAGTGGAAATCCAATCGTTTATTTATCAATTATTTCACGGAATTTTTCCTATTTTTTTCGCCACGTGTTTTTTTTTCTACAATATAATACTCATTATTATTTTCATTTCGCCATCAGTTTAGAAAAACTTCAGGTTTACTGCATAGAATGAGTCATCGTTCGGGAAGGGACATTATTCTTCGATTGGAGGTAACAAGGATTATCACAATCTTCTCCCCATAATATTCAGAACTTATTATTTTAAGGTTCTGGCATTTTCTCTAGAAAGTAATCAACAATTCACGGGATTTTCGGCGAATGGATTTTTCTGTCTTAATTACGCTTTACTGCAAGGGGTAAGATTTTTATTTAATTATATTCGAATTTCGTATGATTAACGAATTTTCTGTCTGTAACAGATCACGGCGGCGATTATCTCGTATGTTATGATCTTTTGGAATGTAAATGTGTGATGATTCCACATCATTTACGACTAGTGAAGAGCTTATCGATTATTTAAAAAATACCGGCATAAATTCAGTCCAAGCAGAAATTACTCGGAGCAACCGCAATGCGATAATTCCCATCGATCCTAGGGATAATTATCGTAATTATCATTTGCTTTCTTGTTGAGTTTTTTCAATTGAATTCTCTATAATCACTTGTTCGATTGAGCCTTCCAGGAAGATTTTCTCTTCAATTTTCCTGCTCATTCCACCAATTATCGTTCTCTAAAAATTATATTTAATTCTCATTCAATTTCCTAATTACTACTGAGTCGGAATTTTCATCAAATGGGTACTATTAAAAAATTAAAAAATTGTTTTTATTTCACAAAGAAATCATTGATTTTTTTTCACGAATACCTTTCAATAAATTCGTAAAGAAAACTCTCGTTGTTATAAAAATTAATGATCCCTTTGATTGATTTGATAATTTTATTCCTTGCCGGTGTTTACCTCTCAAGTCGAAAATGGGGCGATGAAAATCTAAATAATATATTAATTCCAAAATAATATATTTCCCCACTAGGCCGTTATTAGGAATTTTTCTGGCGATTATGTTGACAATTTTCTGGTGATTGGGTTTGCCTCGAACTGCAAACTCACAATGGCCAGAAAATTTCTTAACAGCCTAGTGACGAAATATACTATTTCTCGGCACACAAATACAGTCTCACGCATCTTCGCACGCACACTCAACATAACGGATGTCATGGCTGGCTTCGTCTGTAGATATTTGTACATTGCGATATTATTTCCTCCGCAATTTTCCAACCAGTCAATTGACTTGTTCTACAACTTTACAATATATATAAGAGTTCTTCCATTCCAACAAGAAGTTATTTCCTTGTACAAGTGGGGGGGAGAATGGGGGGGGTGTATCTATTCCCCGTACAGTCCCTGAAATTGTTTCTCAACTTTCCATAACCTCAACCGCAATCTCAAACATTCGATGTTAACAGCTGATCAAAGTTGTGCCAACATCTTGCGGCACAAATTTTTCCCTCCCAGGTTTAACTATTCTATATCCCCAGAATGGCGTTCATTGTTGACCGGAGTTTATTCCTCCGTAACATGAAAAATCACCGGTATTCCAGCAATCCGTAATTACTGATATTCAAGTCATTCAAAGAAAACCAAGGGGAATGTGTTTTATTGACGTGTTACAAAGCACTTCTCGTATCCTGTTTATCCCCGTCTCTAATTACCCAGGTAATTAACTGCTGATTGCCACTATCTTATGTCCAATTGTCGCAATTTCCTCTCTCGACTGCGTAAGTTCAGATTATCAACGTCAAGATTCTCGATAACACCATCTTTCATTGTTTAAAAAACCATTTAGGGGGAAAAAATTCATAGGACGTTGAATTTCAATGAAATCCCGAGAAAATTTCAGACTTGCGCCACAAGAAAACGAGGATTCACCGACTCATGTGGATTTCGCATCAACACGTGAATAATTAGTCTCGAATTGCGTCAGATATTCAACCAATCGGACATCTGAAAATGTGGTAACTCCATTTTCTTCATGCTCGCCATGAAAACCTCAACCTAACGAACTTTCAAAATGAAAAACCTATGAAATTCAATGAGGCGTTGCTTTCAAACTAAATCGGACTTTCCAATAGTGAAAATTCGTCTCCGGCTGAAAACTCGGCACTTAAAAAATCCCGTATACACTCCTCAATCAGAAATCACGGAAAATCTTTATGAATAATCCCCCCAGCGCCCCCCATCGATTTCCCCACAAGAAAATAATCGAGCGCGTGAATTCAATCTTACGATAATTTCACGGTGGCGAAGAGTTCCCACAAAAAAAAGCCACCATCAATACAACAAAAGTCGGCCGATGAGATTTCTTCCGAGTTAAAGTGTAACGAAGAGAAAATTCCGTAAAACAGAAGCCATCAGTCCCGATGAATCTGAAGACCACCAGCGGCAGTGTATTTAAGAGGTTGGGGTGAGGGCCGCGAGGAAGAGCCGCTGCAATGCCTGACGGTTAGTGCTGTGGCAATGTACTCGTCGTTTTTTTTTCCCCGAGAAAAAAGAGAAAAAAGTGAGAAGTGAAGTAGGTGGGGGAAAGGGTGAGAAGGAGATGGAGTTTGATAGGAAAGAAAATCGCGCTCGCACGCCGTCGTTAGCTTGTTAACTCGCACGCAATACCTCCTCGGCTCGAATACCGGATACGCTGTCTTCTGCGTTTCCCTCCTTTCCCTCTTTTCCCTTCTTTCCCTGCTTCCTTCCCTGGGTACGTCTGAAGAGCCCACCAAACGATACTCACCTGCGAGACCTTGTTGTTCCCTCATGCCGAGGTATGCATCTTCCCCGAGATTTCGTTGCAACATCCCAACCTACACCGCTCGGGGAATATGAGAAAAACCGTGTAATTACAAAAATTTTATCTTTATTAATATCTTGTTTATTTTACAAATTCCGACATGAGAGTATTCGCATAATGAGTACTCGCCATGATTGGATAGCAGGGTAAGAACCACAAAAAGACCCTATCCATCGAATCCATTATGATTATGTATTTTTATGGATTTTTATTTTTCTCGGGGCTCTACATAAATTTTAGTCGTCGTCGAACGAGATCCCGCGAAATTAAACGATGCATTTAATCCAATACTCCCTCTTCCCAACCACCATTCGTCCGGCAAGTTTCTTTCTTCCATTTTATTCTGTTCCTCTCGGTGTCCCCTTAGTTATCCGCTTCCTCGTTTACCTTGTACCTTCCCCAAAAATATCAACTCTTGTTGCTGTGTCCACACAACCGTGTTAAGAGTTATTGTGACAATTCTAACCCGTTACGCCTCCCTCAGGCCCCTGCCTCATCTCCTCATCCTCTGACGACTACATCATATAATTTTCACCGCAAAAAAAAGGAGGATAAAAATAATGGAGAAACGCCGTAGAGAAAGGAGAAGAAAAAAATCCACCAGAGCTATAATGTAGGAACCTAAGGCCATCAACGACCTCACAGGCAATCACCCCAGCGTTCCAACTAAATTCCCCCATCAATTTAAATTCATTAAATGCTCCATAAATTAAACAAACGTAGATCGTCGAAAATTACCTCGAATGGGCTTTTTTAAATTTACCTTTTCCATAATTTCTACCTTTTTTTAACCCCTCACTCTTTCGCTGATCGCTCTCCCCCTCGCTCTTTTTATCAGCAACTCTCATTCGTTCGCTCGCATTCACACCAAAAAACGTTAATAATAATTCAGCCAGGCGGTAAATGGTGGAATGCGAATATGGTGGTACTGGGAGCGTGACGGGATTTCGAAAGTTCTTCCCTCAGTTTCAAAAACTGTATACCATTACTGTCCCGCAAAGCTCTGGCTCACGTCACTCTTCAATTCCCAATTCCCCATAATACTTTCATATATCCCTCCCCCTTCCCCACCCGTCGTATTAAAAAGAAAAATTAACTCCCAGGAGTTGCAACATCACGGAGAAAAAACATTGCTCGTATATTCCCCCGGTGAAATCCCCCTCAAATAATCTCCCATCGATTTCTTATCGTATGCTGTTGAGAAAAAAATTGCATTTCATCGACAATTGACTGAATATGTAGATAATCTCAAGAATATATTCTCCAATTGACCGGTTTCCTATTCGTTTTCAATCACAAGATGTTCTGAAATTTCACTGGAGTTGCGAGTAAATAATAATTTCGACAATTTAATGCGAGAAATTCAAACAAAAATTTTTAAATGAGCGCCCATGTCGCTTTCGGGCATAACCCGCGAGAAATGTTATCGAGGATGAGGACCCGGGTGAATGATCGGTATGTGGCAAGTGTGGTGAGCTGAGAATGTCTGTTGCATGATGCCGCCATTCAACCAATAAGTGGCTCCATGTAAAAAGAAGTAAATTGTATCAATTCTCAAGGAGTTATTCTCTCCACTCGTGCCAAAGCGACTACGTTCGAGTTAAGATGAAGAAACGGGCTTCATCAATGAGAGCCCGCGGTATTAGCAATCTCGTTCTGCACTCTCGTTTCTGCCTGAAAAAATACAAAACTTCATGCGCAATAACTCTCAATTTTAAAAAGACCGACACTAAACACGTCCTCAAAATTCAAATCAATCAAATTCCCCTTAAAAAAAAACAAAGTCATCATAAACACGATCTCTCTCCAATATTTTCCCCAAAAATCCCCACCCGAAATATCTCTCGCCATCCGACTTGTTCTTAAACTAAGAGGAATTGCCTCGTGATAGCTCATAATGTTCTTAACCCCAGACCCATCATTCTCCGCACATACTTCGATGACACCTCAAACGGCTATCGCCCCTAGCCCCGATCCTCCAAGACGGATGACTTGAATCCTTGTATTTCACCCCCAGGAAATTCCCCCAAACTTTCAGCAAATGTTCTCCCCCCTGATTACCCAGTGTATCATAAACATCGAGCACTCGGTGAAACTTGCACCTCGACAGATTTGCAAAAGCCAACGAGCCGTGCTGGTTGGGGTTGCCAATGGAGGGAGGCAAAAAGGCGGAGGATTCACCGATCCAATCGGCACCCTTGTTCCGTTTTGCGCTCGAAGGTGTTTGCTCTCGTTATCGTAGGCCTCCTCCTGCTCTTTATGCTATAACCCGGAGTACCACCGGATGCATGCGTTACTAACGAGCCACCAGTGGTGCCCCGCGCGCGTTATTTAATCAGGGATAGCGCGCGATCGAGGAGAGGAGCAAAATGTTGAAAAAAAAAAAAAAAAATTAAACCTGAGGGGGAGAGAAAAACGAGTTTCTCGTATCCTCTAACAGGTGAGCACCGTGAATTTGGGTTATGTTACACACAGCTGATCAGTTAGATGCTGTGTGCCATTCGAAATATGCAAGCTGTTTGATTAATCAAGGGGCGAACGATGGGGGATGGGTGAGGGGAAAGAGGGGGAGTCGACTAAAAACCCCTGGCAATAACTCACACGTATATTGTAAGAGGTACACACGGCCGGAGGACATTGAAATGTTCCAACTGTTATCTCCCTCCCCTTTCCATTACAAAAATTGAGTACACAGTGTATTTTGACTTTCAAATATAATCACACCACCGATCCCGACAACGTGTGCAACAATACTAGTCGAATTATATCCACAATATACCACACCATATCCTCTTCATTCTCCCTTCCCCTTTCAACCCCGCATTGTTTTATTGCGTTCAATGTATTCGCATTTCAAAATTTCCTTTCATCCCATGTTGAAGGTTACACCGCATAAAATTATCTCCCCCTGCCCTCCTGAAAGTATCAGGCGGGGTATCACCTGCGGATAACGGGCGTGCACCAATGTACGCAAGGCTAACACATCGTGAATGCACAAGGGCCCATGGGCCTCACCACTGGGATTTCGCCTGGGTTGGATACACGGAGGGAAGTAGAAGGGCCCGGGCAAATGTACATCGCACCAGTGTGTATATAAGAGAGAAACAAACACGGCCGATCCAATCGGCGAGCTTGTTCCAACTCTCGCGTCCAAAGACGTTAGGGGCCCCAAAGGAGGTAGGTCCCCTTCCTACTCCCTGCCCCGTTGTACCGTGCGTCACGTATTCGTACCTCACACTCCCTCTCATTGCCCTCAACTTCGCATCCCCCTTACCTCTGCCCACTCCCTCATATTACCCCAACCTCATGGCGAGAACAAGAAGATAAAGAGAGAAATTAAAGACTGGAGGAAGATGCACAAGGTGGAGGGATAAGGATGCGTGCGTGCGTGGTTCACGGTGAAGAGTGAAACAATGAAAAAGAAGAAGAACAAAAGGGGGAGTATATGAAATAAAAAAAAAATATATATAAATAAGCGGAAGACGGTGTATGCCATATTGGCCCGATACCTTTTCATTGGGCCTTTTTTATTTTCATGATTCTTTCTTATTTTCATCTTGGAGCTAGTACATACTCAATACTCTCACTCTTACTCCTGGTATCTCTCGATCGGCAGCACGAATTTTCATCGAGGCATACTGCTGCAAAAGCCCGTGGAAGTAGGCGGGTTTGGATAGAGGCATTGTTCCAAAATATACTGCTCGAGGTAGGTGGCGACATCACGTAAACGCCCCGCGGGTTGAAAGAAGCTAGAGTGTGAGCGAGACGACTCACAATTTCTCTCACATATGAGCAAGCGATAAGGTATTGTACGGATGGGGAAGGATGGAAAGAGAATAGTGATGTTGTGTTGCAGAAGGCCCAGGTACCAGACACGAATCCCGAAGAATTCATCAGTATATCAAGTATTCAGTTTCATTGAAGTATTTATTATTGATGCCCGATAGGACATGCTGATGGGCTACCGATGCCGTACCCCTTTATCCCAGCTATTTTTTCTCATTTGCAGCCCCATCAGCGGTAAATCATGGAGTGCAAAAGAATCTCAGCACCGGCTCCTCGTCTCCGTGAAAAAGTTAATGAAGTTATTATCTTCACCATTAGTTTCAATGCGGACGTTTAATCATCAAAACAGAATGCTTTATTGCCTCTTCATTGCTGGTTAACTAGGTTTTTCAGCGTTGCGTGTATTTTCCATCAACAGTGGATTATCTCGGGGCTGTGAGCCACCGAGGGCCATCACTTCTCCCCCATGACTACACGGAACTATTTAATTCAGAACCCACTGTTTTAATACACAACCGGGTTTCCATCGTGCAAGCAATGGGTTTTCTTACAGGGTTATGATCTCACGTGCACCGGGGAATATATGACAACACGGAGGTGAGGCTACGGTGAGGCTGCAGTGCCACAGTTACTCTCACTCTTATACTCCCCTCATGCTGCCTTAATGACGAAGGGACACAACGTGACGCTTTAACTCTTTTATGTATAAGTGTATGTACCTATATAAACGTTTCACATGGCGTATAACTTCCTAACCCGTGTATGCAAGGAGAGTTGAGCAACTCTCTCGGGTTTTATGCCCAGTAGCATTCTTTATGTATTGTTCTCCTTCACCTCCTCCTCCACCACCTCCACCACCTCCTCCACCTCCTCCACCTCCTCCACCTCCTCCACCTCCTCCACCTCTTTCACAGCTCCCGACTCTTTACCACCGTCATGTGTACCTTTTAGACCCCTTTTCACTTCACTCCCCCGCGTTATATTGCTCCCCATACACTCACTTCACCTCGATTATTTTTTTTTTTTCCCACTCTCCCTCTCTCGCCCTCTCTGGTCCCCTCTCTATCTCACTCATTTTTTCTATTTTTTATTAACATGAATAGGTCTGTCGCCTTGTTATTTTGGACCCTCTGGTGAGACAGAGAAGTTGCCTTCGATATCAGCACGAAACGATCAGTACGTACAGCACGTATATCGTGTTACGAAACGGATGTAATAGAAACCACTAATCCAATCGTGCGGACTGGTGCTCGCCTAGCTTCGCGCATTCACCCTGTCTTTAATGGAATTATCAGAATTTACAATGAATTTCGATTGGATAGAGGGAGGAAGGGAGCTTCTTGGGTATTTCTGTCAGTGCTTTGGGATTCAATGCTGGTTATAGTGTCTCGTTAATGCGTGATTAATACGTTTGGTTCATTTAGTGTCTTCAGGGTCTGGCTCTTGGTGAGCTTGCACAAGTCAATATCTTCCATTTCTATTTTTCCATCTTCCCGACTAGAAGATCCTCTGGAAGAGAAGAAACAGAATTTGCTTCCCGTGGATACTCGGAGTCCAGTGGTCAACACATTATTTTTATGATTTACGTCTTGATTCGGCTGGACATCGTGGAATTGTCAGATGCATTGAATATCTTGATTGCCGTAAGTAAAAATGTGTGAAATACGTATTTTATTCGTTCGGAGGGATGATGAAACTTCTGCAGCGATTCGCAGAACGCTCTATTGGCCAAGGGTCATTTACAATCGCTGTGACGTCACACCGCGAATTTTGGATAACGCAGGATTTAACATGCGCTCATTTCTCGGATATTGTTAGGAGACAGTTCAATTCCAATTTGACATATTTATGAGGCATTTATCAACGAGAGGAGAATTGGCTAAATATTTTTTAAATTCTATATGCACAGTGTCCAGTGCTTGTCCTCTCTTCCTCATTTACTTCTCTCATTACTTCATCCCCATTTTTTCCATCTTTTTCATTAGTTCCAGTTGCCTTGGTGTTTTTCCACAAGGTCTGGGAAAGAGGATATGAGAATTGTTGGGTTCATTCGCTTGCACGGATACCATTTCGGCGCAAACCCCTTCACCCACCTGGGGGTGGGCTTGGGGTGGAGGAGGATGGGGAGGAGTGCAGAGTGGTCATGAGGGTTTATTGCAGTGCTTGCAGTATAGTGTGTAGGCAAACTGAAAGTGAGTAGAGGTTGTGTGTTGGGCATGTTCCGATCCTGAGCAGCTGTTCCATATAGTTTCTCTGTACGGCAGATGTTACACACGAGCGTCTCTCCTTTTCCGTTCGCAAGCCAAATCGTCCTTGAATGAATGCCACGTCCACCGTTGTTCCTCACTCCCCTTTCGCTGTTTTTTTTTCCCTTGAGGTTTTTTGTTTTGTTCATCGAGTCGCTTTGACTCATTGTTGCTCTTTTTCTTCCTGCACTCACTGATTATTATTATTAGTCACTGTCACGCAAAAAAAGAGGAACTGATGGTGCTTAATTCACGGGAGTTAAAAACAGGTGTTTTGGGTAATTAATGGCACTAAAAGCTCTATTTGTTATTTAAATATTGTGATTCGGCGAATTGGGCAGTCCCGGGGTTGAAAATAATTTATCTACTCCTCTGTGAAAACACGAATGCAGAAATAATATTGAATATAACATTTATTGTTGGGCTTAGTGAATCGGGTGGCATTTTGCCTGCATAAATTCCTATAAAACTCCAAACAATTTCTTGATTTTTTTTTTCTTTATCGCCGTTTGAATGCCCCCGGGGGAACAGTGAGGAAAAGAAAGAATAAAGGAGGAGTTTCGCCCTGCTGTTGAATTTGGCGTAAATGGGGACAATAAAACAGAGTCGTGTGTGTGCAGTCTCCCTCCCTCCCTTTTTCGTGAAAGTTTTGCGATTCAATCGACGAAAATTCGGAGGACTGCTCGTATTTTACCAGCTTCAGATCTCACTCGATATACCACAGAGCAATTTTTTCTCGTTTTAACATCGCAGGAGACAAACAAAAAGCGTTGAATTATTTTGCGAAAATGCCTTTTGTATTGATTTCACGAAGCCAAAGGTTCTCTTGGTTCTCGAGTTATGCAAAGTGGTTCTGTAGTGAGAGTTAAACACAAAGGTTCATATCTTCGGCAACCCCGCGGCGATCACATGGTCGAGAGGCCCAGTGGTCAACCCATACGATTCTTTAAAAAAGACAGAGAGATCGCCTCCGCCGATGCATTCGGGGTGCGGCACGTGCAAAATATGCATGTGCTTGCTGCAAGAGACAATGCCACTAACAGGTACTACGGTAGATTTTGGAATTCAAAATAGAGGGGACATTTGCCAAGGCTGACCAACCCGGTGAATCCGCTCAATTCAACCAATGAAGCTGTGAAGCGACACATTTACAAACCGGAGCACAAGTTCACGTTTCATCGTGACCGGTATGTACAAGAGGGCAGGAACAACCGCTCGAGTCGGTGAAAACAATTGTTTTAATGCTCAGTAAACGCTCACTACTCGAGAAATACATCCTCGCAACAAGTCGCGTGGCACCTTCATCTCGTTATTCCCTCACAATCCTCTAATCCGGCCATTACGAGTCGAAATTATTATACAAGACGCAAAGTGGCTCAACCCATTAATATTCCACCCAAATTCCATTCACACCACCGATCCAACAACACAAAATAACTAGATCGTTCATTCCTGACTAATAACCAAGCCCAAAAAAAAACGAAAAATCCATGTGTTATCGAGCCTAACGTTATGGTGTTTGCACGTGAGATTCTAACCCGTCAGCCGTGATTAAATTGATTTTATCCCCGGCATTCTGAATTCCATCTTCAGCGAGGCGTATAATATTTCAAAACACCTCTCTCCGAAATTGAATTTGCCGCGTGTATGCGAGCAGATTGAACTAGAAGTGCATACGGTGTCCCGTGGCAAGATCTTATGACTATAACGCACCCAGCGGATAGCGCCCCTGTGATCCATGCCGCCTCTGAAAATTGAGAATTCAATTGAATTTTTCATTCTACGTCTGGCAGTGATATGAGATGAACGGGGAGGGGACATCCCCCCTTGGGTGCGCGTGCTTGCCAGCATCTTGTGAACTCGAGAAACTTAACGCTCAGCAAAAATCTCGTGCAGCCCAGAATCGAGCAATTTTCGTTTGCCATCGTTTAGGCCACCCTGATTCCAACGACCCACGTTATATTCCCTACCCTCCACCTCCTCCCATCCTCACCCATTTGCCCCGATCGTCGATGAGATAATTTTTGACATTACTTGTCCGGGACGCTGTTGAAAAGTAAACCGCTCGGAGGTAAAGTACGCTTTTTGCCATCGCGCCGCAGCAGTTGGTAATAATTCTCCTTGGCGAGCCTATTATTATCGTGCCCGCAACTCTCCAACCACCGATTCCTCATCTCTCTCTCTCTCTCCACCTCTCATATCTCTCTCGATTCTCCAGCTTTTGCCTCTTCCCTCAGTTCAACGCAAAATCCCCCCCGCCGCCAGGAAATCTCAGTTTACGCGAGTCGCAATCATAGACACGCGGATCGTTACGGGGTATTTACGATGCGCGGCCGGAATCAGCCGATTTCGACGGGATCGGTCTGCCCGATTCCCTCACCCTCGTATTCCCAGTATTTTTTCAACATCTACCTCATGACATATCATCATGGGAAAATGTTGGAAAATGGATCGATCACTTGCTTTCAACACTCGACGATATCCTGGAAGTGAACGCCCCCCACGCACCGGCATAGAATGATCAGCCTTGTAATTTTAATAAAGCACCCGTCAATTGTCCCTCCCCTCCCACAGAGGAGTGAATAAATAAACGAAGCAGGGTCTCCTGTTTTAAATTCCCCCGGCCCACGCAGCGTGTACACTTTACCTCTTGAACTCGTACGAGACTTATCACCTCTGCGCTGTCCCAGGGGAGGGCACAGGGGGGCTCCCCAGTCTGGACCCGATGAACAAACGCTTCGACAATATGGATTACAATCGTGTATTCACCCACACCAAACCTGCAGACTCATGCATTCGACAGAGACGACGAAATGAATTGAGATGGTCGCGCGAGAATGGTGTACGGATGGTACACGAATGGTGCACGGGGAAACTCCCCTCATCACCCTCTTCCCCCGAATCTACCCCATCGTCTGGTGTCTGCTTCATCCATAACGCCTCACCTTCACGGTTATGTGTGGGAATGGGAATGGCAATGGGAATGGCAATGGCAATGGGAATGAAATTGTTAGCAAAAGAAGGGAAGGAAAGGGGCGAGGGGCGGGTGGCTGATGCTGGAGGCCAATATCTGTGTTTACCGTGCCTCGACTAGACCCCTCTCTCCTCCCTCATACATCCTCACTCCCTCTTTCATCCACCGGGATCCGCAACAAACTTGAAGGATTTCTCAACCGGTCCCTTTTTTCCCTATATAACTCTACAAGCACTGGCCGATCTCTGGGGGCTATTATCACAAATTGGCGGATAGAGTTTTCAAGAGTCGTGATATCGTAAATCGCCAAGTGGCTCTCTCTGGTATCAGGTCAACATCTCAATACTTGTTGCCCCGTTGGCCACCTATGGACCGGTGTGTGTATATCACGGGAAATGATGAAGGGAATCATTCGGTCGGCTGTGGGGATGGCGTAGGGGGTAGGGGATCCAGTGGAATTCCGACTTTTCTATAAAATTCCCCTCCCCTCTTTCTGAAGACTAAATCATAGCCTCTCTCATGATTTAACGAGATAAACCACAGTGACCAGTCCAAATACCCGGAAGATTATACATCATAGCAACGAGACGATGTTTTATAGTTGCTTCAACAGGATAAGCATATGTATACAGGAGAGCTGGTGAAAAAGGAATAATAATGGTAGATTTGCTCACACTAGTTCTGCCTCCTTGGTGCATTCAATGACGCTCCAAATCATCACCAGTGCAACGTCACTTATAATCAACGCATGGGTATAAATTACTTATCAATGAGATACATATGCGTTAATGATCGGTAACAAATGGACATTTTTATATTATTTTATTTTGTTGGTGAATTGATGATGAACGATAGAATATTCATGGGATGGTGAAGGCAGTTACTGCCCTGAGTGTACGGTTATAATAATGGGGACATGCGCATAACGCTGTGTTACCGATAGCAATCAGTCGTATGGACTAATATCCTTCAAGGTTGTTATACGTTATAATGGGAATAATTGTATCCTGCTGGAGATTTCGAAATGTTTCAGGGGCTCTGGAACTGTCTGAGTGACTTTATCTCTCTACGAGCGTATCGTTCCACTCTTAATCGATGAATTTTTCCTCTCGCTGGATTTTTATCTTGGTAATGTGCACGTGATAGATTGAATTGCAATTTTAGGCTCCGATTTCTACTACATGCCGGTAGTCTGATACTTTACATCGCCGAACAGCATTATGGAGTGTGGACTATCCGATGATTACTCGAGGTTTCTGATAATTGCGATGAGATCATGGACTTTTTTCACAAACTACTGGTGCTAGGGAGTTTTCTCCGGTTCTGGGAAACAATGAAATTACATCGGGTTACGTGATTTTCTGGGGGAATATGTTTGGTCAACACGCGACGTGATTCTCAGGATTTTAGAACGAGTTTCTCAAGCCAACTGTTAGAAGAGTACTCTTGAATGAAGGGTATTGGTGGTAGGGGTTTCAGAATGATTCGTTGTGCTGGAGAAAAAATTATTTCAGCAGAGGAGAAAGTACTTGTAGCTGCTACCAAGAAGTTTCTAAGGACGATGCAATTTGTGTATTTTCTCAAAGTATAACAGAGCAATTGTAGAAAATTAGTGCTGAATGTTGGTGCCAACCAAAAACAATCCCTCGACACCTGAAAATGCCAAAAATATATCTCGATCGAGCGCTGATAAACGAGTTGGAGAAATCGAGAAAATGTGCGAATTCTCCGGGAATTCTTTTCACACCATCTAATCCACAAGGTTAGCGTGTACCCAGGATTTAGCTTCTTTCCCGTGTACATTACTGAAGCTACAAATCTCGCTATTGTTGAGTACAGGAGAGTGGTGTGAGTGGTTGAGGTTAAACTGAAGGTAGAGAGAGAAAAGACGAAACCCACACGCGTGACGCCCACGACGAACTTGGCTAACACGAACCCATAAGAGCCCAACGACTCTTGTACGTCATGGATGACATCTCAAAGGTCGCATCTTTTGTGACTGTGTATGCCCGAAATATGTCCAGTGCACTCGCTCTTGATTGTATAAAATGGCCGTGAGAGGAGAGCCCTGGCCAATGTACGACATATAAATAATAATAATAAAAATAATGTATACACGGACAAAGGGAGGTAAAGTAAAGAATAAAGATAAAAATAAAAAAAAAATGAGGAAAAAGAAGTATGTAGAAATCAAGGTGGCATGAACTTGGGCATATATTCGGCGGGTATTCCGGTTATAACGGTAAATGAAATGTATTCCTTCACGGAAGCAAGCGTGAATTCATTACTTATATCTCTCCAAGTCCACCTTCTTCTTTTTACCTCGGTTATTGCCTCGTGATTCAATTCACCATTCAACTACCCACCCCCTACCGCTTCTCCCACTCTGTCGATTTATCGATGTGGATCGATAACGATCGAGTGCGAACGAGAGTTGGTGTCCACTTCATTAGTGCCCTGATCGCCGAATGCGTGCCACAAAGAGACGTTAAATCAGATATTGACAGGTTCTAGATGGTGGATATGATCTACCAGCTGAATGCTCTATGAGTAATATTTAGATTGGAGGTCAGATTAATTCAGTGATTACAAAAGCTGCTGTGTGTGCCTCCACGTTCCGTTACATACACCCGCGAGTCTGCGTGTCACGTTTTATCGTAAAAAGAGAGACCCGCGAGATAGTTGTACCCGAGAAATGCGTAATACACCCCTTGACGATCATAAATATTTATTCGTTATTCATATTGCTTTTGGAGTCAGCGAGGGCTCGCGGGGTAATTCTATGTTTATAAAGTGCAAGCTCGTTTGTGCAGTTAATCTTTTGAGAACTTTTTCAGGTTGTCAGTAGTCTCCCTTGCTTATCCCAAAAGAGAGCCCCGGGGATTGCCGATCGATCGACCATGAAATCCAAAAAAAAAAAATACATTGTCCAACACTTTTCACCAAATCCCTGTGAAAGCTTTTGCATTTCACTGTGGCCAGTCTAGCCTCGGAATTTCAACTGAATTCATTTGATATTTGGTGCTTGCTGTGCAAATAGAGCGCTACTCTCCATTTGGTATGCTAACGGTTTTTCCGGCGCAACAAATCACAAATACTTTGTCCCCAATATCCTGGTGCTTGTTTGACCGGTGAAACATGCGGTGAGATGCTAATGGTTCCTTCCAGATTAAACAGCGCCGATGTCACTGCCGTCACACCACTTTTATCTCAATTGCATGACTTTATAATGGGGATAGAATGATATGTGAGATATAGTAATGTAACAAATAGAAATCCGTTACCAGTTGTGTGTTGCATTGTGGGGTTATGTGTTTGTTGGAAGTTTTAAGGATTGGTACATGGAACTTACATGGCTCGTGCAGGCGTATGTACACAGCAGCTGCAGGTAGGCATGCGGGTGGCATTGACTCGTTTGTTTCAGATTCTAGTCCACTGTTTTCTGGTTTTGTGCATGAGGTTTATTCAGGTGGCAAAGTACTTTTCGGTTCACCGTTTCTGGAACATCCAGGAAAAATTACGAGAGAGTAATTATGATGGAAAATGCGACAGAGTTGCCGTAATTTTTCGGGATTTTTATTAATCCTTCAGAAATAATTGTAGTTATATGTCGAAAGGATATCAGAATCATTGTTGATAAGTTTATTATTCAAGTGATTGTAAATTGTTTATTTTGATTGTTCTTGGCTTCAGGGATTTTTATAGTCTCAGAAATTATGAATTTTTTAGTATGGAATTGTTTTAAATTAGTGAAGAAGACCGTGAATTTGATTGGATCGTTGAGGATACGGCTTCTTCAGACGCTCGGCATAATCAATGTCGACTCTCATTAACGCATTGAATTTTCCTGTTGAAACATTTGAACGAGCTGAAATAATTAGCGAAACATCCTGGTCGGTTCAATCAAACTGGTTATTCAGTTCTCCAATATCCGATGATCTTCAACTTCATTTATAATTAAGGCAGCCATGAACATGATCATCAATTCTTTGTAATATCAACCAACAATTTCCGCCAGTTATCAGCAATAATTGAACCAAAACAAGAAATATCTTGAAGTAGTCCCATACTCTTACGGTAAACTCAAAGATTATCGAAAATTGCAAAAAAAATTCCAGAGAACTCGATTACATCTGCAATCGTTATTTTTTGTCAATTTCATTATCCTTTTGGCTTTTTTATAAAAAAAATATTGAAAATTCTTGAAATAATCAAAATAGTTGCAATGAATTTTAAATTTTTAGAATTTTTGGAAATTAATGGAAAATTTCATGAAAATTGCTAATTGATAAAAATGTGACTGAAAGTTCAAGAAATTCCTAAAAGTATAATTGAATTTCCGCAAACACGAGACCCTTTAGGTGTCTCTCCCTGAATTGCCAAAAAATCTGGACAAACGATTCTCCAAATAAAACGGTACTCGTTACGCACCGCAGGTGGAGTCCAACGACCTGTCGTTATTATTCAACCCTCATTGACGATTCAAATTGGCACTGAGGAATGCCGAAGTCAAAGCCAAGTATAAACTCGATAAATTAAGTATTCAACTTTTGAAAGGGGTCCCACACTGATCGTTGAATAATTGGTGTGAATCATGAGCTGTCAGTTTGCTGAATGAGCCAATGAAGTGATTTTCAAGTAGATGGACGAGGAGAGACGAGAGCCACTCCAAGTTGACTCGTCACTCGTGATGACAACAAATACATCACCTCGTTATTCAATAATTCGATTATCGACGCGCGACCGCGCATCTCCGGCGAAACTATTTCAATGGAGAGTGGGGGATGGGTTGTTGCATTTAAAGGCATAATGCCAATGAATGAGAGATTAAGGTGATGATGAGGGAGGAGAAGCACCTTTCACTTTGCCTATTGTCCCAATAACACTTCTAGAATACACCAAGAAATACGCGATCCATTGTTCGATGACTGCGGGGAGTCGAGTGCTGCACACGCTGCAGGTTTTCGTGGTGCGACAGTTAACAGCGCTGGATGATGCAGCAAACATTCACCGAAACTTCTCAATGGAGTTATTATATTAACAAACTTGGTCTAGATGCTGGCGATAAAGTGGTTGTCTGCTGGTCGTTGGATCAATAGAAGGAATGAAATTGCAATGATTCGATTGTGGTTTTATTTGGATTGGATTATTGTCTTGTAGACAATCAGCAGTTTGTGGATGGTGTGCCAGTGGGGAAAAATAAACAGCATGGATTTTAAAACATTGAAAAACAGTGGATTTTTATTCGTCAGTCATAATTTATATTTCAGTTATCTCTTTGAACACAGAATTTGTTTTTTAAGTTTTTCTTCTCAAGAAAAACAAGATATTTTTTGCATAAATGAAGTGAACAGTGGAATAGAAAAAAGTCATTTATTTTTGCTTGAAACACCTGTGTTTCGATTTGAAATATAAAACGATTAATTTACAGGCTGAATACGACAATCCCCGCATGCACGGATATGTATATAATATTTGTTAACAATCGTTTTGGGGAGTCGACGCACTCGGGCAACAGAGACTGTCGAATTCTATTGAGGACTTCGTTAAAAAAAAAAACATAATGGTTTTGCATATGTTTGCGGAAGAAATTGACGATTCGACGGAGTAATTGGTTTTCACTGGATGGAAAAATAATTCAACTGTGTTGAAGTTCAATTAAAATTGTTCTCTGTCATTCCATCAGTGTAAAAAATTCAACGAACAATTGTCCAAACAGAGTTATTTAATAACCTTTTTTTTTTTCTTACTAAAGTCCTCAATTCTCGTAATATCAGAATAAATAAAAAATAAATCCTATTTTACAGTTTCACATTTGACATTTCGTTTTTTCATTGAATTTTGATAAAATTTCCCCTCCCCCCTTCTGACGTTAATTAAAATTCAATAAACAATTTAAAATAAAAAATAATTAGAGAGTGATATCACGACGGGTTTTAAATTGAAACCCTCTTTAAGAAGCTATACACTTGTAAATAGCGCCCCATAAGTACGTCTCTGTCATTTGAATTTAACATGTTAATGTGACAGTTTTATTATCTCACAGAATAACTTCTCACAATTGTCACAAACGCCTTTTACATTTTATCTCTAACTTTCATTACCCTCAAGCTGGCATCTTTAGACACCAGTTATGTACGATGATAACATAAACTCGTTGTTCACGATTCAATCGTAAACCCTGACATTAAGTAGCTCATGCACAATTTGAGATTATTAATAATGAGGCGTTGAATAAAAATCAAAAAGGAAATGAGTAACGCGAGACTCAAGTGTTCTTCAAATTTTTTTGCAGCACTATTTACATTTGAATTTAATCTATCTATCGGCTAACCCATCAAATTTACAAAAATTGAAACAAATATATATATATATTTATCTCCTCACTGGCAAATTCCACTCTCATTCACTTTCTTCTCAAAAATCTTTCAAACTCTCCGAACATATCATTGCAACGCACTCATTCTCACCACACAATTTTCATTTTTATATTTGCTCTATATACAGACTTTCGAGTGACGCGCACATTTATTTAAAACATTCAAAATTGTCAATTCTCCGTTAGTGAATATTCGGCACCGTGACTATTTACACTCCACACACGTATTGCACTGTGCAGTGACTCTTAATGGAACCTTATGCGTATGGATATATTCATTTATTTTATTCGTGTAGATGATTTATGTACTGTCCACTGATTGTCAACATCTCACTCACTCCCGAATAATAAATTACCAATTGATCGATAATTACACAGTTCGGGTATGCCAAAGGGTCACTAGTATGGAATAACATAACCAGTCTATGATGAATAATTGATTCATATGTGAACAGCAACACTGCGCGCACCACTAGTTTGATTATTGTGTTGCCGTCGGACAGGTGGTGGCTGTCTCCTCTGATTGTTGGTTCTCTGGTTGTTTGGCACATCGGGCAGGGCAAATCTCAATTTCTCCCAAAATAGTTTATCACCCCATTGTAAATATGTGTTTGTCTTGAGATACAGTCTTATATCTGGATCTAAATCCCTCTGGGGTACATCCCCAACGAGTACCAGTATGAGTCTACGCCGCCTGTCACGGAGGACTTGATGATGCGCTGATTTGAAATCAAAGCGACACCACTCGGACTTGATGAAATTTTCCGAGAGAACCATAATAGTTCTCCTCGATGATTCAACAGCTTGAACGATGGTATCAGCTATGAAACTCCCCACCGGGAAGTCACGATAATGTAGACACAATTTGTAGGAGGGATTTCCCATTTCTAGTACTGGAGCCAATTCTTCAGCGACAAATGCCTCGTCCTTGGAGCTGTAGCTGACGAAAGCGTCGAACTGCTTGTCTCGATCCTCCCTGTCGAACTCGGTGCTGCGGTAGAATATTCTCACCCCGAATCGCGAGTGAAACCACACGCGAAACTCCTGTCTGAATATGAATATGAGCATTCCAAGGAGAACAATAACGAGAAATACAGCCAGTGTAGAGACAAGGAGAGGCAAATAATCCTGGAGGGCTTGTCTCTCGATAATGGTCTTGGTTAGATTGCCCTGGATACCGTTGTCAATACTAGCAAGTCCTGTGCACATCGAACTGTCATTGGATGCTCCCTCGATCACGGGAAATCCAAACTCGTTGTCCCTGAAGACCTCCTCGCCGTACGCCTCTAACTCGGTGACATTCAACACGCACCTGAGCTCCGATACATCGACAACACGGTTTCTTGCCGCGAGTATCCATTCCCGATAAACCTCAAGATAGTCGCACTCGCATGACCACGGATTCCGCGAGAGACTCACTTCGACAGACATTGGTAGGGACCAGACCGCCAAGGTCGTAAGGCGATTGCCCTGCAACCGTAGAACCTTCAAAGATCTCAGGGGTGAGAATGTGTTGTTGGCGATTGCTGAGATCTCATTGCCCTGCAGATGAAGGGCCCGAAGATTGTCAAGACCCTCGAATTCGTGTCCACGCAGTTCGTGAATTCTGTTGTCCTGGAGATGAAGATCCTGAAGATCCCTGAGGCCATTGAACGATCGATTCTGAACAATTTCAATGTTTGAGGCATTGAGATAGAGAACTCTCAATTTTTTACGACCGATGAATGCATGACTGGAGATGATTCTCAGGTCATTGCCATCGAGATAGAGTCTTGTTGCATCCATGGGTATCTGCTCGGGTAGTCGGTTGACGTGACCACCGGCAGAACAATCCACGACATTGGCCGACCACGATTGGTCGTGGTAACAGGTGCAATTATTCGGACATGTCATTTCACAATCGCAAGCATCAAAGTCACAACAATGACACAGTGCAAAGCAGTGTGACTCATACTTGCAAAGAAATTGTGAGTGCGATGCCTCTACAAGGGGCACGTACATGCGTTCACGGTCGTACAAGAGTTTACAGTATATGCTCTCAAGATCCATCACTTGTGGATGTATGCGCGACTGGTTTTGCCTGTTGACTCGCTGCAGCCATTCCATGGTGCAGTCGCACAAATAATGGTTGTCGCCAATGTAGAATTCAGGAAGCGGTTTGTCCGGTGGTACAGCACTTATACGCAACGCATATGTCTCAAGATTCTGTATTCTATTACCCTTGAGATCGACTCGAGTGAGATTTGGCTTTTTGAAAAATGCGTAACTTTGCACCTTGGATATGAGATTGTCGTTGAGAAAGAGTACTTCGACACTCATGGGTATTGCATTTCCCGTTATCTCGGTCAATTTGTTCTCACTGGCATCGAATGTACTTAACTGAAGTTGCGTCTCGATCTCAAAGTAATTGCCAAGTTCGCTTATCTCATTTGCGTGTATATCCAGCCACTGTAATCCCGTTGGTATCATAGCATAATCAAACCACTTGAGTTTATTATCACTAACATTTAACCACACTAGATTCGGTAGATTGGCAAACAGTCCAGTTATGTCAGTCAATTGATTGCCATCCAATCGAATGGCACGGAGATTAGTGTTGTCATCAAATGCACCAGGCTCGATATATTGTATCCGGTTACGCGACAGATTGAGTATCTTGAGCTCTTTAATCTTCTCGAAGATGCCTTTAGTGAGATTGCCAATGTGATTTTCCGTGAGCCGGAGGCCGTACAACTGTGACACGTGGTCGAAGGTACCAGTGGGTATCTCCGAAATGAGGTTTTCACCAAGATCGAGGGTGCGCAACAGAGGCGTGGCTTTCAGTGCATCCGGCACCGCTGTCAGTTGGTTACCGTTAAGATGCAGGTCCTGAAGAGACGAGGCGTTTCGTAACGAGCTTGGATGAAGTGCACTGAGTCTGTTATTATCCAGCGAGAGCAGGCTCAGCACGTACAAGCCGCTCAGAGTGGTCGCGTCGATAACCGTCAACTGATTATCGCTCAGTACGAGAGTGTGCAAATTGTAGAGCGCAGCAAATGTATTCTCAGAGAGACTCTCAATAAGATTCTCCTCAAGACGTAGAATCTGCAGGCTGTAAAGATCCCGGAAAACCGCTGGCTCAAGTCTGCTTATTCTGTTGCTAGACAAATCGAGCACCACTAGTCTAATGAGACCAGTAAATGTCGCTGCGTTTACCCACTCAGTCGTTAATTCGTTCATACTCAAATCAAGCACCAGCAGTTGGGTGAGATCGTTGAATAATCCAGGTGGTAACACGTTCAACGAGTTGTTCTGCAGGTGAATTTCTTTGATGTTTCGCGCATCGTTGAACAACTCTGGTGGTAAACTCGACAGACGATTGTCCGTGAGTTTAAGTACAACCAACGAGGAAAGACTCTCGAAGGCACGATCGGCCATAAAGCTAATGGCGTTACTCCGAAGATCGAGACTTTGTAACCGAGCGAGACCGGAAAATGCCGCTGTCGGCAGGCTCTCGATGCTGTTATTACTCAGATCCAATTCCCGTAGATTACTTCCACAGCGTCCAGCACCAGCGCCAAAATGAAAATTCGATAACTCTCGGAGGCGATTTTTAGTCAAGTTGAGCACCTCTAGATTGTGCAGCGAGCACAGACTACCCTCCGGCAAATTCCACATATTATTTTCTCCAAGGTCCAGTCTCTCAAGCTTTGAGAGCTCCTCGGTAAAAGCCCTAGTCGATACATCCAAAGCCATTGGCGACCAATCTCTATTATGAGTACGAACAGTGAGATTCCGTAGCTCTTTGAGGCCCTTAAACGCATCATCGGACAAATTTCCAATCTTGCAGTACTCGATGACAAGTTCTCTCAGTTCAACCAGTGGCCTAAAACTACCAGCGCTCAGTGAACTCTGATATAAAAGACCGTCACTGCACTCCAACCTTAGTCTGACAGTGTGCTGTGGCTGTATAACACTGAAATTGGTATTTTCAAGTTCACTATTAATAGTCCGTAGTCGACAAACGAGTGAGACATCGTCCTCACTGTCTCCCGTTGCCACCCATTTGCACTCGTCCGGTGCTTTGTACCTCAGTGCTTTGCTCAGTGAGGCACCAAGCGAGCCGAATATTGTACCGAGTAGGATTGCCAGAAAAGCAGGATTCCCCTGCATCTTTACATGAAAACCCACTCAGCTGGCTCTTATTATTCCATGAAACACCAATTCCCTCCTAAATTACCCTCAAACACCATAAATTCCATCTAGAACCCCATATGATAATCAGCCTTAACCCACCGACATTGTCACTCCAACCACCTCAACCCTCAACATCACTCATTTATTCCAAACAGCTAAAGATTGACTCTTCAATTAACACCAGCACAGAATCACGTTATATCCAGAATAATTCCATCTCGATTGCTCACAGCACAAGTTAAGTATCCAGTGAAGGGTTAAGAGGGGGGGGAGGGGACTGGTTGAGACCCGTTATACTAACTACAGCTATAAAACGAAAGGTAAAGCCACGGTGCCCGAAGAGCACGATCGAGCAAGGATCCAGCAAGATCCACTGTTCTTCGAGGACTGGTTGGTAGATGGTGGCGGTGTTAGCTGGGCCCCTCGTACCACCGCCACTCTCCCTCACCCCTCCCCACAACCATCGCTCTTCTCCCCGCCATAGTTTTCCCCCACCCCCCCATACCACCTCTCTTTCCTGGGCCCCAACCACTTGGCGAGGCCTATAAAAACAAGACAGGTACACTCGGCATGGGCCCTTACAGTGGCTCTTGAGTACTTGCCTTCTCTCCTCATTCTCAGTCCCTTCGTCAAGCCCATCTAACCTCACTCGTACATTTTCACATTTACTTCATCAATTGTATTGTTATGTTTTATATAGCCATTGTCGGTACACTAGTCTCAGTAGGATCAATGTGAAGTACACACCAAGGTATTCACCACCGTTGAATTTACCTCGAATTCTCCGTAAGGCGTGAAGATACCGTGATGAATCCCGTAATGACATCTTCCCAATGAGTGAACACGCCAGTATTTCAAGCCTTCAAATGAACCGGCGTGTGCTGTTGACAATGGGTTAAGTTTTCTTCTTAACGTAACGGTATTGCTGAAGCCAACGCCTCCTTGTCTTTCTTTTCTATTCCTCTCTTCATCACCACAAAAAGCCATTTCAAACGCAGTTCACTCGGTTTCTACGTGAGCCTCCACAAAAGATTGATAAAGGGACACCTTACCCAACTGTCACGTAGTGTGGCCATTCATTCCCATTTCTAAACACCGCTCGTTACTCACCCACTACTTCTGTCTCTACCCGCACTCTATACAGCTACAACCGGCTTGTTTCATATCGTCTACGAGGTGCACCTTCAATTCACCACATGTCATACAAAGTCTTTCGCCATTTTCCTCCCTTTTCTTCCTCGCTGATTCAGGGGTGCGAATCTTCATGGCTCGGTGATGGATAATAAACATATTTGACGTGGGGTGTGAAACAATCTTGCGGGTTTACCACTTTGGGGTTCATCACTTTGGGGGAGAATCGTTAAGTGGTCCCCCATGGTGCCGACTACCCCCTGTCAAGAGGCCCTCTTCGTCGGCATTCACTGATTCTAAACATATCCCGTCAGGGGTTTCACCTTTTTTTCTATTTTTTTTTTTTTTTACCACTTGTATAATTCAGCATTCGATTATGGCATTCATGGGGGACTACTCAGAAGTATCGGATTCTTATGATGTCGTTTAATTCAATTTAAAGGGACAATTAGCAATTTTCACAATTCACTTGAAATTTCAATGATTACTCTGTATTTAAGGAGTATTCAATATTTTTCAGAGCGGATACCAAAATATTTATGATATATTCAGACGTGATATATTTTAAGGTATATTGATATGTTAAATTTCAATTTTCGAATAATTAATTAATTTGAAATGTTATTAAAACGAAATCTTAATTAAAGCGAAATCTTATTTGGAGTGAATTGAAATTGTGGGCATTTACGGCCTTCGGTTATTAATCAGTCACCGTGAAAAAAAAAATTCAATGAAAATTTTTAAACGGAATACCAAACTACCCATGAAATTTCAATTCTCTAGTATATAGGGCAGAACAGTTGAGTGCATTTGGCCCTTCCGGAGTTCTATCTTCAAATCTATTTTTTAGTGGCTCTTATTGAGAAATTTATGGGATTTTTTATGTTTCTGTTTCAGGTAAGTTATCAATGCGGGAATGGCCGAGCCACGAAAGATATGAAAGCATTTAAGGTAGATGATTGATATTTCCGATAAAGCCGAGGGTCTAGTATGCCCCATCCAAAATAACCGAAACCCATGAAATACCCTTTTTTTTTTCAAGCAGCGCATGATCCCACGGGAATATTTCTCCATCACTGGAGTGATTCATTTATTCCCAAGTTCATTAACTATTAACGAACGGTTGAGTTAAATATGACCAAATAAATATTCGTTTATACATAACGAATGATGATCGAAAGGCGAGAGTGAAAACAAATAAGACTCGTCAAACATCAAATATTTCTCAGCACTCAAAAAAAATGGGACTGAATCGGCCCGACAATTTGGACTCATTTATTTCTCGTGAAATATTAATAATTCAATATAAAAATTTATTAATATTCCCACCGAATCTATTAGCAAACAATGACAAATTTTCTATAGATCCACCTGTTCTGCAACTCAAATGACCAACTTCCATCTTTTCCTTCTTTTCCCCGTGCACTCACATCTTTCCATAACGAGCCCCGACGTTATCCCATTCTTCTCACCCCTCATTTGTCATCCTCATCTTATTCAAATGAGCCCCAAGATTTACTCACCCTGCACTTTTCATTATCAACCACGAACCAGCGGTGACCCCCATCTCACAATCCGTAACGAGTAAAATTATCAGTTTACGAATGGGTTAACACGTTCGGGACTATTCAGTGACACGATGAGCCTGTCGTTACCATCTCACCAGTCCCTCATGCCTTATCACACGATACCACACACGTATCCCCTAATTACAAAAAAAAAAACAGGGAAAAAGAAAACGTCGAAAGCGACAATTTAACGAGCATCCGACATGCAAATTGTAGCGTATAATTTTCTCGATATGTTGAAAAGATACAATTTCACACGTTATTCATCTCCGAAGATAGATAGAGTCACGCGTTGGAGTATAATGGCGACAGCAGGGAGTCGGATAAATAAAAAAGCTGAGGTATGTATCAATGTTCTTGCTCCGGTGATACGCCTGACCGACACCGTGTCATCTACTTGTACGTACAGGAGTTGAACTTGAAGGATGGGGAAATAGGTGGTATAAAAGTAAGGAGAGTTGTCCACTGAGGCCCCCCGAGAATGAGAGAGCCTGATTGCACGACAGTCGTTCATAATTACGCATCAAGCACAAGGGCCTAAGTACACGCGATAGCGACAAGGGATGCATTCCCCGTCCAGGCGTGCGTTCCGTCGGTTACCACTAATGTCAGGGTTTTATGAAAATGAAAATAAAAAACCTTCTAGGCAACCCAACAGAATCCCAGTGGTGAAACAGAAGGGGGAGGAGGGTAAGGGCGCCTAAGGTTGGAAATAAGGTAGGGTTGGCAGTACTGCCAGCCGCCGTGCCGCATTCCACCGACTGTTTGAATCCGGACGTTGCATTCGTCGGCTCCCCTGTCCCTTCTTTCTCTCTTTATCGCTGTTTGCCATCCTCCCTCTTCCATCTCCTTCAGCAAATCCCATGGAGGCCCCACTGGCATTCGATGGGGCCCCGCAGAAGCTCGCGTGATGCCCAATGGCTCTTCGTGGCTTGCGAGATTTTCAGTTTAATGCGTGTTAAACTTCGTGAAAAATACTCGCTAACAAAGCAATGAGATTGAGCCGTGGTGGGATTTCACTTACTACACACCTGAATCCCTGAATCCCTGAATCCCTGAAATCCCTGCTACAATATTAGCTATCACATGAGTTATCCCTGAATGCTACCAAATTACGGTGGAACATGTTTCACCACATGTTGTCCCTCTGTTTTGTCTTTGGGAGGAAATAAAAGGAATAAGCCAATTGCCGGGACTTTGGGCTTGATGCTCCGAGCGGGCAATTAAATAATTTGTAAAAAAATAGTAAATAAGATAAAAGAAATAATTTTCATAGTGGAATTCGGGGTATCTGCTGGGGACCCAATCAAGCCCTTGGTTGCGGAGGAAGGGAGAGGCTCGTTGGGTTCGGTATTCGTGTTACGTCAGCAACGATAACTGGCAGTGCCTGGGACTTGATAGGTCCAAAATGGATGGTCTGCGGCGGGCCGCGGGCACGCGAGAAAAGCGGCCGTACCTTTTTTGCTCCTAGCTTGATGATAAATCAAACGGCCGGCGCCGGATCAAACAAACCCACCAGCGTGATAGGGGGAGACAGGCCAACACAACTTCTCGTACCAATCAAATTTTTCGTCGATAAGAAATTTCAAATCTGTTCACTCTCGTATGGCTGTTACTCGGATAGGGTGAGCGGTGCAAAAAAAAAAAAAAAAAAAAAACAAATCCATTGAGAAAATTGGGATCGAGCTCGGATGGTGCGATTAGGAGGTTCAACTTCCTTATGTTTATTTGGTGTTAGGTAAGAGTGTGTTGGTTAGTTTAAAGTCTGATTTGCGAGGCTGAAAAAGGTACCGGCGTTGAGGGCTATTAACCCACCGGGGAATTGCGAATGTTTACCTGACATGGGAAGGACCCAAGATGCATGAACGAGATCAGGCTTACCTGATTCAGTGTGAATTCATGCGCTGGGCGCTGTTACATCAGTCCTGATAACAAATGGTGCGATCATCGGTGCGGAGAAGGGGAGATAGATCGAAAGCAGGTCTTGGCACAGGATTTTCAGAGGAACTTGAAGGAGACAACCGGCGGTCAGTGATCGCAGTGGCTCCCCTTTCCCTAACTCTTACATTCAATCGTTACATCTTGCTTTCATCCACTAAAAGTATATCCAGGGGTTTTGGCCAGTGACGAGGCCAAACCCATCCACTCAGCTCTTCAAACTCTTCTAGGGCTTGATTGATAACTCCAGCATTGCGTAATCTGGAATTTACAGAGTCATTGAGCCGATTGATTGGACGAGGACTGGAAATGGAGATGAGGCGATTATTGCCTCTTAAGGTTTGTTCAATCAATCTCGTTTCTTCATTTTCCTCTTCAGGTACGTTTTAACCGTTCGATTTTTTTTCTCCCCCATTTCTTTTAATGGGTAGTTGAGGAGAGGCGTTGGTAAGATCCAACTCTTTGCTGCTCAATTTACTCATTTCACAGTTGAATATCGAGAAATCATGGCAACATTAGCTGAACTACGGGGTTTCTCGAACTGTTAAACTCATCTTCGTTTTTATTATTCACTATCTCGATCCTCACTCTCACTGACTCCACTACCTTCCCTGTTTACATCGTGATCTCCTGTGAAAGTGAAGAAGCAAAACTATCCCTCGAAATGTTTAGCCGGTCTCTTATTGATGATAACTTTCTCTCACGCTCCACGAAAATCACGAAGTCATAGAGAGCACGGGAGATATGGATCGAGCTGTATTCCGTTGTCATGTGGAATTTTCGTGTGCCAGTGTGATATACCGAGCAGCTGTGACCCAAAGAGCCTGTGATGCAATGGAATATATGGTTTATGCCCTCCGATTCGCTCCGCAGCACTTTCTATCGGTGGATTCCATTTGAATAACTCTTCGATCACTCTTATTCCGATTCGAATGTAAATGTCAAAATTCAGAGTTCTTCGCATGCTCAGCCCCGTACGATATTTCGCTGTTCAGCGACTTTTCAATGACCTTTTCTCATTCAAAATAATCGAATGGAATTATTGTCATTTTTTAAGACACCATTTTTTTTATTTTTCGCAATTCAAGTCACAAATTCATCTAAATTGTCAACTATCAGAAAATTAGAGAAAATTGGGTGTCTTTGTTAAATAATTATTGATTTTTCTACGAAAAATGATTAAAAATTTTAAGTTGTTTTATTTGAAATTTCAAGAGTAATTTTTCAACGGTATACGTGAACTACTGACGGATCGATAAAAGATGATAAAAATGTCGGAGGAAGTGCTGGTTTAAATTTTTAAATAATTCAGAGGCAAACACTAACAAACTTGCGCTCGAGATATTGCATATTCCTCTTCCTCGGAGCATTCTCACACTGGCAACTTGAGTTTTTATTATTCAATTTCACGCCTCCGATTATGAAAAAATGGCGTAATTTTGCCGGGTACAAGTCAATTAACGCAGTTATATGCAATACGCAGTTATTATTCCTTTTGCATATGGGGAGATATTCTTAATAGTTCTGGGTAATGCCGTTGCCGTAGGGGTAATACCTATTAGCATCCACATGATGATATTGAAAAAACAGGTGAAGTGAAACACAATATTACAGCATTAACGTGTCTCGTTAACGTGTAATTTTCCAACAAAATCTGAATTCACTCCTGAGCTATTTCAACGGCAGAGCGGAGCCTATAATTTCCGTGATGAAATTCGTGAAATATCACGACTGCATTATGTCACTGCTGACCTATCTCAAGTATTTTATCAAAAGCCACGATATAACCGGGCTAAAATTAAAATTTATCTCCCTAATTTGCAGGTAGATAAATCATAAGTTTAAAAAGTCCCCCGGAAAAGTAAACGAGATGAAGAATGAGATCGACTTCCATATCTGGTCTCTCACCGTTAAAGAATGTGCTTTCGCCTCGTGCAGATTCTAGAATCGGGTCTTGGGTTTATATCGCTTATTGTTTTAGACGGAATCACGAGTCCACGGTAAAACGCAGTCACGATAAAACCACGGGTTCCCTACCTCTTCGCTTTTTCGTGACCAGCCTCACCTCTCCTCCCTCTTTCTCTCCACCTTTCAGTCCAATCTGTTATGACTCTTATCTCCTCTCTCATTTTATCATCTCTCTTTCTCAGGCATAACCCTCGTCATTTTCATTTCCATCTCACTCTCGTTGGATCAAACCTCTCTCTTCCTATCTCACAAAATCTCACCCATCTTCAACTTGCATGCGTCTCTTTGCGCTCACCTGTTGCAGAAGAATCCACCGTATTCTCCAAAAGGGAGGCCAGTCCTCTCTCTCTCTATCTCACTCTTTCTTTCGGTCTCCCTCTCCATCACCCAAAACTTTTTTACCGAGTTGAAAGAGCACGATTGCCTAGTTCGACATTGCCCTCACCCATTCAATCCTAATTCACAAACAATGCTGCTACTGTTCATTCTCACGGCCGACTTTGAACATCCCAGCGAAAAATTAAACCACGTGCTCTCGCTGTTCAACATATTTTTTATTCGCCATTTCCGCTAACAAATGCATCTACATTCTCGATGTTGTGAATTCTAGTTCACTTCAAGGGGGGATCGCTGTGGAATTGGAAAGTATTCGTTAAGAGAAATTTCAACTGTACGATTTAAAAAAACAAATAAATTTCCTATGCTATTCTGAAAATTGAAAGAAACATTGGTTTTCAATTAAACGAGAGTTCAGGAAAATAGTCCCCTGAATCATCGGTGAGAGTAAAAATTAATTTGTGTATTAAATTTTTAATAGTTCTCAGTAAAATCACAATATTGCATTGAGTATTCAATTTCCTGACAAAAATATTAGTTTTGAAATCGAGAGTAATTTTATAAGTATGAAACTGGCTTTATCCTCATATTGTGTGATTTACCGAGAAATTTTCAACTGAAAATTCTATCAGAATTACATAATTACGAATTTTCAAGCGGAGCACTTCGTTTTGAAATTCTCTGTGACGGATTTCCGCCTGAAATATATTGAAAATAATAAAATTTACCGTGTAAATTTTGAACTGGAGTAACTCATATATCGGATAGCTGAGTGGTTTGGGGTTCGTCATATAATGCCTTTTGCCAACTAGACACATGAAAAGTGAAATAGGTCTCACCACCGTTGAAGGTAGTAACAGAATAAAGCTTCCATTACAAAGTCGGTTTACTCAATTATCCCCTGTACTCCGTGGTTTATTACTTCAGTTATTGTATTTTAACGATGATGGTTACCTCGAAGGTAGGAAGTGGAGGGAGAGTGAACTACGCCAGCGGTTTCGCTCATTCCTCGTCATAACCATCGTTTTACAATTGTTATTCCAGCGAGTTACCCCACAAGGAGAAATGAGCTAAAAATATGCGCTTTTCAACATCAATCTGAATTCATTTAGTCGAGTATGACGACATGATTTCATCCTCGTGATGCTCATAAACCAGTGAGATTACGCAGATTCCCTGGTAATCGGTAAGCGAAATTTATTTCATCAAGATGGAATGAACAATCGCGCGAACGTAGAGAAGAGACTTTGGGTTACGATTACTGCTCTCAATTTTATTTAATAATAATATAAAATCAATACATTACTTGGAAAAAATATTATACCGAAAAGTGGTACAAGTCGAGATATTATGAGATATAAATTGTTGACTGCCCAGAAGTATTATACTGGCAAAATATCGTTGCCCTCAATTATTTTTGAAGCAATATCCCTAAGTGTAGTCGATTATTGTGATTTGCTTGAGCGAGCTGGGGATTACTTTTGTGTACGTTAAGAAATCGACATATTTTGCGTACCATATTAAGTACTGCCTGAGGATTCCTTCCCACAAGCAAGATTTTACTTGACACTAAGAAAATCATGATCAATCATTTCATTGAAATTTCATTTTATTTCAAGGAATTTTCAAAATGTGATCATATTATTTTTAATACAATTCCAATTAAAAGCGGTTATTAAATTTCTCATTTACCTCGAAAATTCAAAGACATTGAATTTTTTATGTTGGATAAAACATTTCCCAATGAAAGCAGAAGATAAAAAAAAATGATTCGTCAACAAAGAATTGTAAAAAATGTCAAATTTTTCACCTCTCAGTAAATATTGCCTGAAATGAAATTCCCACTGTAAAAATGTACGGGTTTAGTCTCTAATTACTTATGAGAGCCCGATGGCGAAGCGCGATACTCCATCAAGGGAGAATGGATAATAACGTGATATTCCAGTGGCTAGAAACAAACGACAGCAGATACGATAGTCATAATTGGCGCTGACTCGGTTCAACCAGTTGCAAGACCCCTCTTATAAAACATATAACCATCTTATTGCTCTGTACCCTGACATCCGAGGCGATCTATTTGTCTCGCTCTTTCCCGCAAAAATTTCCCATGGCAAACGATAAACGTAACGACTCTCGGTGGAGCTAACAACCGGCCTGTTCTCGAGCGACGAAGAAAAGAGAAGAATGAGGGAGGTAAGAGCTCGGGAGGGAAGCCAACAAGTTGAAGGGCGCACAGTATCTTATAAAGGGAGGTCCCAGCCGACTCGTCCTCAGGTTTTCATTGCACTGTCTTATACACATGCCAACGTGTACGCACGATTATAATCAAGTTGACCGTGAAACTTTCGTTACACCTTTCCCCCTTTAGTTATGCATATAAATAAGAAAGGTTGTGTCCCCAGGGCTCAAATGGAGGTGGCTGAGATGGCACACCTTGACGACCAAGGTGGCAATACCTTTGTTAGGGTTAGAGTTAATCGTGCAAAAGCCCCTCCACCACTGCCACCATCACCAACATCATCAACATCACCACTGGCTATATGTTGAGCAACAGTCAAGTCGCCTCAAGTCTCTTTAACGGTTTCATACACCGGCCTCCGCTACTTCAACTCCTCATAATCGCCCGACTCCTTTGAGCTTTTCGACAACGATTCAACAGTCCCCACGAGCTATTTGCTGAAGCACCAGGTGAGGCGCATCGTGTTGCCTTCTTCATTTCTGGTGAGCCCGATTTATTGACGGAGTGCCTCACTCACGAAATTCCACCATTTCCCGGATATTTTTTTAATACGTCTGACGGTTTTACACGCAACACCCATTTGCCTAGGGAGTTTAACAACCTGAAGAGAAATTTTAACCGGAATTTTCTCACTCATTCAATTCCATTAATCACCCCCCCCCCCCCAACCCTCTGTCTTTCATTTTTTTTTTTCATGTGCCGTTTTTCAAGCTTTTATTCTAGTTAGTTATTTCACTTGTCTCCGCGTGTATTCAATTTTTCGTCGATCCCAACAATTACAAACGACCAATCAATTGGGCCAAACGAGCCACCCATCGTTCTAATCCTCGTCAGGTTTTTTATGTTGCATGTGTCTCTGCCTTTTTACTATCGTTGTTCGGTTCAGTCAATCTGTTTGAATTTTCTCTCTCTTGTTCATACATCGAGAGTTGGCGAAAAAATATGTGGCGGATTGGATGGGTCGTGTGTTACGCCATGCGTGGGGGGGCTGAGCTCATTTATTTACGTGGATCAGTATTGAAAGGGTATAATTTACAAATCCCGCGGACCGGTGAATTTATCGGCACTCAGTTACCCTTTCATTACAACTCCCTCCTCCGCGTCCTTCTGGTGCTTACATTTCTACCCTTCAAAATTCCCGCGCCGTCCCTCTCGCTGGTTGGACTTTGGGATTAAGCCGAGATCACAATAATCATCGAGTTGAACTAGTTGATTGAAAATGTGAGAGAAGGGTCAGAATAATGGGGAGCAAATCCTACAGTAAATCCCCCGGGACAAATCCCTCATTACCAACTAAACCCGTACGTATGAAAATAATTTTTCTGGACTCGGGGTATTACTTTTTGTTTGAGAAGAGAGAAAAATCATCTGGGACACATTTTTACGGTACAATATTCTCCTTTGGTCCCCGGTGACGATGAGTTTCACACCAATAACACCAAAAAGAAAGCACCTACCTTTATTAACCTATTGCCAGCTTTATCAGTGGAGTGTAAACAAAGGTATCATACGGATGATAAGGATCTGCCGTGTACCTTGGGGAAATATTCGCTGCTGTGGCCTGTGGTTGTCTAGCTTCGTACCGGCTTTGTACGCTTTCACAATGCACCGTAGACTTTAGCCAACATGAAACCCGGGGAATATAAAAGTGAACGAGTTGCTGTAAAAGCTGTGATGCTCTTTCCTCCTCCCAGCTTATTCAATTTGTTTAAATGAAAACTCACCAATGCAAACTCGGTGTCAAGACAAATGATTTTATTCATCTTCATTAGTTGTCCGGGAATTATTACTCGCGCACAATGCAGCTGTTGCGTAATTTACCATAATCATCGTATCTGGGCAGATGTAAAAAAATTTATTCCATAAATATTTCTATACATGCATATTTAATTATTCAAAAAAATAATTTTCATAAGAATTTTTGTCAAAGAGACTAAATTCCTGTCAGGGCAATTTCATGGAGATTATTCGATACTTAAAATAATAGTCATACCAGCGACAGTTAGAAAAATTTGATTTCCACAGTCACCACCTGTCAATTTCTCCGTCAGGTTTATCCTAATCCCATCGACAACCGGAAAGAGCACCCGACCATGAGTCCCCGCGTGGGACTCACCTCTGACATCTTTTTTAGTATCCATATCCATTAATATTCATTACCCAATTAATTATAATCTGGTCGGCTTAATGATACCACCAGTATCCCGTAATTCATCTTTCTCACCTGGAGCCAATCTGAATGACCGGCATCGGTGAAGTGTCAAGTTGTCCATGGAAGCACCTCGAAGATGTCATCATTCTGACAATCTGAATGTTCCGTAATAAACCCGGAGCCCTCATTTCCCCACTTATTGCCTCTCTATCTCGAACATTATGTACCTCAGCTGGTTAGATTCTGGTCATCATTACGGATGTGTGTGTGTGTCTCATCAGAAAGTGGATAGTGCCGTGACAAGGCCAGAGATAAACTTTTGTAAAATATTGGCCCCCTAATGCTTGTTCTCTCGCTTTACCCGGAATCTCACCTACTTCTTGTATCTCGTTGGAATTTCGAAATTGTCGTTTATCGCTCATAGTGACAATGCCTGTTTACCCTCAAACTCACACTTACACAAACGACCCATCCAAGACAAACAATAAGTCATATCCACATTTATCTCGAGTGTGCAATAAAATTCGTACACCCACTCGTGTTCTTGAAAGAGACGTATTATTACACTGCTGAAAATTTATTGAAATTTCAATTAGTCATCTCAATTTTCAATTATACGAGTTTTAATTCAATTACAATTACATTTTTTAATAAAAGCTTGAATTTTGATGGCCATTGTGGAACGTCAATATCTGTCACAATTATAATAATGATAATAATAATTATTATTACTATGAGTATTCAAAATATTAACTGATTGGTTAACGAATAATTCCATGGCATTACAATGAAATACTGAAGTTGCGCAGGCTATAACATTTCCCGGATTCATTATGAAAAATGAGTTGAAAATTGTTACCCGTGTCCAAATGTCACCCGTCAGCCATCAAACAATTACACAATTACGCACAAATATTTCAGTTAATGAGGAAGCATGTTGCACGTTTAATGTCCCCTGCAGAATTAATTAAATCTTTCACACGTGTTCAATCCATTGGATATAATTAAGTGAAATGATTTCTCTTGGATGAAAAAATGGTGTAATTAATGATATGACGATGAGACGATAAAGAGACTTTATTCATTGAACCAAAAGTGAAAGCATAAATAGCATTTATCCGGTCATTTAACCGCGAGATATATCCGCGTTATTGCTCGTGCCAAATGGTAATTCGTTATAGAGCAACTCGCAATGAGTTAAAGGAACATAAAAGAGCAAATGAAACGGTGCGTGCGAGCGCATGACCTCCGGTAATCTGAAGATAGAAAATTAGTTCGCGTGCATCCGTTGCCATATCAGAGGATTTTTATAATAGAACTAAAATGTGAATAACTCGGGGATGGAGTAATAGTTAGTGGTAAATGTTTTACAGGTGGAATGTTGTTACTTTGGCTTTGTTCTGATATTCATCTTACTGGAGAGTATAGCCGCTCAACCGCTGTAATCCCAACAGTACGTAATCTTCAGTGATTTCTGGAATATTTTTTATCCATATGCAGGCGAACTTCTCCTCCGGTAATTGGATGTTTCTGGACCATTAAATATTTTTACTCTCTCGGCTTTTATATTACCAATGCAACAGCTGAAATCGCCGCTCGCTAGTGCAGGCCAGAATTTATTTGTAAGCATTTTGAATGATTACTTATCCCATTAATAAACGCAAAACTGCGGACTGATTACAGCTGTTTAGACGCTTCTAATTGAAATAGTTCTTCCTGTTGGTGATTAGTGTCAGTGGGACTTGCGGATAACTTTCTCGATTTGAAGAGATGAGGAAAGAAATGAGGAGGGAAACGAGCGAGGGAGATATGAAGAGCAATAAATGGGGGCTACTAGGCCGGGATTATGATTCTTATTCTCAGGGTTTATTTCCAAATTGCTACATTATCGGGGGAGTTTCTTGTTAGTTTGTCAGAATTTCCAGTTGCTCGGTGAAGATACACTGCTAGGTGAGAAGATTCATTTGGATGAATAACGGACCATCACGTCAAGATTTATTTGTCACCAGTTCTCTCCCTATATACTTCCTCCCATACATAGGTATACAATCAATTCTGGTAAAAAAAAATTATACGAGTCCAATTGACTCCTATTAATTTTAATTTTTGATGATATAATAATAACAAATGTTTATTCACTAAAATCGAATAACAACGGGGGATTATGGAAGAATGTCGGTGGATTTTCGGTTTTGATGAATGGAAATAAATAGTTAATAATTAAAATGAAACGGACAGCTGAAAAAGTTCGATTAGGTGAGGATTGACACTCGGATATGAATTACCCGGACTATCCGATCGAAACTCGACATGGACGATACCGATAAGACTTTACCCTCCGGTTATTGCCATCAGCCATCACCACAGGGAGAAACATTTCCTCTTCATTAAAATGACTCTCGTTCATGAATATTGGAGGAGTAAATCCTCTGGGATCCACCTGTCTCACTCCCGAAAATATTCAACACTTTTTATTCCCCCAAACAGAAAACTCCGTATATTTTAGAACTAATGAATGAACAATGAAAACAAAGTCGATAAACCTCCCGAATTTTTTTCCTATAAATTACTCGAAGTCAGTCCCAGAGTTGTCCTTTTTAGTGGACCCGGGTTAATACGGCCCGTTCAAAACTCGTAATACGTGAGTCCGTCTGACTAAAAACTTCGCATGCCCGCGTGTACTCGAAAGTTGAAAAGTCGCACATAATCGCATGAAAAAATGGTTATTTCGATGATTCCCCGGGAAATTGCCGAGAATATACGATCCAATACAAGAATAAAGGAATATTTTAGGTAAAAATTCGCATATGGAGCCCAGTAATTTTTCCACAAAAATGAATCCACATGGATAAGCCAGATCAAGTGAAAATACCCAGGGGGAATACGATGGTGAAAAAAACAATAAAGTGGAAAAGAAAAAGGAGGGGCAAAAGGCGTCGTGGGGAAAAGACATAGAGCGAAGGCGTACTACGGCATCATATGGCGCGCGTGGATTTCGAAGCGAAGATGGCTCAACTCGGTTGAGGCTCAGGGTCTTTTCCTTCTCCCTGGGCAAGAGAACCGCAGCTCGTTAAAAAGTTGCCTGACCGGTTGGTCTCCTCTCTGTGGTCTACGACCCGACACCGTACACACTCTCGTGTCTTGGAGTGCACGGGCACACCAACGAGAATCATCCCGAGTCCCTTCTCTTTGCCTCCTTCACCGCCCCACGAAAATCCACCCTCTGCCTCTCACCTTCCCTCCCATCTCCTCACCTTACTCGCATTCACCGGCATTCGACTTTCGGCCCTCTCAATTGAAATACGGCCGTGCCACACACGCATGAACAGCATCGATGGGCTCTCCTCTCCACTCGCCCGTTTTTACCTCCCTACTTTCTTTATCCCCGTCCCTCTTCAAACTTTGATCGGTTCGCGCATTATTTTTATTTCTTTTTCTCTTCTCATATCCACATCGTCCAACAGTTCCTGGCTTGCTTTATTTCCCATTCCCCAAATCGCCTGTTTCTGCTTTCGCTCCATTGGGTCTTTTCCATAAACTTCTCGTGTTTATCGATATGAAATCATTGCCGGGGGTCAGTGAATTTTTTTTTTGTTTTTTTTTTTGTGTTACCTCGTGGATAACGTGCCCACCACCTCCTGGCGAATTCTCATTCTCATCGTGTCCCCATCCACAAGAGTTGCTCGGTGATTTTTGAGCTCAATGTTCCCCTTCTCCGTGGAACATTTTTTTGCTGTCCTTCTCCCTGGTGGAGACGTGAGGATCGCGGAAATGCGGTTTTCGCTCGGTGGATTGAAAGTGCCGAAACGTGTCGGCGATGCGAGCCGGCCCCCGCGAAACTTGACAGTTATTTTCGAGACTCTTGGAGTTTGGTTCCCTGACTTCTCCGCTCATGTTGTTCTCGGGTCTTCGCGAGGAATTGACTCTCTGAGAGTTTCAGGACAAATGTGTGAGTGAATATTCGGCACCGGGGGGAAGCATTGCCGAGTTGACGTTCATTCCCTCACGCGTGTGTTTTAATATTTCTGAGAATTTTAATGGCTAAATGTTAACACTTCAATGGTAACTGTTTACTTCGAGTATCACCAGAAAAAAGTATCAACCGCATAAAAATCATCCTCATTCTGAACCGGTGATTCCCGAAAAACACAAGTTTTAAAAATACACCAATTAGCAGAACTCGCCCGGTGGAAAAAGAAAAAAAATGTTGAGGAGAAAAATGTGGACGGTGTCAACTCGCTCTGAGCAAAAACATAATTACCAGGTGAAATAAAAAAAGCTAGAAGGAGAAACATAAGAATGTACATTTTAACCTCACCTCATCATGAGAAACTTTAATTCTCACGCGTACATTTATATGATGAAAAACCCCGTGGAATAAGTTTTAAATGCACAAGCAAATAGTAGTTTACCGCACACGTGCGGTAGCTCTGAGTAGGTATTTCTGTGTGTGACAGACCGCTTTATTGCTTTGCAGCGCGTATGTCTTGCGGGCAAACAGTGAACGTTGTGCACATACCTTGTATCAACTTGACCCTTGTCTCTGACCCTGTCCCACCGTGGATACGCAAAAATGATGAATGCAATCTATGGAACGATCTATGCACCTTGAGTGAGGCGAGAGGCCTACGTCCCCGTGGCTTTTAACGCTCACGCATTGGCCAGGTAGTAAAGAGTTGGGCTTCATTCAAGGAGGCAATATCAAACGCGATAAGTGCACCGGGGAGGAACGAAAAAATAACAGAGAAAGAGAGAAAAAAAGTGGATAAAAACAGGGAATAAATGAGATGGAGTGCGAAGTATGCGTGGAATGGACGCCAGCCAATTAAACATCGGTGAATTATGGTCTAGCATTTGCTAACGGATTTGAAGTAAGGACTGTTTGCCAGGAGCTGTCTCAGTAGATGGTAGAACTCACAGTGCCACTTACCTGTGGAGTGGGCTTTGTAAAATATACAAGATATCTCGGCCTTTTATTATTCCCGAGAGATCGAAAGTAACGTTAAGGAATGAAACGAGGGAGAGGTGGAGTGTATGTTTATATACATGGGGCAATGTACATGTATATGCATAGTCAAGTCAAGAGGAGAGAATGGAGATGAATATTGGAAAGCACTCAACGATGCATCTAGGCGCGTCATTATCGTAGAAGGTGGAATATAGTGGAGATCTTCGCTTGATAGCGAACTGGAAAAAAGCAGCTGGGTACATTTGGATATCTCTTCCAACCATCGGAATACATCGAAATGGGAAAAAGAAGGAGGGCGGAGGACAGAAAAATAGCGACCAGACAGCGGTGAAAATGAAAAAACCGGATATCGTTGAAACAAAGATACAACTGTAAGTAGCTGTGAGTAGTCGGTGTTAAATCAAATATTAATATTCAATATCAACCAACACTGGATTGAATAGATATATTTACCAGAATTTTGCGTCAATGATGCCGCGGCAAGCTTTGCTGTGGCATTACCCCGGAATCCTGTGATTTTCCGGAAATGGGAAAGCGCCAGTAATAGTTGTGGCACTCTGGGAGAAATAACTGAGGCTCATTTTAATCGGGTGTTGTTCTGGTGCACTCTGAGAAGAGGTATGCAAAGCTTGAAGAGGAAAATCGTGGAGATGGGAATCGCGAGACAAGACAAACGCCAAGGCTAAAACCCAGGTAAAGTGTGGCTACTAAACAAGCGGTTCGCCTCTCCTCGGTAAGATCTTAAACTCACGCTCAGATTAGTTGAAAAAAGGGGGATGAGTTGGTGGTGGAGGACAGGCCATATGAGAGGTGAATAGTTGGCTCCTACATGCGAACTTTCTGTTAGCTAGAAGAATCCATGGGTGACCTTGCACCGTGGCTTCTGGGTAGTCCCGTGACTTGGATGAAAATCTCGGTGAATCTCGGCGTTGGCCTTTGTCGACTTGAATCCCACTGCCCGGTGCACAAAAAAAAAAGGAAATGGCGAGCTGGTGGTGCAGTTTCAGCTTAGATATGCACAGATCTGACTGAAGCCGTGTAAAACATCAAGAGGAACTTAGACATCATACATTCGTGGTTACCGTACGATGCAAATCAATTAACTGCAGTCGGGATTTTGTGGAGATTGAAATTTCCATTTTGCTGATGATGTCTTATCATGTGGGCCAGTGGTAGGTGATACCAATGAGGCGCGTTGGGCTGATATCAGGGGACAACGGGAGGAATTAAGGGCTGGACGAGGCATAAAGGGAGAGAATTCTCCAGAGGGACCGACAGATGACGCCGATAGCAATGCCACGGATGGGTCGCGCAACGAATTGGTAACAGAAACTGGATTATCACGAGACGGGGGATTGAGGAAGGGGGGTAGGGTATGAGAGAAAAACGATCAAACGGAAACGTGACCATTAGCGTGAGGGAGACAAAAACTTGGCTGGTCGCCAAGGTAACGCGCGGTGGCTCACTCAGACCTCATAGGCCCTCCCCACTTTGGATTTCTCTTTTCATCTCTCATCCGAACAAGTCCTCAAACTACTGTCTCTGTTTACTCACAAGTATCGATGGATATACAACTCACCGAGTTGAACTGCGAGTCCATTGCACTGTGTGTTACAGAAGATCGGGAGATTGATGGGGCCCTCGACATGTTGGCTGATTCCGTTGTAAGAGTTGCGCGATCCTGATGCTATTAATCGAGAATTTGACCACGTGGAATGAAGAGGGTTACGGGGTTGATGATCCGAGGTAGCTGTGGCTGTGAATTGCGGTGGTGTTGGAGGTGAAGTGGGTAGTGGCTAGTCTTGGTCTAATCCGCTGTTGTATGCGAAAGGAAAAAATTCAGCGGTCTATTGGCCAGAATCTAATGCGATTTGGCCTCTAAATAGCTGGTCACGGTGCCAAAGCCAGCAGTGTCGGTATCCCTCCTCAGACACACGTCCTTCTCACCGATGCCTCTCAAAAAATTCTTCACTTTTGTATTTCATTTTTTTTTCTCTCCCCTCTCCCTCCCGCTCCTCTTCAACTGGAAACGCACACAATTAACATACGACACGTTCGAGCTTCAAACCTGAACACGTTACCACGGTATGTTCATGGTGCGCGATATAGTCGCGCGACACTCGACCCGTATGGCAGCGAGGAAAGAAAAAGAAATTGCCAACGCCGGTTGTTAGACGAGAGACACTGGAGTGAGATAGGAAGAGCGATGAAGAGAGGGGACAAGAGAGTTTGTAGGAGAGGAGTTTGAGCAGATGCGACGAGCTGGAATACCGCGACATCATCTTGTACGGGAGTGCCAACCCCGTCAACGCCACCAGACCGGAATGTACCAATGCTTGTTTGCTAAACGAAGAGGCACCAAAGGGAGACAACCCCAACGCCCGCTTGTTTTCCTCCCTTCAGCATTTCAAACCAACTGAGATTAATTCCTCTTGATTGAATACAGCACAACATGTAGGCTATCATTTTTTCTGTCACATGGGTGTTACACGCTGATTCAGCGTCTGCTGCATTCAGCCTCATTGTCCTGATCCCATGATGGCGAACAATGATAGCTAACACGATAACGATGATAACAATCAGCCTGAAACATCCGAAACAACCAGGACAATCGTAGAACATGCTCTCAGCTCTTGACTATGATAGGAATCCGCCATCAAGCGCTTTTATTTATTTTTTTTCTTTTTTACCCGCTCCCGGTGGATCCACCAAAGTGTCCTAAATTCTTCTAGATCTCTACCGGTTTTACGTATCCCAGGAGGACCACACGTCGTTCTCGATATTTTATGAGCCAGCCTTTTACCACCTTTGTCGTTAAAGTTCCCACTCAATCTTTCTATCCGGTCACGTCGAAGCGGAACGACTTACGCGTCTTGCTTCTCTCCTCCTCCTGTCCTCTCGTCCACCTTTATTTTATCCTCCTCCACCCCTCACGGCACCCGCACAAACTCGAATCGCTCCACTGCGTGACGCATGTGCCATTGTTTACCAGATTATGACGTCGTTCCCGTCCATGTTATGCTAACGATGTAACGAGGCTGAATGTTTTTCAGCGAAATCCACGACGGACTCTCGTTTGCCCAGGGAGAGGCTCCTTACATCAAGAGGAAGGATCCCATGCTTGTCCTTCATCATTTGTCCAAATTACCATCAATCACGAATACTTTATTCCATTGCGGGTGAAATAAAAAAATTAAAGATAAAAATAAATAAAAGAAACAATTCCGGACAGTTGTTTGGTCCTTCTTTCTTGGGTATCATTATAACGATTTATAGCAAATATTTAAGTGTAGAAATATTTGGGATCCCCTTAAATCTTCCATTAAAAGACTTTGTCCTTCGGTTGGGTTGATTAGTGAATGGGAGGGACGGGTAACATCAATTGAAAATAAACATTCGAATTCAAAGTTTCTGGGCAATAATTCTCAGTCCCCATGGCGAATCGTCACGACGCAAATTCCGATGAATTTTGCGAGCTGTAAACGAATACACTGGTCAAAATGGATGGATAAGACGGAGACACCAAATACTCTTCTGTTTTAGCAACAAGCAATAAAAACCATTTTAGCGCCATGTTCTCGCCCGAAGTACCTCTTCTGCCACATACAACCAATGACTTGTCCCTCTCGCCCCTTCATCGTGCTTCTCTACCATGCCCAAAGGGACAAGTTTCTTAATTGCTGAAAAATACGTTTTTTCGTCGTCTATCTCCGTTTTACATTCACCAAAGTTGTCTCTCTTTTCAAACGTTGGGAGGGAATGAATCCCATGTATTTTTATACCCGATCCCCGTATGCCACCGGGGGCCCCTCTACTCTCGGTGAATAATGGATTCGGGACTTGTTTTATAAACTCATTACCGTGGCGACTGGAATGGTAGTTGGTTGTAAGAGATCGTACGTCCAAGATCTTCCAATGTTATCTCCCTTCTCTCTTGCTCATTCTTATGGTGTTTGCCCTCCCCTCTCAAAACAGGCACTTGAATTTTCGGATGGGGTGGGGGCTTTATTTAGTTTTATTTTGCAAACGGTGGTAGGAAATAAACGAGGAGGAACTTTTGGTGGACATACAACTGGCGGTGCGGTGGGAGAGGCCAGGAGACGAGAAAGGCCAGGAGATTCTTAGGGTACCCACAAAATCCACTAACCGATTCATATCTCATCGTCTTTTCTTTTCTCCCTCCGTCTTTCTTCACAGCCAAATGTTCATTGGGAATGCACCACGGATTTATTGCTACTTGGATGCCTTAAATATCATTACACCCGTTTTATCAGTTATCTGTTGATCTATCGCCAGAGGGCGGAAGAGTTAAAGGGTGTGATGAGCATTCGGGGGCAGTCACGATCACAGAAGGCAGATCGGCAACTTGGAAAACATCTATTCTTTGTCTTTACCTCCAAATTTTCATCATTCAATATCACATCCAACTTCTACGGAAATTTCCATCAATTTCCAGTTTTTCCAATAGTATATTAACGATAAGTAATTGAAATTATCTGGATAATTTCAGGGGCTGACCGATCCACACGTCATTTAAACACTCGTCACTTTCATCCGGTATTCATCAGGATTATTAAATCCATTGAACCCAACGCATATCAATAACCCATCAGGACGAATAGTGGGGATTATGAATGTATCATTTAAAGTGGATATGAAGTGCAGTGGCGTCGCGACCCACCCATAATACCGTTCTCATTGCCATTATTTATTCGGCTCGTTGGAAAATTTAATTAATTCGTCGATCAGTCGAGGTGGATATTTCCTACGGTGAGTAAACAGGATACTTGTCGACTATGTCGTACCGTAAATGGTCTGTCTGTCTGGTGGAAATGAAAAATTAATAGGCTGTGATAAAAAAAGATATCCGCAAAGTTTGATCTTTGAGTTAGGCCACCGCTGAAAGGATCAACCGAAGTTGATTTTGGAGGTAACGGTTTGACCAATTGGCACGACTCACGTGTAGTTTTACCACAACCTGTCAAATATTTGACCGCTTCTACTTCACCTTTTCACTTTTGGACAGTTTTGGTCAACACCCGGAGCAACTCGCTAAATGTTTGAGTTGGCTGCTGTTGGTGAACTGAGTGCATATAGTTTATCGATCAAAAGCTAAGCTATCGACAGCTCAACCTATCGACATCTGTGATGAAATGGCATTCGTGAAGTTTGTCAGGTTGAATTGATGTTTCATCATCTCCTTGACCCACTTGTTGGGTAATACTTAGAGATTTGCTCGTTGTGCTCTGTTTTATTCTCGACAGAGGATTTCTTTCACCGGTGAAAACTTTTCAAGTGATTTCCAAGCATTGTCAACAAACACAGCTGCATCAGCTCGCTGGTATTTTCACTGGGCTGCTGGTGAAAACAGCAAAACCTCCTGGATTAAGGGAAACATCCGAGTGAAATGATCGGTGGGAGGAGGGAGGAGGGAAGATTGAGATACAGCCGTGAAGTCGGGGAATAATATTATGCTGTCTGTAATAATTTAATCGGATTACCGCCGAATAACTCGACTGCCAAGCTGGACGGCCCGGAGTAACTCTTGTCCGCTTTTTTTTTTCCACTTGCTCTTGTGATGAGTTGTCAGGTGTCTCTTTATCTAATTATCTTTTATTCACGTTATATGGGTACTTTGGAAGTTGATAAAAGGTTCATTGAGTGTTAATAATTGTAGTTTATGGGACGGATTCTACCTTTGCTTGTCTCTGCACCTGGAGCTTAGGATATTTATTGGTTGGAGACGTTTTTAATGGCTTTTTCATTCATCACCACTGGTTGTCTCGATAATTACGAGGCTATTCAGAGTGGACGATTGATAAATATTTTTATTGCTTGCCATTGGTTTAGATTGGCTTTTTTACTCGAATTGAAGGATATCTAGGATTGACTTCGAGAATTTTTTATCGACTTTTCTGATGTTTCTCAGACCTTTGCGTATTTTTACACTGGAAAGAATTTAGTAGCGAAGCTCTAAAACCAAAAGACGACTCATTCTCCGGTGTTTGCCACGGCTGTCTCGGAGATATCACATTTTTTTAATGACATTTTTAGTAGCGTTTTATTAGCTCTACAAAAAAGGTCGTAACAAAAATTTTCTTGTCTCTATTACATTTCCAGATTTTCATTGAAAACCGGCGAATAGTCAAAATTCACGTAAACCGGTTTACCGCTTTCATACCGAATTTATCGTCTTTCCGATTCATTACATCCGGTCTTGCGTTATTAGCGAGAAATTACAATTTTGTGGCATTAATTTTCAGAACAGTGACAATGAATGAGGTTTAAGGAGGAGAAGAAAAAAAATTTCAGAATATTGTGGCGTTAAAACGACTCGTGTATTACCAATTTCTCGCAACAATAGATTGAAATGAAATCGCCATGCTCTTGTAACTTCAGCTGGTCGATTGATCCTATTGAGACTCCTCCAAAAATTGAGGCCTCGATGGCAAAAGGAAAAAGACGAAGAGCGAAGCCGACATGTTGGTGAAAGATGAGGCCCCAAAAAGGGAGCATACACAACGATATATCCCCACCTCTCGTATTTTCAGCACGACCAAACTAATTGCTCGAAGAGTAAATAGGCTGCCCGTAGGTAATAACGAGGGAAGGCCAGTAATAAGGCCACTTTCGTTGATTATCGTCTTTTTTTCAAAGACCGGTAGATGGGAGGAGCCCGTCCTTGACGTAAGTACTCCAGATCCCACCTCTGTCTCCGCCACTTGCCGTGGATTTTCCTCTCGTACAACCAGCTAAAATCACCATTGCATTTGGCCAAACAACAAAAGACAACGAGCAGCAGAGTGCACCCAAAAAGAGACTAACGAGCATTAAATTTCCATTGAAACTCATAATTGGAGAAACGTTTCGAGCTCAAGAGCTGAATCTCCCGTTCAATGCATAAATAACGAGTATGTTAATGTGATAATATGACTATTGACGCTATCACGTACGCCACTGTCGCTGTAAACTCCATAAATATTCAAATGCATCAAAACTAATGCCAAAAAACTCGAAACTGTGATGAGTTATTCTGGGAAATAGTTGATAATAATTCATGGAATATTTGTCACACAACAGTAGGACTGCTCATCGAAAGATCAGGTTGACATGTTTCCACCGAATCAAAGTTTGCCGCCTGTTACGAATCCATTACGAAACTAGTTCTCGGCTCAAGAGGGCAAGCCCAGCAGTTGGAGGTATTTGTATTTTAATTAGCCCCTCTGCCCCTCCTTTTTCGATGGCTCGCTCTGAGATTTGCTTTTACAGAATGAAGCCCACGAGAGAATTAGAGAAAGACATCCGCACAATCATTATCCTTCTCCCTTTTCACTAATCTCCTACGCTCAGGATCTCCAGTCTCCTTTCTCCACTTCACCCCATCCTCGGCCCTCTCACCAATCGTTTAATCATAATCTAATAACCGGCTGACACAAAAAACTCACTCGACAAATGTGCTGCGAGTGTGCGTGAGTGCGTGCACACCTTCCAAATGCACATGTGCTACTGTTTTATCACTGTTTGATAGTAAAATCGAAAAATGTAACAATAATGGATTACCGGAAAATTAATCTACATGTGTTCGGTGATACAGCGTTTTCAAATTCCTAGGAACTGCCATTTTTTTTCATTCCCCTTTTTTTTGGTTTTTGAAGAGTTCATTGTCAACTGCGAGGCGAATATGTACAATGTATATGTATCGATAAATTGATAAGATTCCGTCATCTGTTTGTTTTGAAATGGTTTTGAGACAGCAACATCCCAGAGATGCTATCTATTCGCGGAGTCTGTCAGACAACGCCGAAAGTTCCGACGTCGGGGCTGAATGAAGTATCTCTTTCTGTGTTCCCCACCTCTTCAGCTCCTGAATTCCATTTTTTTCCTCCTCTCACCCCCCCGATTCCTCCCCCCAGTTGTTTTTTCAGCACTTGGTCTCCTTAACGTTTGTTCGTTTGTGTATCTCAAGCCGCAGATTCTTTTTTCCAGCCGGCAGCCAAGATATACCGCGGTTAGCCACGCGTACAAAAATAAACTAGATAACACGAAGATGCATGGCTTGTAAGATGAGATATTCGTGGCAGATATTTTCTATCAGTAACCGCATTTGTATTCAACGTTAATTCAACAATTTGAATCAGTTGTTGGATTTGTGCGGGGGAATTGTAAATGGGAAATTAAACGAATCCAATCAATGGTGAAGGTGTAAATCAGGGGGTGGCGAGAGAACAATGTACTTTAAAAAGTGATTGTGATATGGGCTAAGAGACTTTCCATGTTTTATTATAATTCGAGTCAGTAAAATTTTCCAAGTCACCTCGTTCACGCGACAATCTCTTTATTATACGGAGGTGAGAAACTCTGATGGAGGAACCAGAGAATGCGGTGAAAAATAACATAATAAAATTGGCGGAGAGAGGGGTTGGTAAAGAGTGAAGGACAAAGTTTTATTCAGTGATGTACGACCAAGTTGGCTCCATTTCTCTTAGTCTCCATCCTCACTTTTCCTCTCGCTTACGTACTTTGAGACTAGCACTCTGTACCCCAGCAAACAGCATGTGCATGTGTAGCGGAGTCGCAAAGTTCTTTGGACCCCAGAGTAGTGAACGTATACCACCGCAGTTCACCTTACTTTGGGCTCTCACTTTTAACTTTATTTTTATTCCCTTTCTTTAACTCTAACAGGCTGTTACGGTATGGTCAATGTCAGGGTCGTGGCTGAGGTGTACCGTCGACAGAGCGTTGATTTCTTTTTGCGGTACACAAACGGCACGCTGCCTTGCATATTGATGATCTTCTGATTTATGCTGCGACGCGCTGAAACGAAACGATGCAGTTTTCTACTCTCCTCTTTTTTTTTCTATCCCCCTCTCGCATCACCTTTTCCCATTCTCACTGTGCTAAAAGTGTCTCCCGCAGTGCGCGAAAAAGGTAACACACAGCACGAACCACTCGTAAAAATTCTCCCGCAAACAGCGAGAAAACCTGCAAAACCCTGAGAATAGAATTTCAATTGGCCTGTTTATACCTAGAAAAAGAGTCGCGGGGAATAAAGTCGAAAAAGTGGTCTGAATTGAGTGTACAAGGGATTCATCCTGACAATCAACATTATTCCAATCACCTGAACCAGTCCGAAATTCGGCCTTCCAAAATATTCAGGTACCACGGCCCCCTCACAAGTCCCTCACAAGTCCGAACTTCGATCAAAGAAATTGACTTGAATCATCACTACTTCTTCAACATGTACACGACCTCCCCCTGTCAAATGAATATAAAGAACGCCTAGACTTTAATCCATAAACTTTTGATATTAAACTTCTCCCCAACTCGCATCAGAACCCGCTTATCGCGCATACCCACGAACCTCAGTGAACCCGGAATTCCCTGTGCACCAAGAGCAATGAGAAGTAAAAAAAAATTAACTAAGGAAAGAGGCCGGGGGGAGTTGTGAGTTAAAAAAAAAAAAAAGCCCTCACCGAAAAAAGAAAAATCGTACTGGACCTGCTCGCCATTTGGGAATTTTCGTTGCCCTCTACCGTTGAATTTAAGGCACCCGGGGCGATAAAAACGGAGGTGAAAAAAAAAAATAAATAAAATAACATAAAAATCTGAGAAAGTTGCGCATTACAGATGATCCTCTTCCTCCTCCCTTCTAGATCTTGACTGCATATGCCCAAGGTTAAAGAGTCAACGCGGGCAAAGAGGTACGCCAGGGCATCACGGAATCCCCGATAGGTATCAAGAAATACAACGGGACCGTTATAACTTTATGATGTGTGTACGCGGGGAGAGAAAGAGGTTTAATATACGCGCAACTTGGCAAAAGTAAAGGGTAAAGAGGGAAAGAAGGGGGTGGCCCTGTGGCATTTGTGAACTGTCGAGTGTATACCAAAGTCGCGATGAACAAAAGACCGCTTGCACACATAACCAGAGTCTCTGGCGGTAGTGGCTAACAGGGTCCCCATCGCCTTCAGGCTTTCCCTGTCCCCATCTTGAAGATAGGGTCCCCACCAGTTTGTGCACTTGGTACACAGTCAGGGCCTTTTATACTGTTCTCTTTCCCATAAAACTCACTTGGGATATCTCTCCCAAGCGTGAGGAGTTCTCCGTTGAGATTCACCGAGGGCTAAAGAGATGGTGGTGAGAGAGAAGTTTGCGGGAGAATATTGCTTTTGCTTATGAGAGAAAGAAGGCCTTCGTGTATTGAACCAAGGCCCAAGTACCAGTGAACATCCCCATTCTCATGGCTGTATGTGTGTGCCATTCACTTTGCTGCGGCCTCAGATATACCACTCATATACACCCAACGTAAATCTTGGGGCTCATAACGAGGTGTCGTAAAACATGATCCTATTATCCCAGCCGGGGACTCTTTCTCTATTAAAATGTTTGGCGATGGGGGGGACATGATACGATAATTCTGTCTTTATTCTCCACACTTTGACTCATTTTTTTATTTTTTTCTTATCGGCATCCTGGGAATTTTAGAATGATTAATTTTTTATTAATTGTGCATTTGAATATATATAATGACTTCCGACTGAAATTCGGTGTTAATTGATGTTGCAATTGGCAATTGTGAATTTTTGAATGTAACATTGAAAAAAATTGGAGGATAGATATGGACAATTGGATCCATAAATTTCCACCCGCGCAGGACGAAATTCGTTTGATCGTTGGATATAAAACTATTTGAAAATCTTATAATGGTTCTTCACTGGGTTATTTATAACGATTTGGATTTATGGGATTGAATGCTCTGTTTCGATGGGCGAACAATCGTGGAGTTGGATTTCCAGTTGATCCCGTTGCATGTGTACGTGAAAGTGCGCTATTTGACGTAGTATAATACGAAACATCCCACTCTTCTTATCCCTGAGCATTTTTTTTCATTCGCCCAGAGAGAGATTATTCAATTGAAGTAATTGCCTCGTTTAGTCCCGGCGGATAGCCTCTCTGTAGGTGTGAAATCGAATTATTCTCCTGGTGTAAATTCTCGCGCCGTAAAAACAGAGAAGTAATGACTTCATTCCGCGAAACCTAAAATATTGTTCCGGGAGATGGTTTTCCGTTGCTCAGCGGTGTTTCCACATGATTTATAGAGAATGAAGCGGCATAAGGTTTTCCGTGTCTGGTTGATGGAAAATTTGATAGAAATGGCTCGCGTCATTATACCGAATGAATTGTTTCCGTCGTGGGAACAACATTCTAATTTCATTCTAATTTCTTTATTCTAAATTGGAATATCATGTCAGGCATTTTCATATCTCTGGAATCAAATTCACTTCCTCTCTTGTTATAATTTTGTATCGCGACGGAGGAGGGGCGGCGGGGCGGCGGGGCCGAGGGGCCGAGGGGCCTAATGACTATATTTTCTCAAATGGAAATATTATTACGAACAATAGCTCAGGGAGATGTTTAAAGTAGTTTGTTTTCACATGATTTATGGTGAACAAGAGCGAGAAAATGATGCGGTTGGAGGGGTTGTGCTTTTCCAAGGAGAGATACCGGTCTAACACGGGATAGATATAGAAAACGAGGGAGACAAATGTTGTTTGGACAGAAATAACAGGCGGATGGGAACCGCACGGGGGTTTTTCAGGTGTTACACGTGGTGAACACACTCCAGTGGATTTAACTGGTAGACGATCACGGTTGAGGGCCAAAATATGCGGCTTTAGGTCGGCTTATTAGTATCGTGAATCATAAGGTGTATAACAACAGGTGTTGTCTAAGTTCTAGGCTCAATACAAGATATTTCACTTTGGATGACTCTTTTTATAAATTTTTATCTCCATGCTTCACCTGAAGTGTCACCTGAATTTTTTATCTTCTCGCAACTTCACTCGAATTTCTCGACATCGCTGAGAAGTTGGAATTTCGCGGCTGAATCAAACAGAACTGCATATTTCCGTGCCACTTGTCCCGGAAAATGAATACAAGACCAGGAAACACCGGTTTATGTATTCATGGAACTGGAGGGCAGTGACTCGATTTTTTTGTGAATTTTTTTTTTCTGGGAAAATTTCGCTTAATTAGGAAATTAGGAAAAAATTTTCTTGAATTTTCTACATTTCTGCATTTACATTTATAAGAATTGCTATCTATTTTCCAGGGAATTTTCAAAGGGTATGTCAACTTCCTCCGAAAACCATTTCAATTTCCACGTCGGAGCTCACCAGGGGCTTGGTTACATTCTAACGGATATTTTAATAAAGATGGCTTCAGACATAATCCTAGCCTGTTGATGATATTTCCCAATGGTGGGGCGCACATAAGTATTCATTATTCTTAACGCGCATTTTCTATTAAGACCTCCGATCGGTCTACGATCTGGTGATTTAGGTAGTTGATTTTTCTTCATTCAAGCATCAGTGGGTATTTTATGGTAATTAATTTCAATTATTCCGGAATGGAGACGTTGGGCAAATTTTATACGTGGAAGCAGCGTCAGTAATTAATTGAAGCTGTTTTATTCCTGTAACTATATAATTCCGAATAACATTGTCAATAAATCATATTTTTCCAAAATTCCATGTGAAAAGGAAATTTCGTTTCCAATAATATTTTTTTTCTCGATCCTGCATTGCCTAGAAATTCGGAAAAATGATAATTTGCCCAAAGTTCGTAGAGTTTCAGTAATGAATCGTTCATCCCAGAAGTAATTATACTTCTCCCGGACATTTCTAGAGGTGAGCCATTAAAATAATACCATCCAGCCACCAGTAATTTACGTCCATGATGGAACGAGCGTTCTATTCCCATCAATCACAGAAAAATTCCCTCCGACCCCCATCATGTCCGATTTACCTCTTTCCCTTTTTCACGCATCATTCCCGTTTTCATCCTCAATCTCGGGGATTGGGTAGAAAAACTCCCGGGACCTGCAGTCCGATTCGTCATAGAAAAGACAGGTAATCGTTTTTACTTCTGCCTTGCGCCCCGCAAACTGGAATAAACGGCTCGGAAATAAAGAATATCTCCTGCGACCGCGTATTCCCTAAATCTCCGGCATTATTAGATAAATTTTCTCCATCAAAATGGAAATATGCCATTATGAACTGCCTCACTTGCATTATCAATAAAACGAGATGTACCAAGGGTTCGGCCATATCTTTCTCCACGACTAGTCCGAGGGGCCGGAGGGGGACACCATACGGCCCTCGCTCAAGTCACTCTGGGCCACATGTGTGTGAGGGCCGTCCTAATATGGCCCGAGTCTGCATTACTTGATCCCTTAGCGGATACTGGCAGCCGTAGGGTGAGCCAGGGGGAAAAGAGGAAGACCAACCGCCAGTCGAGTGACCACTGCGTGGGTACCACTTAACCATCTACCATATTCTTTCACAATATTCCTCAAAAAACTCAAATATATCAAACACTTAAACTTTTTAACAACGGATAAGTGACAGCTAAGTTTAATATATTTATTATATATTAAATCTTTATTTAATAATAAATTTCTTCATTATTGAATTAGAATTGAGGCACTTTCAAATTTTTATTTCAAGTCGAGAAGTGTTTGTTGAATCGTTTTATTCCTATAGAAATATCCGGATAATTTAATTCTTTAGTGGAGATAACGTGAATTGTTCTGTAATTTTTGGTGAATACTTCTCGCTTCGGCGAGTCGTCTATCTGAATTTATCCATTCTGTTCTGGTCTGTTCGAGTTCGATTTTGTTCTGGTCTCATCGCCTCTGCGCTTTATCCTCCCAGCAGTTTCCTTATGGTCTCGACGCTTGCATTTTATATCCTTTCTTCGCTACTAAATGTTCTTGCCTTCTATACCCACTGGGCAACTCGTTTTCCATCGTCGATGACCTCCGCAGGCGCAACAACGAGGCGAGTTTCCCTGCTCGCTTTTATTTTTTAATTCCTCTTACCTCCCGTCTTTTACAAACTACTTTATTTTTCACCCCACAAGCACACTGTTCCTGGATTACTACACATTCCCCACTATATCTCTCGAGTTACTCACTCACTTCATTATTTTTGCCCCTTTGTCTTCCCCGCAACTTTCAGGTTTAATGAATTTTCGATGAAAATCCCGTGGCCGTTTCAATATTTGTTTCCTCAGCATCTTCAATATCTCCGTGGCCATTCTTCAAGACGTCATTCCACTCGAGTCTTTGATCCACTGTGTACCCACCGACTAGTCACTCCTCCATCGACTGCACCGACAAAAAAAAAACTGTAAAAAAATCGAACGTGAATTCTGTAATCCAACAGTGATAATGATGTTTTTCATTTTTATGAAAATATCAGAGCGAAATTGCAAGTTAAAAAAATGGAAATTTTTAACAACGACAAAGTGGCATGAAGTTGCTGTGGAATTCTTCATTGATGAATCGGTCAATTTTTAAAATATTCTGGTAATTTTCAATTTTCGCGTGTATGACTTGATCGATTTAAAACTCATATAATTAAAAATTAAAAAATGCATGGTCAGTGGCTTTTGGTGATCTCTTCCGTGATTTCCAATCGAGAAACGAAACCCTCCGGACACACCCAGATTCGCGTCTCGGTTATGTCCTTCAATCCTCCATATATTTTCATTTTATTTTATTTTTACAAAAAGTGTATCTTGAATCCTGCTCTTCCGCTCTCCACGTGGCACTTCATTTAAACATGCATCCAAAAGTGCCCCGCCATAACGTATCACGCGAATGGTACGAGGACGAGGAAAAGAAAGACTTGGGGGATTCTCCACTTCTCCAAGGCGTGATTTACCGTCGATGCAAATTAGATGTCGGGTCAAGTCGTCGGCTTAATCAAAACTGTTTCGCTTTTTCTTGTTTCCCTTTTTTCATCTTCGTCTCGAGACGTTTCTCGTAGTTTGTGGTTCTTCAGGCGTCTTGTTTCTACATCCTTCAGGCTCGTCAACGATGTTTGCTGATTATCTGTTGGAAACACAATCTAGGGTAATATTTCCTGGGCTTTTTTTTTAAGATTTGGAGGAGAATGTTGATTCAACTCCCACCCGCGAACCCCGTTGAAGGGGCCCTCAGGGTCCTCTCTAAGAGGTAGTCAAGTGAGATCCTTCATTTTTTTTTCGAGTGATTGATGTGTCGAGGAGGAATTCATCATTCGGTGTTAGTCGATTATTTTTTATTATTCTACTGTAACGCGAAAAATTGGAAGTTGGTAGAAGGTCCGTGGAATTTTTTAGATTTCGTCGAAAATTGAAGAAAATTCAAAATCTTCAGCCGAATTTTTATTCAATCTACCTTTTACACATTTCACTTCCTCTTGAATTAAAACTTGATAGTCCAATGAAAATTTGACTTTTCATTCTTATCAAGAAATTAAAAGTTTATAATCAATGGAGAATTGTCAAAAGTCTCAAGTTTGTAACCTGAAATTTCAAGTGTAATTTTGCACGAGTGCATTGGGGGTCAGAGCCCCGTAATATACCGTACATACGTCTCACATATTCACTCCACCTTGTGGAAGAATGTCGCACAACGTTTGCACGTGCTTGATACCCTAACCCTCGGTGTGTCCTCTTCTGGCTGAGGATATCGTCCCTGTTACCGTCGCCGTTCCATTCTTCCTCCTGGATGTACCACAGTTGCCCAGGAGCATACACCCACCTGGATATAAACCGTGTGTATGTCCCTCGGTACACTCAACGGTACTTACCTCCTCGTCTATACCATTTTCTTCCTCCCTCTCTTCAACTTCTCTCCTCCTAGACTTCTAATCGCTCACTCAAGTCTCTCCGGTACAACCCTAGATATTTCCCACGGTTGATCGAAACGTGAGGCCACGAGGAGTTGTTGTCTCGTGCCGACCGTCGTCCAACAAGAGACAACCACAGTGGAAAAGTGGCTCAAGATCGGCTTGACTATGGCTGTCCTTCCGGCTGGATATACCCTTCTGTTTACTCCCTGTGTCAACAGTACTCCCTCAACTCAAAGGGGAAAAGCTTGCTACAGCTTTCCACCAGTAATCTCCCCCTCAAATTGCTACTAAAGCAAAATTGCTCGCAAAACTTGGGTACACTCTTCCCATTTTCCCGAAATTTCAGGGTAAATATAACGGTCAGCGAGAATTCAAGGAAATTCTCGAATTTTCTGTGGAGCGTGAATTCGCGCGAGTGAAATTATTATAGAATAATTATTGAATCAAAAAATAAGAGGATTCACGTATTTTCGGATTATTTCAACATAAAAATGATGGAATATTCGTTTGTACAGCTTCTTCTAAATAATGTGCATTTGATTGGCCCATCAAAGTAATTCTTCCCCCAGCGAAATTACCCACTGCCTATTAATCATCTTAATTCAATGCGCATCTCATCTGGAAGACAATGGATCAACGTTGCCTGGAATTATCACAGATAAAAATGATAATTGAATAGCCGCGGGGACAGAAAAATAAATGCAGAGGGAATGAAATTGTAATAAAGGTTGTTGGAGTACGAGGGCGGAACCAGAAACAGACTTGAGCTTCACCGAGTCGTACATCGAGTGTGGCCCAGTGTCATACATATGTATACCCAATTGTGCCCGATTAATCACCGCAATATGTATGTAATTCAAGGCAGACGCTGCATTACAATTATTCCGCATGTAAATACACCTCACAACCTAATCCGACCCTAATCAAGCGTTTAATCATTAATACTTTCACACTCCTCCGCATTTTCCTCCACCCCATCCCCAACTGATTACATCCAGGAGTCGAGAACCCTATGCCATCTGCCAAATGAATAATTGACTACTAATTATCACTCGGTTAGCGACAAACTGCTGATTCACTCTGATTAATTGTCCGAGTGTGGTGAAAAAAAAAAATAGCGGCAATCCCCCGGGCTAAAATTCACGTATAAGGAAGAGAAATAGTGCAATTAATTTCAACAAATTTATGAAGATACCACGAATGCGTGAAGATACAAGTCACACCTACTCACCTCCCGTAGCAAATGATCCGTCAGATCTCTCTCGCATAAATATATTCCCGTATTTTTTAGTTCCTTTTCAACGATTAAGTGCATTCCATCAGTCATAACGGCGATAAGAATCGATTGGTCACTGCGGGAGTTTTTTTTTTTCCATCTGATTCTCCCTGATTTCTCTCCCACCCAATTCATTTTTTCCACGTTAACACTGAAAACCACTACACAGTTGAGTTATTCATACAGTCATAGGATCCCATACGTATTTCTCAAAGTTCTCGAACATTCGTGATAATGTGAAATGAATCAGCACGGTCGTCGGTATACGGATGGTATGTGGTACAGACATGAGCCGAGGTGATCAGATGGGCGGAGGCCATTACTCACATCGCCAGGAGATGTCAGCCACGCTGGGTGTTGTTATTAATTAAATGTCTGAGTGATAGGCATCGAGAGAGAAAAAAAAAGTGATTTGAGGGGCAGTGGGGAGGATTGGGCCCTTCCCGGGGCCACCGTTGGCCAGCCCATGAAAAATCCTTTTGCCCACTCTGTCTCTTGTGCTCTTCAACGAAATGAAAGTTAACAACTCGAGAATAAAGGAACTACTTCCCATTCTATTAGATATAATTTGTCTCTGACTACCGGATATTTCTCCACTGTATTCCGCTTCGTTAACCCGAGGATTTATCGTTCCCCGAGATTCTTCAATACCGTTGGCCATATCTGCGGCGCATCTCCGAGCACTTTTTTTTTCCCAACTTCATGCATGTGGAATTTCTTTTTTTTTTTCATTTAACACTTCGACGGATATGTCCATTGTGACACTCATTGAATTTTTTTTCGTGTCGTTCAGTGTCATTGGAATGTATTTCGGTGACTGTGGCTGGTGGAGCAAAAAGAAAATTGGTTTTCGGGGAGGGCGGCCGTGTAGCTGACCAAAATCCCTGGCCTCGCTCCTGTATTATCACGTGAACGCACCAGTTTTTACACTGTGTCGGCGTATGTATGCCCCGGTGCTATCGAATCGTATTATCAAGGGATGGGGGGAGGAATAAAAAATGGTATTGTTGGTGATGTTGTACCGCCAGACGGTGCAAATCCCTCCGAGAGACCTCGGCCCAACGTTACCCCGAGAGTAAACATACATCCTCATTCCACAAAGCGATTATCCCATGCTGTTAGCAATTTTTTGGGACTTCGGTGAAAATATGACGACTATTATCGTGGTGGTGGTATTGAAATGGATTTAGCGAGAAAATCGTTATGAAAATGTGAATTCGAGGGAGAAAATTTCACCATTGGAACAAACACCCATATAAAATAATTTTTCTTATGTAATAGGGAGAATAATACAGATTTTTAATTTATCCCAGAATTTTATGGACTTTTCAATATTTAATGAAATTATTCTGGTAAAAAATGAAGTTGAGAATCCGGTGGTTACACGCAAGACTTGCAGCGAGTTCCTCCGACGATTCTCGATTTTCTGTTCACCATTTTGCGGGATTCGCGCAAAAAGTGGACACTTCAGGTCTACGGTGATATCTCGATTCTCAGCGAAGGTTGAGAGGGATTTTTAATATTTTATTGTTCGAGGGGCGGTAGGGGGACAAGGGGATGAAGTAGTCCGGATAGGAGTTGACTTATTAATATTAATGAATGACTTCTTCTCGTAAGTTTTAGAGCCTCATCTGATCCCCTTTTGATTTATGTCATCATGCCTTACGCCAATGTCGGCATTACCGGAGCTGAATTGCACATAAATCTCTTTGCTCGGTGCTGCTGGAGTTGAAAGTGGTTTCGATTGGTTACTCTGGAATTTTTCAACTCGGTCTACCGTTTTACGAGATATGTTTTTAGGGGAGCCTCTCGTCCACCACCTGATATGTCGCATGTTCTTGATTTGGAGGGAACAATTGGAGATGTTTGTGGACTTTGGCGAATGAGTGCTGCAACGACCGGTATCTGGAAAAATGGAAACCACTGAGAGAATAAAGTCAACTGTCTGCTCAGACTGATCCTCCTTGGGGGAATAAATCGAGAGTCAAGAGGATTGCCGTATGCACTAGCTAATCAAGCAGAAAGTTCGGCAGACTATTCCCTGTTATGTAGTTCTCCACGGGCCGTACAGCTGTCGAACTGCCAGGAGAAAGACAGCTATAGCAGAATGACGGTAACTGCTTCCGCGAGATCCCTCTGGATATACTCACCAGTGCAATTAGTAAAATGAGAAGGTATTAATGGAATCCGACTTGGGATGGAGGACAGATCGATGAGTTCTACTGCGGTGAAATGAAAATGTGGAATGATTACCTTTCTCGTTAATATTCAAATGACATCTGATCGAATAAACCCCAGGAAATTAACTAAATTACACTCAAGCTAAAAAAATTATTTGTGCCAGGTTTGGTAAAAATATTATCCTTGGGATTCTATTTTTTAGTCAACATTTTTTTTGTTGATTTTGGAAAGTTAGAGTTGAGAATTTAAATATTAATTTCTTTGAATTTCCAATCAATTGATATCTGCTTGAAATCGAATTCCAATTTCTATAATTGAAAATTTAAATAACTTTGCCTGAAATTTCAAGAAATTGTAAACAGTGAATAATTCAAGTATTAAGATTAACTTCATTAATGATAATGAATAGGACCCTCTGAAGTGAAAATAAAAAAAAATGGGGAAGCGATGTGGGTGAGCCAGAAGGTATCGGTTAAAAAAAAATGGGGAAATTCGTAAAAACCCGCAGCCGAAAACTAAATGGTCGCGAGTACCGTTGTGTGCGAGTGAGCCTGTTTAACCCAATGAATATTCATAATATAACAGGATTACTATAACTGATACCAACGGGGGAGAAGGTTAAACATTTTGCCACGCGGGTTTACATTACCGAACACGCACACACGTCTCCAACTATATTCATCTATTACCCCCCGAGTTAAATACCCCGACGCACCATAAAATTATGTGATCCAAGATTGTACACCAGACGTTTCAATAACTCATTTAACTGCTGGAGATTATCCCTCCCACCGCGAGATTCGACTGTTGTACCGCGGATTAATGACAAATTAAATAATTCTGAAATCTTTCATTTGATAAAGTTAGTCGGCAGCGAAGTGAAGATGAAATGGAGAAGTCGCTTTGGACGTTCCAATCTTCGGTTATACTTTCCTCTTCATCTCGTATTTCAACTTGGTCGTCTCCGTCTGTTATTCATCGTCTCGCTTCCTCTGGGGCATTCTCCGGTCTAGCCAATACCGGTAGTGAGGAGTAAAGGAGGTGGAGGAGGAGGAGGAGGTTTACTGATGCCTCCTCTGCCTGGTGCCGTCTGATCGATCATGAAAGGAAGATAGGACAGCAGAATCGAGGACCCAGAATCCAGGGGAGTGCGGTGAGATCGACAAATTGGCTAATCGGGTGAAGTCGCTGGAAAGAGATGAGGACTTGCCAAGTTATAACCCCCTCATTCCTCCGGGGTCCTCTCTGGACCTGTCGTGGTGAACCAATACCCATCCTGACTCCGGGGAACGTCTCTGTCCCTCCATGTATCTCCCAATTTGGGCTACCTCCTCCTTAACTCTACGGACCACCGCACAGAGGCCTAAATTCGTGTGACATAAATAACATTTCCAATCTCTCACTCGGGGATATTTACCGACGTATATTCGATACTTCACACGCAGTCGGTGACAGCGGGGTTATAGTGTCTTTTCAAATCTCACTAGACAATATCAAGATTGGCACTATTAACACTGCAGTGGTATAAATTTTTGTCTCTATGGGAGAAATATTCAATAAAAATTACGTTATCTGTCCACCAATTCCAAATCCATCACAACAAAAAAAAACAATAAAAGAATAACAAATTGCAAAATTATTCAAGGCATTATAAGTGAATTTTCATCAATAAAATTTCCCACTGTGATATTGTGCTGTCACATTTTCACGCTGTGTTTTTATTGAATAATTTTTACTGAATATTTCTAATTTTTATCTTGTAAATAAATAATTATCTACCTTGATTTATCGATAATTCGCGGACTATCGCCATTAATATTTGGTAATATGTCCCGAGTATGAGATATGTATTAAAAAAATTGGTGACTCGTTGGATTCATTTCATCTGATCCGTAGAGTCCTGTAAATCATTATCACGATGTGGAGAGAAAAAAAATGGTGAAATTGTATTTAATTTTTGGACGTTCGATTCTCGTTTTATCGGTTGGGCCCGACGGGGCGTCCGGGGCCCGTGAGGCCCCGAACAGCGTCAAGATTAATATCTCACGGCGCGGGCGGGGGTAGGAGAGAGACAGAGGTCGCGACGGCGAGAGGGAGAGAGTGAGGGGGATGAATACTAAAATCCGCGGTGCCCTTTTTTCTCTGGGCGTAAGGTGTGAAAAATGAGAATGAGAGAATACGAAATAGGTACGTGGGTAGTGGGGAAGAAGGATCTCTCGCGCCTCTTGGACTTGTTGGCTGGTGGTGCGAATGACGCTTCCAATTTCGTTGGGAAACCATTCGTCTTGTTATTGTTTTTTTTTCTTTCCTCTCATCATCCTCGTGATATTCTTTCAACTCTCGGTCCACTGATTATGTAAATTAATTTTTTTTTCTGAGGGGAAAATTTGTTTTATCAGGGACTGAAAATGTTTCTGTCCGTTCACATTCCGGGGAATTTCGATGGATGAGAGAAAGTTGGGAATCATTTTTCTTTGTTAAGATCCCACTCAGTATTTATAGCTGAACATAAGTTAGTGGAGAACATTTGAAAAATCGGAAGGATAAATATTTTAATTTTTTCTCGTTCTTGAGAATATTTTGCTTGATGAGTAATTGAGAATCAGTAAATTTTCAAGTTGAAAAGGGTTATTTCACAATTGCCCAATGGATAGTCGAAAATGGACTGCAATTCGAACTTTTAATGGGTGCAGTTCAAAGTATAACTCTATATAATATTCACGTGATTTATTGCATTATTTAATGACCTCTTGTGTAAATTGTGATAGCAATTTCTCGGCATGCAATATGGATGGAACGTTAAAACTTGGTAAATAATCCTGGCACGTTGATAGAGTGAAAACGTGATTCGTCACACATATCACGTAACGGTTAATCATCTCCAGGTCACGCGATAAGCAAATTCTGGTGCTAAACCGTTGTACACGGAGTGTCTCCTAGGAGTGGATATTCCACCGAGTTACATCAACCCCACTCTCTGACCCTATCCCAACAACTATCTGCACTTCAACTTTCTTCCCTCTGAATGCACTTGATTAATCAATGTGCATTTCATCCACTAGATGTTCACTCACCCATCAATTACACCGATGTAACAATAATTGTGAGCGTGAATTATCCGAGCAGGTTGTGCATTATTGAAATCCAAGCTGACACTGATAATTGGAAAATCTTTTCAACGTCGCTCTCTAAATGATTAATTCAATATTGCAGACTTACTTGCCGTTTATGAAGAGCTTCAGACTCGTCAATTATCGTGATGGAGTGCTGATGGCTTTTGCAGGGCTGTTATGTAACTATTAAATCAAACACGAGGTAGTCGTTGAATAATTCGACACGGAATATCGTTCAAACGTTGAATCACCCAATAAATACAATTTTCCATTGAATTATGGCATAACTACTGAAAATCGAAATTCTACCAATAACTTGTTCATAATTATCGAGAGAATAATCACTCGTTTTTTTCCTTCGCTGAAAGATATCTGAAAATTTTTTCCGCATCCAGTCATCGTCGCTAAATTTTTGCCTTGAAAATTGTGGAAAAATTGCAAGTTTAAATTAAACGTCCTCTCTAAATTACTCAGTTCCTTTGTCGACGCGTAATTAACTCGCGTTTTTATCTTTCTACGGTTATTTTTCTTTGGACTTCTACAATAGAAAAATTTTCTGTGGAATTTAATAACGACGATGGAAAAAATTCAAAAGCTCATGCCGCCCTGACGAAGTATTAAAAAATTCTCCACGAATTGAAATTAAATAATTTCCACCTGAATTCAATTTCAATATCATATAAATCTCGAAGGACATGAATTTTCCACCAAAAACATGAGTAATTCGGGATACAGAGGATTCCCCGAAGGATGTATACATACTCGAAGAGCCGAAACAAGCGGGATGCTACGAGAGGAACGCGGAGAGAGGATACGACTATACTTGGACAGTGAATTATGGGCGTTATTGTCCGCCTGCGAACAACGAACCGCCTCATTACATGCGGGAATTATTGACGCTAGGCCGCCCCGGTGGCTTCTTCACCTTGGACACCACCCCCTTCCCTCATTCCCCCCATTCCCCTCATTCCCCCATTCCCCCCAGTCCTCTAACCTGTCCCCCCTCCCCATATCCTCCCCCTGGCGGCGCCACTCTCGCGCTTTCTTTTATCCTTTCCCTTTTGCGTGCCCTCACTACCAATTTTCATCCTCACAAGACTGCTTCTGGCATGCCCTCATCCTCTCCATGGATTCTCCATCCCTCCCATCCTTAACCATGCCTGGATCCTCACCTATGGAAATGGCACTCAACTGCACGAGGTTCACTGACGATGAGACGCGCGAACGATTAACGCAACCGCTAGAATAGAATTCAACGAGAGAACTTGACTGCGGAATTGGTAGAGGCCAGGGGGTGGAGAATGAGGAGGATGAGGAGAATGGTGAGGATGAGGAGGATGAGCTGGAGAGGGAGTAATACTTCTCCTCTTACTCTCATCTCTCATTCCATCGTCTGTAATTCCCAGCGGAACACAAGGGAGAATTACCTTTTGGGCGGAAAGTGGATGTGAAACTGAGCCTCGACATTCCTGAAATTTCGATTCTCTCTTGTGACAAGGTGCAGTAAAATTCAAACACGTGATGCCGTGAAAACGACGACAGACATACCCGATACAGGAAGTTCATTACTCTCGCATTTACTGCGGAGTGGGAGTCTTTCAGTCTGTCTGTCTCAATAAAGTGTCATATTACTTTGATGAGTGACAATGTCTCAGGAGGATCTCAATTCAGAGGTACTCCGTTGAGTCGAGCATTTATACCATTGGGATCTGGAGATTAATTCGAAAATCCTGCGAATTTATTACCGTTTGAGGTGCACGCAATCGAAAGGGATGACGGAGATTATTACCATCCGGCGGCAATACGGGGGAAAATAATAATACCAGAACAATTCAAATTCAATTCAATAGAAATTATAATATCGTAATCATTGCATTCCGCAAAAAAATTGCAGAATGACCTAAAAAAATAATGAAACTCTCATTTCACTCCGGTATTGCAGGAAAAAAGAGCAATTTTTATTGAACATTGCGCTGCGCGGAAAATAAAGGTGGAATCCCAGCCAACCATAAAGTCACCAAACAAACCCCATTAATCTCCCCTCCCCGTCAAATGAAGTGGAATATTACGGCAGTAGATAACCCAACCCCGTGAATACTTCATAAGCCCCCGAGTAAACAAAAAGCCAGAGTGCTGGGTGTAACACACTCGCTGGTGCATCTCCTCGCAATAATTGCTGACAACGAGATTCATCAAAAGTTTCTTGCTAAAGCACGGCAAAGTTTATATCAAAGCGCAAAGAGAAACAACATACACTGTTTATAGTTGTTGCTGGTGCGTGGTACACGGTAGCTTTACCCTCCGATGTAAACCATACTGTCACCCCGGTAAAATCGTATATACGGAGTGATATCGTTCGTAACAAACACAGTTTATCCAACAGTTGAACACATGCAATCGCACCAACTCCAGCAGCCCTAGTAGGTACAGGATAATAAATTTAGCAGTGTAAAAAGTACTGAGTAGGTTAGGAGAGATTGATGGGACAACGCGTGAGGTGAGAGCTAAGAGGACTGGTAAGTGGCCTTTTGCTCCCCTGACAGTGATCATCCAACCAGAAAAAGTGCCACCCGAGTGTACCACGGGTACGTCACTTCGATTGAAGGCTAACTACCCCCGGGGGCTATTTTTCTCCACTGGGATATGTCTCCCTCACTGGCCAGAGTCATTTTGATCCATCAGGCAATGATTGCTCGGGCTATTGGAGTAGTTCAGCTCAAACCCCAGTACTAAATGACCTGACACAATGTGAGGAGAATCCTTTGACAGTCCAGGGATTACCATTGTCTCCTTCTTTGTTGGGGCTGATGCTACAATTTGTTCATTCCCTTCCACTTCACTGCAATTGTGCGAAATATTACCGATGCCAATTACTTCGCTGAGTGCTTTTCCTCATTACCATTTACGCAGCCAAACTATTGGTAATGGTAATGGTAATGCTGTTCACTCCCATTTCTCCGTAGTTTATTGAATATTAAATTTATAATCCATTGTCTGTTATTTGGTTTTTCATAAAATTTCAAAGTCATTCACGCTTGCATGATTTATTTTATAATTCTCCCCCTTTGTTAGAACTTAGGCACCACTTACTCGACTCCCTTTAATCCCCAGAAAATTGCCCGAAATACGTTCGATGGAAATTGTGCCTCTGAGTGCTCCTGTTCATTACGATTTATGCAGTGAATTTCACTCATTTTAATGGACGAGAATAAGAGTAAAAAGTACAAACATAAGCTGCCATTACATTGTCATCGAATTATACTCACTGGGCAATTGGTGGCTGTTAAGGCAACTTTTCAATGCTCTTTTGATTAGCCCGTTTAATGACATTCGCCTTCCTGCGCTGGCGTTTAATTACGGGTATGAGAAGAGGCGGTCTAGGAGGAGCAAACAAATACGTCGTTACTCACGGTATTCCCATCGATAGGTCCTTCAGTCTTGTTCACCCCAGCATCTCGTATCACTAGTTTGTGTCGGGTTTTCGGATCTGTGTGGCCGCTTGTTCAACGACACGCTTCAAATTTCTTACTGCACAAGTGCTCTCCTCGCCTATCCAGGGTAAAACAACACAAACTCCTCTTGGCCTTCCTGGGGATTAGCCGAGCGAGGCATTACTCCGAGATTAATTCAGCTGACCTCTACTCGAGGATAGATTGATGCCGGGATTTGCCATCTTCCATCCCTCTGGTTTTATCCACTACATTTCAATCCCTGTATCACCGCTCTAAGAGTGAACACTGCACCAAGACAAATTTACTTTATTAATAAATTTATCTCCGTGTATTGAAAATTATTAAAATCCTTCAATTTTTATTCGCATTATTAATTCGAATTAATTTGTTATTTACAAACAATTGATGAATATTCAGAAAATTAAATTTTTCAAAATAATTGTGCACCTGAAATCTATTTATTCGAGTGTACCCCCTCGATTTACTGTGAATTATTTTCATCGCCTCATCACTCGCTGATTCATATCGATTTTAATTACAGGCACGCGATTTTACACGTGCTTCCTATAATCGAAGGGAGGGGATGAGGAAGAGAATGTGAAAAAAATGTGGCTCTCAAAAAGTAGTTAAAATTTGAATGAGAAACTAAAGTGTGGGGGCCAAAACATTAAAGATAAACCAACTTTACACACACTTTGTTGCGAAATAATCTCAAAAGAATTTCCTCATCACGCCCGAGTCGAGGAATGAGGTGTTGGGCGATTAAATTATCAATATAGCGAAATTAAATACACCTCGTGAGGCAATGGACCTCCCAGTTTTCCAAAAAACCGAATGAACTCCACTGTCCCATCCCCCCCTTTTTTCTCCATCGCGACGTTATTTAAACCCGAGGGGGGACTTCGAATAATTTTTTTAGTGCAGAAAGGCTGACGTGGGTGCCATAATTTCACGGAAACAAATATCCACATGTTTCACTATCTTTCTCACTCCCTCTGGCCACTGGCAGGGCCCATTCTGTATGATCCCTGGGTACAGTAGGCCCATAGAATACAAGCTCTTTCCCCCCCAGAATATTTACGTCCGACAAAATGCAAACAGCCAGCGTATATCGCCGTCGTTACTGTCAATGGATTTATTTTTTTTTTCACAAGAAATTATTTTCTTGTTACCCATAAAAGTTTGACTAATCGGTGATACATTTTTTCGAATGAGTGGGGGGGGGAGGAATCGAGGGGTGATGAGGGTAAATGAACCAATCACTGAGCAACACCACTAAATTCCTCACACCCGTTCAATGTATCGAGTCATGATCGAGGGGGGAAGTAGTGTACAAAGATCATTGCACTCAGGCATGTCCACTGGGCAAAAAACGAAATAAGACGAGATATATCTCGTTTCGTTCGTATCCCCCTGGTTCTCGAGCTCCGCCAAATATCGATTATCCCACGTCTCTTCGTTCCAAACAATAATCGTTTTGCCGGCCGAGACGAACTCCATCGCGATTTGAATTATTTTTCTCCATTATTTGACCATGCCAAAACGTATTTGCTTATGGGCGTCTTAAATCAATATTAACTAGGACTGAAACTGTAATATACAGCTGTCCAGTGCGTCATGGAAGTGGAAGGTAAGGAGAGAGTGAATAAAGGGAAAGAAGGGATGGGAGGGATGGGAGGGATGGGAGGATGGGAGAGTGGAGATGGGAGGGAATAAAAAAAACATAAATAAATAAAAGTAAAAAATGTCTGTGGGATGTTTTGTACCCGCCGCCAGCGAGAAAGGCAACTAACATTCTTGTTTTTATGGACCTCCCTAGTTTTCATTCTCAATTCCCTCCACCGGTGCCTTGGCTTTATTGTCCGGGTTTCTCAGTTCTCTCTGGAGTCAGCTCACTGTAATGTCTACCAATCAAACACCCAAGTACAGTGTTACAGATGAGGGTTTATTTCGCTCATTGCAATGGCCTTCCACGTTTGCTGATCGTGTCGACGATGAGCTCTGCACACCCCCTACCACTTTTCTCGTGTATGTTTATTTAATTATGGACTTTTACGAGCCTCGCCATTTTCCTGGCTATTAACACTGTCCATCATTTACCCATCGTAAACAGCGAATTCAATGGGTTTTTATGGAGGAAATCTTGTTTATCGGATACTGTGCGGAAACATCGGGCATTCGCATGCTGGTGCAATCGAAAAATTAACAATTGGAAATACTATTCTTCAAATTTCAAATAGCGAAATATTTATACACTTTCTGACATTTTAAGTGAATCATTTTAAATCAATAAATGTCGATGAAGTTCTTGATTAATCTTGAATATTCAATAAAATAATGTTTTTCATTCTGTAATTGCGTTTTTCGAATCGGATAATTTATTACTTTTATTTGTTTCTAATACGAATAAATGAAAAAAATCAGAGGGAATATTGTTGACTAAATTCGTCAAGATCCCGTGTAAAATGTCTGGAGTGTTGTGAGAAATTTTAATATTAATATGAGAAAATTGACGTACTATGCACTAAAATTCCCAGCAGTGACAGTGAAATTGTTCCCTAGCCGGCACTTTGCGCCGCATTTCGCGCTAGCACTAAAACTTTTCCAAAGAATTTATCTCCGTATATTGAATCATCCATAAACTTTATGTTTTTTTTTTTTCCACCAGTGTGGCCCTGAAGTCACATATCAATTTCTCGTGTAATAAACTAAAACGTCTTCGTGGCACTATTTTTTGCGCTGGCCTAGATGCGTCAGCGCATGTCAAATTTTATATAGATAAATTCTCCATTCACTTTTTGATGCCCTGCAAATTGTCCGCAATCAACACTTCCATGCGATACTCTTGCGTCACGTGTCATGAATTATAACCGCAAGTTGTGTGCACCATCGAATGCAAGCTATTACGTTTATTCAAGGATTATTTGACGCTCTGTGTGTAATGATTGTTATAATTGGAGGAAAGGCGCGAACGACGTGTTCGTGGATAATTGAACGGCTGGGCGTTAGAAAGGGGAAATATCATTGCGGAGATCCAGACACAGGGAATTGAGATGAGAGTGAGAGGGTGTGCCACTGGGTTGTGGGAATGTAGACGAGGGAAACGAGTTGGAAAATACGTTAGTGAGGGAAATGGGGATATGGAATGACAACTGCAGGGAGTACAATTGCGTCCAAGAGAGAGGGTATAGGTATGCAATTTCCTGTTAACGCGTATGGTGGGTGAAACTCGTTGGGTTTTTGTCCATGACAGCGCAATTCTCAAAGCCCAGTCGATCCTTCTCTCGGATAGCGTGGGGAGGTCTTTATTTCATTTGCAGGGGGTCTACCATCAGTCTATCTCCGTACAAATACTTGATCCATTCACTAAATCGACACCCACTCGTTCGATTTTCATTTACCAAAAATAATTACTATTAAAGAATATCTACATAGTCCGCATTAAAATTTTTCCCTTTTCATTATCTCTTACTTCGGGTTCAATTGAGATAAATTTTTGAAATAAATTTCTCTGTCTCTCTCAACTCAGGGAGATGATACATATTTTATTTGTAACAATGGGATTTGTTGTAAAATTCGTCATTCGTAAATAAGTTGATAGGAGTTTTGCTGCCAAACCAGCTGACATATTTGCTTTATGGTTTACCTCATTTTCTACCTGCAAAAGGTCCTCTGATGTGTTCCAGCCACAGCTGGAGGAGAGTAACGCAAGTTCCTAGTCGAGGATCATATTTTTTAGTACACCCATAAAAACGTGGGCGTGTCGTAAAAAATGCACGCTTTTTTCTATACGTAAACAGATACACTCAAGTCGCATTAATAACGGCATTCCATGACACCCCAGCAGCGCTGTCATCTCTGCATTTTCAAAAAAAAAAAAAATTACATCTTTTGATGTTAAAAAAATTTGAAAAAACATACTCGACTCAAGGAAATAAAAATAAAATACAAATTCTTCTCATCAGGACCAAAAGAACCTGAAAATCTCTCCTCCATCTTGAAAATTCCAGGAAATCAATTTTTCAATGGAAATATCAATTACAATGGAATTTTCAATGAATTAAAAATTTGTTGGCAGTATCACCTGCGTTTTCATTTTTTTCAATTTTTTTCAATAGAAAAAATGTCGAGTGCAATTTAGCACGTTAAGGAAATTAAGGAAATAGTGAGTTGCGTAATTTTTATTAGATATTTCAGTGATTGCGTGGAAAAGGGGCGAAATTGACGAGCCGTAGTGATACCACAGAATAGCCGAAGGGGTAATTGCGCGCGTGCACCCGACACGCCTGTAAATGATCTCGACTGGGAGAATGGACTTTTAGAGGATGTTGCCACCAGGAAGTATCGGGCTGGCCACGGGGCGTCGTATAATTGACCGTAAAATGGAGTTTTAGGATGGCGATATAAGTTAGCCCCCGAAAGACCGCAGCCGAGGTGCATTACCACGCCCTCACCCGGTTGCATCTCACTAGTCTTGTGTATATCTCGATGCTACCGTCTAGGTTGCTGCCTCATAGTGCTAAGGGAAAGTTGAGGAATGGGGTCGGGTTCGTGAGGCGGATGCTGAACTGGACGTGAGTGAATGAGAAAGACGTGGAGGAACGAAAAGTGCCCGGGAGGATGATAACATTTCACGGTGCCTTCGACATGCCGCTCGCATCTTCGTTCGCCTGGCAAACTTTGTCTCCGATGCAGTAGTGTCTCTTAACAAATTGAATTTCCTCGTCACTGGTTCTTTCAGTTGCGCACTGGGGACTATGAAAAAGCCCCGGTAGGACGAGTTAAAAGAGAGATAGAGGGCTGGCCTTCGGGGCGGGATAGAATGAAAAAATAGTCTGTCGTAGGGTGGAAAGGGGCCACTGGTGCTTCCACTCTCCACCATCACCGCTGTGAGAGCATTTCTCTTTATATCACACAACGATCACCTCCGAAGAGACAGCCGAGGCACGTCTAGACATCCCTGGGACGATTTTATTCGACCATTCTGATAAATACGTTTAGGAATTGAAACTTTAGTGCTCAATACGGTTCGATTCTCGTGTATCTTTCTATTTCCGGGGACGATTTATTGAATCGCCGGTTGCAACTGAGGGGAAATCATTTTTCGGTTTAAAGTAAATGATCGATATCGAGGTGTTTATCGAGAAAACATACTGAAAATGGATTTGCTTATGTTATTCGACAATTTTACACAAAAAACAAATATTTCATTTTAAAAAACTCACTTTTTCTTTACCCGGAGAAATATTTTCCGTCTGTATAATCACACGAGTGGCAACCCTCAATTTCTCAAAGTTCTCAAACAAATAATGTTCACTCGAGGGACAGTATTCTCAATTTGCGAAAATCGTTGCGCCTTGGCTGTCCGATTTTATCGAATTATACCCAGCAATTTTCCACCGATAGTCGGGGATTAACCATCCTGGCATTGTTCGGAGGGAGTAAAAATTTTTTCCTGAATGAAACCCTATTCAATTCATCGACAGTCTCGATCGGACTTTCGTATCCGTATAAAGTCTTGGCCGTGTGGAGTTAACAGCAGTCATTGACGGAAAGGCCTTGTCCCCTCCCAATGCCGGCCATAACGACCCACCATTGAACCCAGGAACCCCCTCATTGGAAAACCTACAGGGTGATCGTGTCAGCACTTTGCCACGTCCAACAGTGAAAACCCACGACGAATAGGTCTCAAGTCATCCTGACTTGTTCTTTCCTCCATTCTCCCTTCGCCAACATCTTTCTAAACTACACAGTTTTCCTCCAAAATCCAACCATTTTTTTTGACGGTTATTATCGTCATCCTCCTTCCGTCACATTTACACCCGTTATATCCACCTTTACCAGTAAACTGCCCTGGGATATTAAATCCGATAACAAGTATTTCCGGTGTAATCTATCGATTCAAATCTCTTCAATGATCGGTTTTACATGAATCACGTCGAATAATAACTTTCAACACCCTCCAACAGCCTCCAACTAGGAGGCAGTGAATAATACGCCTGGTGAAAATTCATTTATTGTTTGCAATAATAATTTACATCGATATACATTTTCTCCTTGAGCATTGCGGGAAAAGATAATAAAATATTTTCTCATTGTTCATTAATTTTATTTATTTTCGGATGAATGATTATATCTTCTGTTTCATCAGACTATTTTATTTTCCTACTAAATAACAATCGGTAATCTTCGAATTTTTTAACAAAGGAAAATGACTCACTTTCCATTTTTGTTGATTGATTGGTAATTTTTATGAATTCTCATCAATCGAGTGCCTGAAACTTGAACTCATTGCTCTCTGGGAGAACTGGTTGATTCGAAAGGATAATCCTACTATATTTATTTTTCAAATAATGAAGAACCTCTTGCAAGTTCCAAGATGTATTACCATGTCTGCAAGTGTTGCAATGTTTCCAACTGGGGTACTGAATTTTCGGATAGACTGGGTCTTCAGTGTAATCAGAAGAGAGCCTCTGGTTCACCTCGTTGTGAGCCTCCCAGAGCCACAGAATCGCATCATCAGGAATCATCACAGCGGAATAATTCCTCCTGTTTGCCATATCAACGAAATGTGAGGCACAGTCTGAACAACCGAAGAAGTTTTTTATGTATCCGTACATGGCTCCGAGAATAATGGATGGACTTTCCACACCAGATGGATTAGCCTCATCCCCAACGTCTTTAGCATAACTGACAGTTAAAGTATGGAAGAGGGTCCAGAGGCCACAGGGGAACCCCCGAAAACGGGGGGCACTGCCTTTGCAGCCAGTCCACTCTCGATGCTCCATGAAAACTGGAGACAACTCCTGCTGGAGTTTCGTCACAATATTTTTGAAAATTTCACCTGTTAAACTAGTCTCATTGGCGACTATCTCGTGCAGTCTGATTAGAAATTCAGAGTTCCCTTTTCTTAGCGGAAAATAATTTGCTAATACTTCTAGATAGATCGTTAGGGCTTGCAACTTGTCATTCGTGAATTCATCAGTCAACGAAATTTCTTGAATTAAAGAGTATTTCAGAGCTCTCTCTAAATCTGCCTGGTACAGTCCGTCTTGGAAGGATTTTTTAATTGACTCAGAATGTTTGCTTTCTGCTGGGGAAACTTCATTATTACTTTGCACTTGGATTTTCGGATCTGTAGGTTGGCCAAGTGCAGAGATAAGTCCTTGGGATCTCATGAAGTCTTTGATGACTTTGGTGATGCCCTCTCGAGTGGAGTCCAAGAGCTCCACTGGGATTACCCTGCCCGCTCTGTCAAGGACGACGAGAGCGGGGAACGTGGTGACGTCATACTTTCTTTGAAGCGGTTCGTTGTCATTCGTTACTCTCCGGATTTGAAGAGACGTCATTTTGTGCAGGTCGAGAATCACTTCCGTCCCTAGGTAAGAGTCGTTCCCCTCAAAGAGGAATAACTGGTAATTTACAGGTGGTGGAAGGACCTCTTCCCAATCCTCAGAAGCATCACCGCTAGAAATTCATAATTACGTACACTGTAAGAAATCCCCTTTTTAATTCTCCGGCAATTTTTACCGCAAAGCTGACTTTCACGCAAATTCAATAAAATCATATGATTCACTTACGAAAATTATTCCGTACAAATTATATAGAAAAATTTGGGAAAACGACTTCATATAGACGAATTAAAAGCACTGAAAGATGTTGGTGATAGATAAACGGGATTACCTGTTCCGAATGTATGTTGATGAAAAATTACCTGTAAGGAGCAATATCCGGCCAATAGCTTCTCTGTCCACTTTGGTGATCCTTGTGCAGTTCGTCAATCAACCGCTGTCTGATTTCCACCTCCGTACTGTGGCTGGACATATTAATCTTCTTTCCGGTTTCCTCACTCAACGAGAAATACTTAATCGCGGGAACCGGCCGGACACCATTGCAAGGGTCCGAGTTTTTTTCATCGGCGCAGTTTATAACCCCCACCTGAACAATGTCACTCCAATCTGCAACATTATTGAACATCTTCAACACCCGTCAATTTCCTCCTGTCATCATCCAATAATAAAATCAAATGATGAACTACAAAGACAACATTGAATTCTGCAATCGCCCTCTCGCAGGTAGAAATTTATTGATACAATAATAATATCTCCTTCGGGTATCGTCTCCTTATTATTTTCTATAATCAGAGATCTCATGAATCTCCTACAAATCCCATTGATAATTTCTGGATTAGCAAAAATTATATTTTCAGAAATAATAAAATTTTGAACAACAAATTATGATCTGAAAAATTTCAGACGTGACTCGGACGGTCATAAAAATTCTATTCAAAAGGGAAAAAAAAAATTACCATTGATGTTGCTTGAAAATGACTTGAATGTAGGAGCGAATCGCTGGCAGTGTCCACACCAGTGGAAATAGTACTCGACAAACCAAGCGGTACTTCGATTATTAACAGCAGTCTCAAAATTCGTGTAATCAAGGATCACGATAGGATCAGATGCGTCATACAATATCGCAGATTCTTTATCTCCTTCAACAATTATGACACACACGATTATCAGTACAAAGAATGGATTCAAGTTTTTGAACATTGCACGTTGTTTATTGTTATTGCAGGATTCAAAAGAAACGACGTAATATTTCAATGGCGGTGGCAGTAGAGTTACTCGTTTGTCCACGGATTTATAAGTTTTCTGGAACTGACGATCGCTATTTATAGTCAAACTCACAGAAAACTAGTTTCTGGGGGCCACATCGCTTCGATCATGTCAATGGTGGGGGACTGATGATTCTTAAGGACTTCAACCTCGCCGGTATGAATTATATTCCATTTCACAGGGTGCGAAAATCATTTACTCATTACATATCCTTTTATATAAACTAATATTAAATCTATTAATCGAGAGAGGGGGGAAGTGAATCTAATACAAATTATTATCGACCAGTTTCTGTGGGGCACATATCGGTGGTATAAAAAGGCAAAACTGCACAAAAAGTTGGAAAATTTGCGACTGAAAAAACTCGAATCAACTGAAGCTGAATTTTCGATGTTTTGTTATCCACTTTCTAGTTATTCGCCAACATCATTTCTAGTTCATTCTTTTTTGCGCGTAAATTTATGATATATTCTGTTACTCGAAAATGGCAGTTTTTTCTTACGTTATCAACCACTGAAGTACGTAGCGAACACTTTGTCGAGTCACTTGAAACTTGAGATAAATTTAACATTAAAATACTCGAAAAGAAAATTTCGCGCTTTTATTTGCTTTATCTGTTCTGTCCAAGGTTAATATTTGATCGTTAAAAAAACATCATACAATGAGACTTAAATTACAATTACACGAAGAAAATCATATTATTCAAATATTAAGGATCAATCATTGCGCAGTTTCGGTGGAAGGTTCAATTTTTGATCATAATCAATGATATTTCAATCGATTAATTCTATTCCAACAAGTGCCCCAGTTTTTCCAGCTGCTACAAATGATCTGTGTTTACACAATTGTCAACTAATTAATCGTGATCGCCTCGTTGAATATTCCATACATATTGATCTACATAAAAATCCTCTAGAACTTCACAAAAAAAAATTTCCTCGTCGCACAATTCAAGAGTCGAGTATCGATTCGAGTCATATATATCTATCGCGATTTTTAATAGATATCACGATTAATGGAATAGCATCCGTCAGAAGTCGATGATTTTTTTCTTAGAACACTATCAACAAAACCAAAGTAATAGTTGTAAAATTGTCCTGCAGCCCGAGAAAGAACTGATAAAACTGATGAGTCAGACAAAAGTCCATTCAATCTCCATGTCTTCTAGCCACGAATTTAGGGATAATTTTTCACTGAAATTTATCTCCGTGCATGTAAATCGTTTTTGTTTGGACACAGTGATTTCTGAGGTTTATGCGCTGACGTGGGTCGTACACACATTGCGCATGCTGAGTATGAAGCCACCCAAAGACGTACAGAGACTCAGAGAAACATAAAAAAAGGGTGGGGAGAAAAAAAATCGTTTGAAAGGTGAAAAAAGAACTTGCAAACTCGAGAGGGCACAACTCGTGCGTGGGTCGAGTCTAGAATCAACGCTTTTAAAATAATGGGCGTACGTGAAATACGAAAGTGAAAGAAACCCCCCGTCTCCACCGAACTTAACAATAAAATAAAAGCAATCGTCACGATGAAAAAGTAAAATAAAAATAAAACATACACAGAAAGCGTATTATATACATACATGGGCTTTGTTCAAGCATAAACGGTAAACACTGGCTCGCTAGTTTCTTTAGAAAACATCAAGCAACCCCCACATCGGATCATTCGTTTCACTGCCCATGGCTGAACACATTGGATCGCCAGGTATCCACGGTAGCCCCTTCAATGTCGTAAAGGACAATAATTCCTTTTCTAATTACAGTGGTAATATACGATCGCGTGTTTGCCGTATTCATCTTCTCGACCTCCCCCACGTCTTTCCTCTTCATTGTTATTTTTTTGTTCTCCGATCCTGTCTTTCCCTGTTCCACTGGACGTACCAGTCAACTACACTGTTAGAACATTACACTTGAAATGTCAACTGAAGAAATTAGAATTTTTTAGCAACGATAAAGCTACAAATTCCTGGAATTAATTTCTTAGATTCTCTTCGAATTCACAATTTTCGAGTTCCCACGCTAATGAAATCCAATAATAAACCGTCACTTATAAGAGCTGAAAATTGTGAACAATGGAGAGTAAAAAGTGATTGAAAAAAAAAATGATTCCTTTATGAATTCCTTCCCCGTCAGAAAAGTGGAGTCATTGGGATTTTGGGATGTGAAATGGACAGTGCGCACACGTGAAAAAGACCGCGGCGTAAATTGAAAGAGGGACTACGGCTGTCTTGTTGTGTTTAAAAAGGCAATTTGCGAGCCTGAGATACGGCCTATATATTACGTGAAACACACAAGTGGTGGGGAGATAGGGTGGGTCGATAGTGAGATTCCTCCCTCTACTTTCTTCGTGGTTCCTGCACTTTTTTTTATTCCTTTTCCGTGAGGATTATGTATCCTCTCGGAGAGGCCAAACGAGCCCTACTCTTGCCTTACTCTTTTCACTGTATAGCTGAGGAGCTACAGTTCCTACCTAAACCACTATAACGCCGTTGGCCACTACTTTCTCTCCTTCTCTCTTTCTCTCTCGCCAAATCCCACAGACCTTTAACCGTATAAACCTCCTCTTTTACCCTGATGGTATATTCCGCCATTGGAAGGCCGGGCGCAAATGCATTTCTTGTGTATTTTGCATCGCCACTACTTTAAAACCTGACCGTGCGACTAAACCATTTACCTTGAGAATGAAAACAGTGTATTTGAATATTCCAAGTGGCTTTCTTTTTTAATTCAATGAGCTTTTTTTATTAGCCTCCATTCGATCGTTCAACTCCCTCACCCTCATCCTCTCGTCGAGCCATCTAATTCACTCGCGTGAAACCAACGCTACCAATTGCTGACAATTACCATCCCACTGGGCGTCGAGTTGGAATGTCTTATGTATCGAGTTTTGTCTCAAGGACATGACTTGACTTTTGCTTATCTTATTTTTAATCTGCCTCGGATCGTTTAACTCTGGTGGATATCTAATACTCTATTCGTACGTGGTTTTTCGTTCTACCGAGTTCCTGGGCATGAAGGGAGTCGGCTAAATATATAACTGCCGTTGTACGTATACCGGGTAACAGGGCCTAAGTACCATTTGCAGGGTTGCGGTTACTTAAGCCAGCCAGGGTCGTTAGATCTTCACTTTTTCCGCATTTGGATTTATCCGTTTCAGGGGAAAACCAACTCCACGGCCATTTTATGGGTGAGGGGGAGGGGTATTTATGGAGTTTTACGGGCTTTTTTTTTTCGTTGATAAAATATCACCGGTTCAGCAGAGAATATATGCAGATTTTATTTTAGTTTGATTGTTCCGGCGATCGTGGGGAATAAATTCAAATTCAACTCTGCATTTTACCTTATATATTCTAGGTTTACAATTATTGTATCAGAATTCAAAGTTTTAATTTGCGGATATTCCTTTTCTGCATGAGATTTAGTCATTTCCATACACAAAAAATATAAAAATGCAAAAAGAATTTTTCGCTGCAGTCCCCGCGGGACTAAAGTCACTTTTTTTTTTAACAGAATTTTTTATGCCCCACCTGAATATTTTTTTGGAATAAGAGATGGGTTTACTCGTATTTATTGAAGACACTGGGGCATTCGCATTGATGATGGCGCTTTAATGTCGTCAGTGGTTTGACAATGAAGGAGCTCCGAGGTCGGTTCGGGTTCGGCTTGTTGGCTCTGGTAATTATATCGAGGAGTGATGCATGCTAATTAGGCTTCTGGTATATGGTATTGTATTACAATAGGGTAGTTCCACGAAATTTACCATCCCTTCCCGAGCCCTCTCACCGCAATTCCTCATGTATTACACTCGGTTTACTTGCAATGTTGCTCCAACAACGTATCAACTCTACCCCACGACTCAGATAACTTTAAATATGTAAATGCGACATTTGTGGAAATTAATTCTCACAAACGTCTGTGACGCAGTTTCAGAAATGTGTTGCAATACATTGCCTCCCTCCGACAACACTCACATACCAAAATACTACGCGACACGAAACTTTCGTATCAACAGAAATTATTTAGAATTCTGACGAACACAGGTATACTGATAAATAAATCAGCTGAGTTCTACCCAAACAGATCTTCAATTCACTTTATAAGAAGAAAAGTCTAGGCGACGTTAAGTATTTTTCATCCCTAAAAATTTTAACTAAAGCTCTGATTTTACTGAGAAAAAGACGGAAGTTTCACAGCTTTCACAATTTTTGATGAACACAAGGTGTTGAAAATTCGGCGGAGCCGATATTTTTCAGAGATTTCTAAGACTCTTATCAAAAATTTTTCTCATATAAGTGTTTCCCGTACTGGCACTGAGATTTATTCCTCGCTGTCCCTTTGCCATCCTGTGCCTGTGGTAGTGCTAAGATTTTCCTAAGGAATCACTCACCCTGGAACGTGGAATCGTTGATATTTAACCAATTCAACTGGGGGGTCTGGTGAGGCCCGGGAATAGAACAAAAATGTGGTCCAGTAAATACTTCATTGAACTTTTCCATTCCTTGATTTCTGGCGACTCTTCAGGGTTAACGTTGAGATCCAAATTTTCCGACGTATATAAAAATCGATACCCTAAAAAAAAATTCCGCGGAAAAATAACTCCTAACTCCATTGTATTCCCGTGAATGTCATTTCCATGAAAATAATTGTGATGTTCTTGAATGAATGATTGAATTTCAAAAAATTTCCAACCGTGCACTTCCGTCAGCCTGATAACGAGATAGTGGCATGCCACTTGGTTTTTTTTCTCGCATCCCCATTGCCCATCGCCATTTTCTTCCTTTCCAATTCCGATGATGGAGGCTATACTCGCACTTGGCGGTATGTTTCGGTATTTGACTGTTCCCTTTTCTACATAACGCTATGGTTGCGTTGCACACTGGGCTTCGACTCCCGTCGAGCGACAGAAACGCCATAAGCAACCAATTTAAATGTAAATTGAAACCCACTGTGGCATACAAATTGTTCGACTCGTCGGTTCAAAATATACCGGGTGAGGGCTAAGATCAAACAGAAGACACGGCCGGAAGGGTGGATAGACTGATATAACGGTTAAGAAGGGTGGAAGGGTGAAGAGAAAACCCAGGGAGAACAAAACGAATAATATTTTTATACTGTAGCAATTCAAGAAGAATCCGGGGTAGATAACCAGGATGAATTTCAGTCTTCGTGTCCCCGCATGTCCAACGAGGTTAAAACATTTTTATTTTCTCATTTTATTGCATACATTAGACAGCCAGATCACCATGACTCCAGGGCCACTTCAAGGCTAATCAAAGCCATAACATCCACTGCCTTGAAAATTCGAAAAATAAATTCCTCTACGAAATAACAAAAACCCATAGACCGAATAAATATATTTGTTATTCGAAATTCTCACTTGTCCAGTGTTTTTCATCCGGCGCCATTCTCGTTATTCTGCTAATTGCCGATGGTAATTGGTACTGCTGACGCGATATAACGCACACAGGGTTTTCTAATTAAAACCATTTTATTTTACCCCTTCGACCAGCCCTTTTACCCTCGGTTGAATACAATCGAGCCTTTTTGACATTAATTTTGTTAAATAAAAATCCGTTTACGGAGAAATACATAAAACACATTCCACCAGCAGTGAAAAATGGAATATCCCGGGACAAAATCAATTAAAGGGTAAAACAAGTTGGGAAAAATCGAGTGGTGAGAGGGCGTAAATGCGAAACACATTGTTAGCGTTTGTTTTAATTGACCAAGTATGGTTGGAGAAGGTAAAGTGACTACTGGTACATGTGTAAACGAAAATGATGGGGATGTCACGGTTGGTGAACACGAGGGCGGTCCTCTCTGTGTGTTCTCCCTCCATCACGCTTGGTTTAGGGGTGTGAAAAACTCAACGGGCGGGTGTCACCTCCTGACAACGCAGAAGAAGCAATCGGCCGCGGCCCCTTTCCAGCAAAAAAAAAGAGAGAATATAAAAATCCAATGAAAAAGTGAAAAAACCCGATTGGGACATTTTGTGATGTTTCATCTCAGGTAACACTCTCGTAGATTGCTCGCGTGCATTAAGACCCACCTGAGATGTCGGTGGGCAGGAGAAGGAGGAGGCGGGGGGGAAGGCTGAGGGGAAGGCTGAGGGGAGAATAAAAATCATGTGGTATATCGCGTGCAAATGCCTCACGATGTTGCAATTCACGGGAGAAAGTGCAGATGCATGGAACAGGCGCGATCTAACATACCGCTGTTATACATTGAAAAGATATGGGTCTATTTATATTATTATTCAGTGATTTTTATTCACCTTCGAGTTACTGCGAACATCGTGAGAATTTTCACTGTGCAAATATGAATAGCAGTTGGGTTGGATATAGAGGTGACGATGTTGTGGTAACCCCCAGAATAATAGGGGGATCGATAAACGAAAGTACTAATTTAAATTACGATGCTTTTCGCCCGGGCTAACAGATTGGTGGCATAAATTTTAATTAACGAAGTGGGCTAACGCCGCAGGATTCGCTTGGTAACCACGCGGCACTACCATCAACATAATTAACTGGACTAGACAGAGATGCATAAGCGTCGTTATTAGAACATACCGACGCACGCGGTATGTAGTAAAAATGCGTACAGTTTTTCAATAATCACTTTTTCCCAGTCAAATGGGAGTCATTGAGGCGAGCAATGGGAGGGACGATTTATTGGCAATGATTATCCTCCTCATCACCGCTCTCTGTTGTATTTTTATTCACTTTTTTGTCACGGATTCCGAGCGCGTTGGAGAAAGCCTGGTTTATTGACAGATTTCAAGTTTCCGTTCCGTAAAACGATCATTGATTAATTTCATTACATGGAATTACTGCAAGTGTTGAATGATTACAATGCCGTACAATTTTTGTACACGTCGGATTGGCATTTAGAGATAATCAGTCAATATGGTTCCTTATGTAATCAATAATCCATCAATTGTTACGTTGGTAAGTGTCACGCTGACAAAGCGAAATGTCCGCAGTGATCTGAAAGATGATTGACCCAATCTCCAACAAATAATTCTCTGGAGATTGGGAAAAGCTGGAGTTTAGTAAATGCCAAGATTTTCCTTTCTCTTGTTTAACAAGAACCACTCGATTAATATTGTATGATTGAATTGAATGTTACAGTGCGCAATGGTTACTCTTGCGTTCCAGTTGCCCTCTCGGAGGGCTTAGACATACGACTAAATACAGCTGTGAGAGCTGTGAGATATGGTGTAAGTGGTGTTGAAGTTTGGGCAGCACCGTCTCGTAGTTCTCACACAAATCCAACTATGCACAAGGCCGATGCAGTATTGGTAACTCTACCACTGGGGGTACTGAAAGCGTCAACAGCACCATCGGCAGTGGCATTCAATCCACCACTGCCGGATTGGAAATCCCAGGCGATTCAGCGACTTGGCTTTGGCAACCTCAACAAGGTAAAACGTTTTGAGTGCTACATGGCTTTTATTCGGAAATGTGAAATTCATGTTTGGGTGAATGCATATATGACGACTGCTGGAGGTAACAGTTGGTGACAACGATTCGTTGGCTGTAGAATTGTCAAAAGCATTGACTTGATGATTGTAAATATTACAGATATTTTACGCGAATCCCATTATTTTTCGTTATTTTTAATAGACTGTCATGGTATTGGGAAGCAAGTTGAATTACACTTCACCTCTTTGCTGCTGAATTCTTTGGTGTCGGTTTTACGGAATATTTGAGATTGAGGTCCATTCATGGAATTACAGGTGGTGCTCTGTTTTGAGAGGATTTTCTGGGATCCCACGGCGAATTTATTTGGTCACGTTGGTAGCACGACTGCTTCGAGGGGTGAATTGTTCCTCTTCTGGAATTTGTACAAAGCCCCTGTCCTCTTGGCTCTTGTTGCAGGAGAGGCTGCCTGTGTTATGGAGAACGTCAGTGATGATGTTATTGTTGGACGCTGCATTGCTGTGCTGAAGGTGAGTGAATGTTGGAAAAATTCAATCTCGTTTCTTTAGTTGTTGAGTTGGAAAGGCCCGGTTCCGCTTCGAGGAAATGTTGTTCACTTTGTACTGAATTATTTATACCCTTTGGTTGTCTCTGCATCTCTCTTCTCTTCCTCTGCATCCAAAATCCTTTTAGTGCCCCACAACGTCAGTTCCCTCCAGGATACCTCGAAAATATGTGGGGAAAATTTGATATGACTGAAGATTCTCCACATTTTCCACTAGGGAATATTTGGAAACCAAGTTGTCCCACAACCACGCGAGAGTGTTGTAACAAGATGGCGTGCCGACCCTTGGGCACGTGGTTCCTACAGTTTTGTTGCTGTCGGTAGCTCTGGAAGTGACTACGATTTACTCGCAGCACCCGTTGCACCACCTCCACCCCCAAATCAACCCGCAGGGGCCACATCACCACCACCCAGAGTTTTCTTTGCTGGTTTGTAATATTTTTCTAATATTTCTACTACTTTCTATATCCACTGAAAATAACAAGATAACACACAACGAGATTTCACGTACATTTGGGATGAAAATTTATGATTATCGCTTCGTAAAATGAAATTTTCCTCCCACAAAATTATCTACACATTTTCACATCTGCTGGGGACTATGTATTAGGAGTTAACGCGGGTTTCATCAGAATTTTCAATTACTCTTTATGATTATGAGTTCATACACAAATTTTTTTAACTCCATAGAATTTTATTAATCCGTCCCTTTTGAGAACGTTCACTCCATTTTCTTTTCAGACAATTCAATGTTTTTCTTACAGAGGACATGTTATTTTATTTTATTTTTTATGCGGAATTTTGCATGCCTTTTCAGGAATATTATCTTACTTAGACTACAAAAAAATTCTTATAGCTGTGATATCTCGTCTTTCCTGGACTCAATGCCGTGGATATTCATTCACGGAGCGTTCCCACAATCCATTAATTTTAATTTATAAATTATAGGAGAGCACACAATTCGCAACTATCCAGCAACAGTGCACGGAGCATTTTTGAGTGGATTAAGGGAGGGTGGTCGTATAGCGGATCAACTCTGCGGAAGTCCTTATGCACCACCGAATTCCCCGACGTCCGGTGTTCCACCGAGTGGAGTATCATCGGCAACCACAACAGTCGGGTCCGCGCAATAACACTATTATTCACGCGAAACTACCTGCCCCACTCCCATCACCGCAATATTAAATCCCCCTATCCCGTATCGTATTACTCACATTTCGATTTTTATCATGGAGCCGTAACGTAGCTCCCAAAGAACAAAAATCAAGCGGGAAAAAAAAAATACTGAGCCGAAATGGCACGAAATACTCGGCTTTTTGTTTCATCCCTCAAACGCATTAATTCGAGTTTTATGCTGCAACTTTCAATAGCATCCGATTATTTAGTATCATTCCGTTACGATAGCCCACCAATTCTCGTGTTTATTGAACACTTTTCATTTATTGGTTTGAAACTTTTCTATTATGACCTCGAGCTTCAACAAATATAAAAAAACAAATGAAAACCTCGAATTTATCGTTGATTCGTATCGACGCAACTGTCTGAATTTATGTTCATTGTCTGTAACCATTCCTTTTTTTAAATAAAGAATTATGCAAACGTAACTCACCATTTTTTTCCAACATTTGCTCCCTCCGAATTCTACCCAAATATCCAAAAAATAGAGAGAAATACACGAGCGGGAAATGGGTTTTGTTACAATGACCAGGGCCAAAGTTGCCTATCAAAAGATTGTCAAACAAAACGAAAAAAAAAAAAAAACTACCAACGAACTACAAAGCAGCAGAAGTTGCTCCTGTGACTGGGCTGATTGTGCCCCTGTATTTTCATCTGACTAGTCGGATAGATTGAAATTCCGCGCGAAGCTCTCGTTTCAAAAAAATGAAAAAAAAAAGAAAAAACTCTTCCAAACGAACGTTCTACGTAAAAAGAATACTCCGGATGTATCCAAGCTCGTTTTAAATCTCGTAAAATCCATTGTCAAACGCTATAATTATGGGTTAATACTCAGGTGTATCTGTAACCCCCCGGCCCCGTACTGATATGAAATGCGAGTTTATGAATTTCATCTTAAAATTTACTTTTTGCCACCTCGATATCAACTCCATAATATTAAACAATTTCACTCCGGTACTATTCCCCATTTTTCATGAAGATTTAATGCAATTTCAAATTCAATTGTATCGGCCATCCCATCGGCTGCAGGTGGGTATTTTTTAAACTGGCAGATTAATCAGAGATTCGGTCATAGCAATTGGACCGAAATTCCCCGGAATTCGATTTGAATTTCGCCAAAATTATGAAAATTTATGTGGAAACGGAATGATAACGCTCAATTCATAAAGTCCATCCCCATAAACATTCGGTTTTATCACTGACGAGTACTTCTTGTCTAGTTCAGTGAAACTAGAAGTGATAGCACCATTGTTCCCAGCTCGTGACCATGCATGATGAAACTTATGGGGGACACGAGTATTTTATTCTGTTATCGTGTTCCTCTTTCACTGTTACGCGCCCTCGAAATCACTTCTGGCCAATGACTCCGTTGGTTAGCAAATCAACGCGTTCAATCGGGTAGCGTTCGAACCATGAGCTTTTTGTCTGTGACAAGTCAACCGTAGTGTTGATAATCGGCAATGGATCGATTCCACAATTTCGGTCAAGTCGCCTGTATCGTTGGTTGAACTGAAGCTAGAGTAAACCGACGAGACTAACTGGATCGGCTAAAACTGAATGACGTTACAAACTCGGGAAATTCAGAGGTAGTGTATGGTCGCACGAACTTCTGAAATTCAACCACTGAATTGTTCGAATGTCCAGCGAAAACCCATTTTTTAACCAATGAGAGTCTGACTATATGGAACTACCTCCACCATGCGCTCGCTGCGACCGTAAATTCTTCATTAAATTCATTATTAAACAGGTGCAAGTGTTCATTAAATCTCACGCAACGAAAATCGGCACTTGAACTGAATATTTTTGAATTGTTTGAGACGGAGTCCGAAGGTGTGAGTTCTATTTTCGTTATCAATATAAAAAATATGGAAAACTTACGATCTCATTTTTTCGGGCAGAATGAGTCCTTTTTCCGCTGATAAAAATTCATACGCAATAATTTCCCACTCAGCCCGCCCTGTCGCAAATATTCCAACATATTAAAAAAAATAACTGGAAACAAAGCATTAAAATACTGGAATTTACAATTATTTTAATTCACCGCCTGAAACAACATGCAGAGACTTGGCAATTAGCCCAGGAGAAGCCCTAATTACCTGGCGATCGTTCGCGTGCCAAGTTTATCCAACTCTAACGTTGCAAGTTGGCGGCTCTCTGGCCCCATTTCATATCGATAACTCAGGGTTGAAACAGTGCCAGAATGAATTCAAAGGAGCCATGGCCTTTTCCTCCATCGAGTGTGAGTGACCATGGCACCGAGAAATTAATTAAATTAGCAGTGGCAGAGTTGTATTGTCGTTCCACCACTGTGGATAATGACAAGAGTAGCCTCCAGAGAGTTTTATCCAATATTATATTTGAGAGATCTATTCGCTCATTTTCAGTTAACATCCCCTCCGTGTGATTCTCCTGGCTCTTGTGAACGGGTGAGGCCATACTCAGTCATCCCACTTCGGGTTTTCGTGGGAGGGTGCAAAAAGAAAAAAAATAACAAAGTACCGAGAACCCTCGCTTTCTGTATCTCGCGGATAGGGTACGTGTTCGTAGCAACTAATGTCTCGTTATCCTAGTAATTTAGGGTGGGCGCAGCCCGGTGACTTCAAATCGCCTACTTTTAGAGCCGATTCCGGCGTTAATTTAGTGTCGATTTAAGTTGAAAAGTTTGTCCCTAAAGCCCTTCTCCCAATAAGTTCACCTCAGTTGAGGCTCGTCGTACGTGACGTGGGAACTACATGAGATGTGAAATCGCTGAAATACCTATTTTTCTTTCAATTTGAACGCCTCGTCTTTTTCATTATTAAATTCCTGGGGTTAATAAAACGGTTATTCCCTTTTGATAACGGCATGTTCAACTACAGGGATAGATTCCCTGATTGAATTTTATTTCGATGTATGCGATTTTGGGAGTGAGTGAGTTGTTAAAATTTTATTTTTGAAAATATTTTGTATTCTCCAAAGAATTTTGCAGCCTTCACATTATTTAAAGGTGATTAATTTTTCATTCGATCGCAAACCACCACCATGCGATTTGGAGAGTGAACAGCCCATCGGGAAATTCGACGTGGAATTCCTGTAAATATTCAGTCAGGCTTTGATTTAATCCGAAAAAGAATAAACAGACGAAACGTTTCCACAGAGAAAATCGGAAAATTCCAATTGCATTTTGTTCAATTGAACCTTCAAATAAAATCCACGGCATTCCTGAATTAAAAAAAATCTAATATTCCCGCATCAGAGATTGCGCGAGTGTAAAAAAATGCTGGCTTTCCAAATGAATATCCCCAAAACCCCCATTTGCACCCAATTCCCCGTAACTATATATCCAAAAAAAAATAACAGAAAAATTTGGCAATATTTTGACTTGTTAACCCTACAAATGTGATTTCACACCATAAAATCCGACAGCCCCAACGACAATAAGGAAACAGTTGGAAAAATGAACAAATATGATACCCAATCACCGACACCCATCCCATCCCGTAAAACTGAATTATCTGTATTATTTACAGCTGTCGTAGGTGTGTATGATTTATTGACAGAATTCGTCGTTTGTATACGGGTACCAGGCCATAAAGTTTCGTAGCACGGCTTGTTACATATGCCCAAACCGGAGAGTGCCAGAGCCCCACAGTGTGTACTACCATCAAACTAACTCAACCATTCGGCCTTTACTCATACCACTCACTCACTTCCACCCGAAAAACCCTCGCGATCCAACAACACGGAATTTTCCAGCATAACGCTGTGTCACGTACCTGTGTAAATATCATGTGTATGCAAAATTCGTTTAAACACCGATGGGACCACTCATTATCAATAGACATGACGTTGGATCTGATTTCTCGTATTGTACAACTGATCGGCACATTTGGCGTCAGTTTGAATATGAAATTGCCGGGTAAATCGTCATTTGCCACTTGGGATTTTCAAGTGATTGCCCCAAATATTTTTGATCATCAAACAATCGCGATACACAGATACGGAAAGAACGTGGAGAAACTATTGATCGTAAATCGAATAAAATTACCATTCAGAATGGCCATCACTGTTACTAAACATTTAATACATCTTTCGTGTACATAATTCATAATGTTACGAGCTAAATAGTAAATTATATCGACAGGTTAATACCTGAATGGCTTAGAACTCTCACCAAATGAAAAATCAAGTCTCGATGTTTCTCCTTAATTCCTGAGTGTTCCTCTTGGTGAATTTCGACGTAACAATTTTATCCGGGGCTGAAGTCAATATGGATCTGGTTATTTCTGCGAACGCGTTCTGCATGTTCCCTTTATTTGCTTCAACCAGGTATTTGCTTGGTCTAGCTGCACACTATTCATCTAACCACAATATAATATCTTTCCGGTGTGACTAAGTCAATATTCCCGACTGAGAAATGCAAATATCGATAACCAAATATTTGGTAAGGAATTGCAATTACTCAAAAACGTAATGAATCTGTGAATTCAGTGGGGATTTTCTAGAGCCACTGAAACATTGGGTGTGTAGTTTAGCGAATGAGGATGGAATCGGTGTGACGAGTGGAGAAAAGCGAAATTTGAAATTGCAAGCGTACGTAAAGTGCACGCATGAATGCACAACTACATTTTCAAGTGCAAAAGGAATGAGTGAGCTCGTTCGCCTTGTACCAAACGCACACACATGCGGGAAATAAAAAAAATAATAAGTGAGAATTTAGGGACGAGAGGAGCGGTTATAACCGCGAGGAGATACCACTCTCCCTAACTTCAATCTAACTATTCATATGCGGCCATAAATCGAACCAAGGGAGGAGTAAAAATTTACTGGTCAGACCGTAAAGGCGTTAAAATAATGAAAATTTTTATGATTCATGTGTATTAAAAGTTGTTGTAAAAATTTATCTCATACCCCCGTGCCACCCCCTTTCATCATAAACGAATTTATTTTTAGTAAGAGGAATATGAAATGCTGCAGCGGTGAATGAAAAATTGTATTTCATTTCAAATTCAAAGAGCTCGCCCTTTCTTTATTAATGTTGAGGAACAATTTTATTTAACATTCTTTTCCATTTTTTTATTTACTAAAACCGCAGGTCTTACCAATCTCGCAAAATAAACAATTTTTTTTATTAATCATAATTTATTTATTATTATAATTTATAATTACCCTTTAACTGTAGACCTGGGAAATAATTTTTTTTTTAATCAGAAATCGCGCTTCTATATTTTAAATTATTTTCCCCCAAAATTTGGCGTAATTAAAAATAAAACGATTAAAGGGCGGTCCCGCGGATCGATGGACAATGCTCTGTGAATCCCGAACCGAACTAAATATCGATTTATCCCAAAGAAATATCGCTCGGTATAAAATCCCGAGGATCCTGGGACTTTCTTCTCGAACATCTTAGATCATTACCCGCAGTCGAGCGCGTGAGATACACCGGAGAATTGACCGACGTTTCCCCGCGCTCTCGCCAGAGTACGCTGAGTGGCCCTTCTTGAATACCAACCACCTACCAACCACCCCTAATTCACGTAATTAACCCACTCCACCCCTCGGCTATCGAGCGCCCCACGTACATGTTACTTATTAACACAGTGTTGTAAGGCTAAATTAAATTAATTCCATAAACTGAAAAACACAAGGCAACAGAGGACCACTAAACTGCAACTTTAGCACCTCCTGGAGGTGATCCCCGTCTCGGCAATTCAACACGATTGTCTCCTACCCCTTTCCAACCCCTTTTCACCCCCTTTCACCCCTCTCCACCTCATGAATCGACGCCCGAGACGCTTTAGTGCGGAGACGGGATGGATAGGAATGGGTTAATAATAGGAACGCTAGAGGCTTGCCGAATCTCCATGTCTACCTATATACCTGTAGATAAGGAATTTCTGTAGTGCATCCCGTGAAGATTTCCTGCCCTAGATTGCGTGCATAATCGAGGGATTACAGGCTGCGAGGGGTTAGAGGGATAAGCGTCGGTGGAATCGTCATAAATGTTGCACGCACGCACATTATGTGCAATCAATTGATTCAACTAATTGCGTAATAGTCAAATCAATATGTCGTTTTATTTGCTACAACCGGTATTCGCGTCGACACTGCATAATTATCATTAAATGATGAAGCACATCGATTATCAACTGCTTGCTTTATGGATACGATTTAACGAGAAATACACACAACCAAAATGTACGGCTCGCTTATGGTCACTGGAAAATTCATTTGTACGTGTTATACCCGACAAATGGCAAGTTTGCTGTGTGGAAGTATCATGAGCTTTTAAGCGCTGTTGGCCAGGTTTATTAGGTTTCTCAACTCTGGCTGACCCATCCAATATAGTTTATCAAAGTCCTTGAGAGGGATTTAAACAGTCTCTCAGCGCTCGCTCAAAGTCTTAAAGGATTTGCATGGGCTCGTCTTCCAATGGGCTTTCATCCACCCACGTCATTCCAGCTTTCATAAGTATTTTTTTCTTCTTTTTTACCCACTCTTAAATGTTTCATTGTTTTTTTAAATCGAGCGTAAGGAGGAGTGGACACTAACTTCTACCCGCGAAGAAAGCCGCGAGCAGATAAGGAGTAAATTCTGCAATCCCAGAACTTCCGTCGTTTCCTCCCTTTTACACCGCTATCATTTACAGGGAGACAAATTCCCGTCGGAAGAATTCCAGTGTCGACACGGCCAATTTTATTGGGTAATGTGCGAAATTTCCACATAAATCCTCACATATGTTACTAGAAATCCATCAGCTTTTCCAGAAACAGCGAGAAATTTTAGAGCATGCAGTAGAATTTTTCATAGCTGCGCTCGTTCGCCATTTTTTCTGTACAATGGACATTTATTGTTCGATATGACGTGTCCAAATGCTTGCCGATCTCTCCTTTTGTTAGGGAAAAAAAAAGGTGCCTTTGCCCCCCCTTCCCAAACGGCTTTTCCGTTTTTTTTTTTCTTTTCTTTTTTTTTTCACTCTCTCAGGAGAGATAATAAGAATGAATTTCTGGAAGAGGAGTCCCAATGGAGCACTACTGTCCCGTTAATGCTTCCTCTTTTGTTCTCAGCTCTATGACTGTTTCGCCTGGGACAGAGTCATAGATGGATGCATAACAGAGATGTGAAAAGGGGATGAAAGTGGGGGGCACATTTTGTTCCATACAGGGGCTGAAACGCATTATGGGTGAGCTGGTAATGGCCAGCCACAACTGTCGTTGCAATTCTTTTTCTATTTTCTTTTCTCTTATCTGTCGCGCTCCCTCCCCCCAACCCCCCGGTTTTTTTTGTGCCTCTCGTCTTAGTTCAACCCCTCGCGCTATTCACTACCCCTCTTAACCCATCGGGGCAATTGAATGGATTTGTTTTTGGCTGGAAAACTGCAATAAAGACACTCGTATCTCTCCTCCTCCCCGAATCTTCTGAGTTACCCTCAAACTTATTCACGCTGATGTAAAGGAGTAACTGGCGTCTCTTCCTGTCTAGTCGTGCGGTTTTCAAAAGATTTTTACGAGCTCCATCGATGCGACGATTGGACTATTCAGTTTGAAGTCTTATGGTTATTTGGGGATATATTGATCCCATTTGTCCCAGGGGATGGTGCTTATATGGAGTGGTTTTAGATTTATTTCTTTTTCGGTTTAAGTACGGGTGGACATGGTGAACGAGTTAGTACTATAATTCATTTGTATTATTATTATTTGTATTTGTTTCTTTTCTTTTGGTTCGTTCTGCTCATTGTCAATCTAAATTAATGAAATTGAAAAATAATTCAGTTATTTACAAGTTCTTCTCGGCATGCGTTTAAAATTTCTCGATGACTCTCGCTCTGTCTTCCCATCGCCAATATTTCTCCCAGTGCATCTGAAATTAATTAATATCAATGAAGTTCTAATTCCCGGATGTGCAGGAAAAGTTTTATCAAGGGATAATGAAAAACGAGGAACGAGATGAAACTCAGTTGAGGTCTTAATGGATCTTTCATATTCTTCCGGTACACTCACTGGAATATGTTGAAAGTAAGTACCTACAGAGAGAAGTAGCGAAAGCAGGGAAGGGCCAACTTCCCGATGGTGTTTCTCTCGAGGCGCTGGGGCTAATTAGCAAGCTTCAATAAATATTAGTTTCAACAAAACTTGGAGTTCAAATTCATCCAGACGATTCCGTGTTTCCAACTATCCAACAAAAATTGTCGCGAAATGTATCTTATCAATGAATCATCCCTCACAACTGTACACCAATCCTCTGCATTATCAATTAATCAAAACATTGAGAGTGCTGATTGGGTGGGAGATATTTTCACGTACCTATTTACTGTGCCACAGTTATCGTTCTCCTTGTACCCTCAAAAGCCAATTTCCGGGTGTGGAGCGCTCCCTGACAGTTGGTAGATAAAAAGAAAATGAAAAACCAAAGGAAAATGGCGGGGAAAAAAAGGGAAAGAGCCCGAGTAACTTCTTGATCACATTAGCAGCACCCAAGAAGGATTTAGCGACTCACGTTCTATTTCTGTGCTCACTAACCGAACTTGCTAACACTTGGATGAACGATCGTCTGCTTCCCATCCACTGCATTCTCTCTGTCTCAGCTCTTCTATTCCATTATCACTAACGCAATTGGCATTCCGGCCCACCTTTTCTCAAATGAGACTTTGATTACACTTGGAAGGATTTTCTCTGCTCTACATTCATAAGATGTTTTATTTCATTTATTTCATTTGTCCTTTGTGGGTGTCTCGATTATTCCAGGGATCCCGGAATTTTGATTATTATGTCGGCTTTGGTGTAATCCTCCGGCGAAAACGAACGGCAGGAGATTTTCCTTCGGATCGGATCAGACGGAAATTATTTTATTCTCATGGAAAAATAAACAATTATTTCATATATAATAAATACCTTACAATATGATTCATTACTGATGATTTTTTAAATATTAATACACAGTTTTCTTTTTAATGATTTTTTTGGGGGAACGTGTAAAGAATTGGATACATCTGGGTGGAGGATGAAAGGCTGGTGCATATATTTAAGTGAGCCGTAATTACAGTCTATCAATATGATCACGTGATCAATTAACACTCTGGTATTGACTGATGCAGTGTTCCATGTCGCTGATTGTGGACACATAAGGCATTCCGGACTACAAAGAGCGTCAGTTTCAGAGCTGTCTAACTGTGATGACGCAGATTGCGATGGTAGTGAAGTTTCATCAGCTGCAACAAGATAAATGATTCGCATGAAAGCGCTGAATGTGCAGTGATAATAATACTGATTGACACTGGGAATCCTCAATTTCACTGCCTTAAGGTCTTCATAAAAAATCGAGGGAAAAGTGTCATCGACATTAGAATGAGTTTAGTAAGATGTTGCCAACCTTGCCAAAACTTTATTCCCGATACTATCTCGTTATCCCACAAGTGGACAATTTACAAGTTGCAAAATTTTCTTCAAACTATCCCCCCCCCATTCTCTCTACTCCACTTCACTCCACCATCGAGTTTTCTGGTAGTCCTGGAGAAGTTGGCCATCATTACTCGATAGTTCCACAGGGAATTCGCTGCTATTGCGGAATGGACTTGCAATGGTGTGGTGAGAGGAGGCACGAACATCTCTTCCTCGGAAAAGAAGACTTTGAATTATTAAAAAACCTCAGTAGAGTAGAGTGGCCTACATCCACCACGAAAAGTTTCACCCTCTTATTTTCCCTCAGTTTCCTCCACACGAAACTCAGCCAGAAGAAGAGCCATCACTCAAGGTGATTCCAAAGCATGATTGCCACTCAAGTGAAATAACTTTCACTGATGAAAATGTGCACTCAGTCCTTCGTTAACTCATTCTCCGTGATTTATTTAATTTCCGTTAGCCAAGTAACATGGAGAATTTTCATTTGATTTCAACTTGAACGAATAACACGAGACTGGAGGAAAAATGAGGAAAATTCTCAAGAGACTGTCATATTTGTTGATAAGTACAGACATCTCGATCCTCAAAGGAACAAGAAAATATTTGATGAAATTACGAGAATGGATTGGTAAAGTTGGTTCCGCATTCGACATCAAAGAGAACTTCAGCCGCAATGAGAATGCCAGCATCACTGGAGAAATATGAAGTGAAGTAGTTTGAAGAAATCGAAAACTCCATGAGAAGCGCAGACCAGATTCTCCCAGTGTGTATTTTTTTCTTCCCAATTCTATCCCCATTGGTAAAAGAGGAGAAATACCGGAGAGAAATAGAATAATGGATAGCGCAGCCCGATAGAGGTAGAACTTGTGGAAGAGTTAGTGAGTCTGAAGCGTGGAAGGACTCGGAATGCAGTCATAATAATCATGAAGATGTGGATTGAAGAGGTAAGAGGAGAGACGAGTTGGTGGGCAAAGGAGGTGTGAGAGAGGCAAAGATTGAAGTAAGTAAAGAGAGAAAAGAGGCTTGAGAGTGAGGCAAAGGGGACGAATGGAAAACTGTACCTGTGATTCGAATTTAATCGAAATTCGATAGAGACTCGGGGAATACTTCAAGAGAATGGGACAATGAACAGAGATAAAGAGAGCAATGGCTATGACCATATCCTCGAGGGTAAGAAAACTTATTCTCCACCGAATTAGGCAAATGACACGTCAATTATGCGGAATAGGACATCTTATCTCGGTGGAGTTTAATTACATCTGCTTGATTAATACCGTAATTCGACGTTTGCCGGCGATACCGCATTAATACGTACTCGGAGAAAATGCTATCTCTGGAAATTTCATGTCTTCTTACCTTCTTAACTTCGACCCTCAGCCCCTCAATTTCTTTCCAATCTAGACTGACAATGATAATCTCATTGCTCTCGATAATTTCTTTTAATTGAGTTTTTGATTTTTTTTTTCGAGATTGACGCGTCCCTCGGGCTTTTGATTATGCCCTCGAATCACTCATTGCTGTTTAAAACTCAATCTCCCGTGCAAATTGTAATATTTGATCAGTTATGAAGGATTTGTGATAAAAGCTCAATGTTTATCACGCAAGTATTGATGCACTCAGTGGACTACAATTGAATAACAATTTCATTCCACTGAATTGGTTTATCCATGATTGTTTCTGGCTTCACTGTTGTTTTTTAAAATGAAAAAACACCGGATTATTCCGATGCAAACTGATCAATTGGTGAATTCAATGGAACTCGCGAAATATATCACGCGAATGAGACACATTGCCTGTGACGAGATCATTTTTACCGATCAACGATACATCGGCTATTCTGGTTATTTACATAACGAAATAATTGTTTGCGATTGCAATCACAACAGTTTGTAAACCACGAAAATGGCTGAACGGTAATGCACGCGGTTACGGATATTACACGTGAAATTCATATTTGTCACAAATTTTGACAGGCACTATGACAATTTGATTGAGAAATTTGTTCCATTTGATTTACTATTCCATTTCAGGGGAATGTATTATGCAGTTATGCCCGAATTCCGTGTATGTAAATTTTTCGCATTTGCATCCCTTTATTTTTCCTCTTTTTCGTTATATTTATTCAGAGAAATCAATAGACTCCAACGGGGAGACCCCTCATTTCCCCACCAACTGGACGCGAGGACATTTCAAGCTGGAGACTAGAGACAACTTGCCGAAACTGTACACGTTTGGCGAATAAAAATGAAATTGTAACTGGGCCAAGCGGACGAGGGCCGCAGGAAAATGAGGGGCTACCGAGGGAGGGAGGGCCAGTCAGTAGATACAGAAGATGTTCTTCCAAAGGACAAGGCAGAGGCACCAAACAGAGAGAAAAAGAGATAGAGTAAACCGTGGAGTGCAATACTACCGTGGGTAAAATATTTTTGTGATAAGACGAGAGTCTCGACGAGACTTTATGAAGTTGTGCAATATAAATGGCTGCGTTGCCGGTTTATTAATGGGATACGTGACTTGCTTGTGTAAAAGTCATAGAAGAGGGGCCAAAATCGCGATCCTGGGTGGAGTAGTATGAGGCAAACTGAAAGGGACCTAACTACTGATATCTCATTTCATCCACACATTTGCGAGATGATTTCGTCCAGAGGGAGGACTAACCCTTTCCCGTTATTCCACCCCAGTGGTTGGTAGTTTTTTTTTTTCCCCCATCCCCAATTAGTTCTTTTCATTCCCCATACGCTCGCGGCGATTATCATCGAATTCACCCTGGCATTTAGAAATTAACATTTGAAACAACGGGCGTCATACTCGTGGGTAAACATTTTTAATTAAATCCAGGAGGGTATGAGTGGACAGTTGCCCTTGCCATCAGTGTCCTCGGTGTAGATATGAACCAACTCTGTGAACCCCGCACTCTTCAACCCCAGCGATACCAACAACGGCTGCGGCATTCAGGAACAAATTATAAAGTCAAACGAAGACTAAATGTTATTCCACACGCTGAGTTAGACTCCGTTATATTTTCCCCGTGTCCGTTCTTCCCTCTCTCCTCTCGTCGTGAGTTTGATGAGTGCAATTACATGTGCGCTTGCCGCGTCTGTTTTTGATGAGGATGTGCCCTCACCGTCTCCCTCGTTATGCAATAACACTGTTGGGACGAACTAATATGGACGAAAGCAATGATATCCCGACACAGATGTTACCAGTCAGTGAATCTCGAAAACCCCTCACTGTAAACTTCAATTACGGGAATTAATTCCTTGGTATTTTTTTTTTTCAGCATTAATTCGATAGACTTTCTTTATTCGTGCCCCTCCTGTTACCCTCATTTCCAACTGTTTGTCCTGCATAAGTGGACAAATAATCCCAGCTGGTGTGGGCAAACAGGTTGATTGGAATAATACGAGGGTTTGTTTTTATCTGATTTTATTTTTTAGCTCGTTGACTGAAAGAGGTCGAGTTAAATGGGTGCCTCTTATTTTGTAGGAAATTAAATTTTCGACGATGGCACTTTATCCCGACGTCGTGGTGGCAAGGGGTGTGCAGGTATTCCCGCGTAATATCCTCGGATTTGCAAAACGGAAATCGAGTAAAATGAAAGCCTTCCGTCCGCAATTGGTGGGTAACTGTATTTTGATCGCTCTCTCTTCAGCATTCAAAGCCATCTATATCTGGTGCATTTTCACCCCGGCTTCCTCTATCCACGGGATTCTCTTTATCCCAATTCTCTTTACTGGTTATGTGATGAGTGGGTCGTTGGCAATCTGCTCCCTCTCCCCAAAATCGTCACGTCATTCGTCATTCCATCTATTCCGTTTGAACGACGGTATCGCTCATGGTGGTGAGAATTTACTAACGCCCGCGGGCTTTCATCGTCATGTCACTAATAAAATCATTTGGGTGTACATCGTGGTGTTGTGGAGGGGTGAAAGCAATAATGTGGCTTGATTTTGGACAGTGATTATGAGATTTTTGCGGTTTTCACACAGCGTTTTTAATTACACTTTAAATTTTTGGTATTTTCGAAAACATTTTGAGCAGAATTATTGCATCCACCAATAGATCGGCGACTTGATCATTTGTCCTTTGTCAATCAATGCTTTTTCGATCACATCCGAAGATATCCATTGCAGAACCATTTCCCCATCCCCCAACTTTCCAAACAGGAAATTAAATATCTCCACTCGAAAATACAGATAAATGGCGCGACTGAATTTCCTCCTGCTGTGTCGAACCCCGAAAATCAGCAGCCCTCTGTGAAAAAAAGAGGAAAAAATAAAATTCATAAAACCACAAAACCCCACCCATTTCTTAAACAATAGAAACTCTGCTGACGAGATAAAGCGCAGTGTCAAAACTTTCAGAATTAAATTCCCCAATTTCATCATGATAAATCTTATTTTTCCATTGAAGTTTCGAAGTGACTGTCAAGCAGATTATTAAGACAGTGGTGCGATAAAGTAGCTGAGAAGAGAGGGTGGTGTTCTCCACTTTTTCCCGTAGAGCAGTGAGAAGACTCCTGACGATTCTGCAGTTTTAGAGTAAACCCCGAGTAACTTTGAGTTTTGGCTTGTTCGTTGCTTGCCTCGTGAGAGATCCTATCGACTTCTTATCTCGGTACCTCGGGAAAGCCTGTAGCTAGGGAGGTGGTTTTAGGGCGTTGGCTGTTGCGTGCTTCACAGGTTTCGTGAGGGGGTGACAGTGATAGTTGACAGGAGGTTGTGAGGGGTACGATAACAGCCCGTGTCACGTACTATAGATGTTTTCATGATCCCGTGTGATAAGTGTGAGGTAAACAATCCGAAGATTCTCCGAACATCCAGTCAGAATGGCCTCCCGTTCTTTTGATGTTCCTCCGCTTTGATATTCTCGGCCATTCTTAATAATATGAATAAAGTTCCCGCTGATTCCCAGGAGAACCCAGGGTAGTCGGATAACAGAGGGAAATTCCACTTCAAACAAAGAAATCCCGAGTCCAGAGGTCTCGAAAAAATTACTTGCTCGATATGACTCCGCGCTCCCTGGAAAAATTGCATTCCACCACAAAAGGATATGTACCCAACAACTTGGCTCAACACTGCTCCACCCCTCATCCTCTTTCATACTGTTAACCTCCCCCTAAAATCCACTCCGACGGCTTTTGAGCATCATAAAGTACGTGAAAACATAATTCCACAAAATGCCTTACGGCCTGTCTCCTTCTACCTCCATAACGCGAGTCCCATCCTGAAATAAGAACGAATTGGCGTCTGACTCCTTTTCACCAACCACTGAATTAAATCGAATGGGGTTGTGGATTAAAGGATAGTTGGAGTTGAAAGCGGGAGTCTGCGAGGAGAAAGAATAAAAATAAATGGAGAAAAAATCAACGGTACCATAGCAAACTTCCCAATCGCTCTCTGTGTGTCCTTGATCCGGTTATCAAAAGAATGCTGGAACGAATGAAATCGCTTGCAATACCTCAGCAACCAGAGGAGTGACTTGACGGTGTGGTAGAGATAGAGGAGGAGAGCAAGCAAAAGGACAAACGAGAGCTTCTCCGAGGATTGGAGAGGGTTGGAGCGGGAAAAATACGGGTCTATGCAGACAAAGATCGTATGTCTTTGGTGAGAATACGCGTGTAATATGTTATGCCCGCACAATGGATTCTATCACACGGAGATTTTTCCCTGGAACCGCACCAAACTCATTCTGTATACTCCTTTATATATAACCTTGGCATTTTTTTTTTTATTCCCTTGAGGAAGTGCAGGGAGTAGAGAGACTATTGCCAATATCGTCGGATTTTTCTTTCGCCGGTGGAAGGGAGAGGACTGCCGAATGTCTCCCTCAATAGTGCGGTAACGACTATGGCGGCAAGCTCCTTCAATTTCTTATCGGTTGTAGAGAAATCACTTGGTGAAAGAGGGGAGAAATGCAGCATTTAGGGAGGGGCGGGCAGAGGAAGATGAAAATGACGGCGAATGTCAATCCAACGCCAGAAAACGGCAAAGTGGTGTCGGACTATCGCCCGAGTACTACCACTTTTTTACGGCCCGAGGAGTCACTCATCGTTTTTTTTCCACATCGATACACGATTCCTCGGATATTGGATATCGGCTATTTCTGTCGATTCTTTCGCGGAGCTGGATAAAGCTCTGTTGATAAGTTACATGATTACCAAGGAGGTGGGGTTGGGAGGAAAATGGGCTTATGGAGTTGTGAAATATTTTAGCATCGCTCGCACCGCCGCTGACTAATTATTTGGTATTAGCCAGTTGCATATGGCAATGGAGCCATCATGATTATACTGGCGGCTGTAGTTGAAATCGATATTGCTCACAGTCACCAATTGCAAATTACATGAGATCCGTTAATTGGGTCAGTGGATACACAATGGTTGCCAGGCGGCTGATTATTGTCAAAACTCGGGATATTATTGGCGTGGATGAATATTTAAATTTTAGTAATTACATACCTTTTTATTTCAGTCCAACGCTGGAAATGTCGTCTGAATTTCTTTTAAAAACCTGCGATATGGCTGTTTAGATTTTTTTTTTTCGTGTCGCTCCGGTTATCGGTGAGCGAATTGTGTGTTCCGTCATTTTTACTGAATATTTCTGTCTGTGTTGGTTTTAAAAGGGCGCCCTCCGGTGCTTCTTCAGGAGCATTGTGCGCGGCTTTGCTTTTTTTTTTTTATTTCATGATGTGTTTTCAGAGGCACATCTCCGTGGAATTTTCCAGGGCAGAATTATCTCGTGGTGAGCGGGAGTGCGTCAATGAATAAATCATCGCTAGTCTGACAAATACATCCCCTTTGCCCGGTCATATACAGGAATATTTGAGGAAAATGAAAAATGGGGGATACATCAACATTTCTACATTCATTCATTCCTTCCCTCCTCATTTCTCTTCGAATTTTTTTTTATCGCGTTCAACTTGTCTTGGGTACATAGTCATTTGCGATTGCCTTCAGGATGGTATAGCGGCCAGAAATTCTATTCGGTTCGTTAGCGTAATGGCATTTGGGATTATTGAAGGGTATTTGGCACGCGGGAAAAAAGTAAACGAAATTTTCTGATCGGTAGATTTTTCACTGAGATTCGGATAGATTCCATTAAATATAAAAATTCTGTCCAAAATATTCCGTGCCACTTTATTATCACAGATTCTGCCGCCAACAATAATATCATGGTAACAATATTCAACTAGAATTCCAATTAGATTATTCTATGAAAATATTTCATTTTCCAATAATTAGAAATGCTGAGTAATTTAGGAAGCGATTTCGTTGCCAGATAAAATATTTGAAATATTCAAAAATAATCTCAATTTTCAAGGGAATTCAAAATTTTATCAGCTGTGTTCGAGTGGAAAAATGCTGCGAAGTTTTTCCTTACGAAATGTCTTCTCCTATTAATTCCCCAAATTACTAAATTAGAACCTTGCCTCTTACGCAATCTGCAATTGGTTCGCAAATTCAACTCCTCTGGCTGTAAAATTTCCAAACAATGAATGATGTTATGAAAAATACTGACGGGTATCATATCATGAAATATTCAAGCAGATAAAGTCTCATGACAAACAAGCCTCTGCTTTAACGGAAAATTTTGCTTGTCGTTCATTCGGAATGCTTGCATTGACAAATATAATAAAAATGTCGTACAAAGTAACTTATCGTGGGTATTATGTATGCACTTCTGCCGTGCCTGCCTCAAATAATACTTTTCTTCTTGGGTTTTTCATGGAATACGGTAGAAGCACTGGGTACTTAAGGCGTATATCGAAAATCGATGGACAGACGCGGATATGCCAAGGTATAGGTACTTGAGTTTGGTATGGAATGCACTCGGTGAAGTTTCACCTCTAATATCGAAGTATGCAACTGGGGATAAACTGAAATTGGATAGCAAAACACGATGCGACGTGTGACATTAGATGTGAGTGACATATTGAGTATGGTATGCGTGAGATAATTATCCTATGGCAAGTTTCTTGATTATCTGAGTGTGCGTTTGCATACTAAATTTATCGTGGAAATTGAATCAGGATTCGGCGGGCTGTTTATCACCCAAGTTTTGTATTGAATCTTATCATTAAATTGTACGGTGAATAGACGTCTTTTGTAATTGTAACAAGTAACAAAGATTAATTCGTTCTTCTGGAATTTCAAAATCTTTAAATATTCGTTTAAAAATGGAGTTCTTTCCTTTTTGGAAAAATTTATTTTCCTGTTTATCACGGAATTACGGGAAGCACTACAATAAAAAATGTAATTTTTGATCGAATTTGAGATGACGACAGATATCAGGAAAATGAGATGAAAGAATGAAGTTACGATGAAACGAAATTATAACCGTGCGAATGAAGTTATCGAAGTGACAAAATACCTCGCAGAAATATCCAGTAGTTGCATTTCGGCTGGTGTCAGCCTTTCACGGAGTGACGGACAGTCGTATAATACCGTCGCTGCAAATAAATGCGAATTCACATCGAGATGAACATATTATTCAACGATGTAGATTGTTAGGAAGCGTTCACCAGAGGTGATCACATTTCTGTCACTGACAGGAGATTGAAATATTTGTCGTGCTCCGACCTCTTGACGATGAAAAACTAAATACGTCTGCAGGTACTGGATTAATAAATAAATGCCACCCATTTTTGACGATACATCCGTCGACTAGCTCTGACTAATTCTGGACTGGAGTTGGCCGTGAAAAATTCAACCACTCCGGATTAATATTCGAAACAACTCAAATGGAATTTATTCCAAATGCCGGTCAGGTTTTACCACGAATTAAAGATGCTCGTGAAATTTACTGCTAGAAAATGATCCTCTTTCTCGAAAAAAGGAAAAATGGAGGTCGAATTTACATTTAATCTCGCACCACAGGGCTACTCACCTTTATTGTTGAAACTAATGTGGATATAGGTTAAAACCTCTTGGCCTGGTATTCCCTTTCTTTCTTGGGGAAGGTTTTCCCTCCGTTTCAGCTGGAAAGTTCGACTTTTCGTTTCACAGTGATTGCGGTGTACAGGTACGTTGGTGTTGGCTCACCTCTTTTTCATCGTTACACCCAGTACGAGAAAACCAGTCTGCGTCTATCACTCTTTTTCTCTCCCAGGTACCGCTATTTTACCGCATCTAGTCGGTTCATTTACTTTTTTTACCCAGTGCCTTCCTGTAGGGAGTGAATTTACTTCATCTAATTGGTAAAAAAGGATTTAATGAGAGTAGTTACTTATGTTTGTTGATACTGCAGGGTCAATATTTCTTCACTTGTGCCAAGTGGTTTGAGGCGCTGATGAAGATTATCTGTGACTTTTTTATGCCGCAGTGTGAATTCAAGAAACACCATTACAAACACCTGTAAAATTATTTGCTCCAGCACTCCCTGGATTTTTTCTTTAATTTCTGATTATGGAAAAATTACTGAGAAAATATTTTCTCGACTTTATTGACGACAAATTTATAATCGATTAATATTCATCGGGGTAATTGTTACGAAACACCTTTGCACATGTGTACCACCGTAACCCGTAAACTTGTCATGTGCATGAAGCTGGGTATAACGTTACCCTGGAACCATGCACAGCTCAACCTCTGTGGTGATGTACAACTTGTGCAGCGGAACAGAAATCGCAAGTACATATATCTTAGTGGAGCTTCCCGTCCGACGTTATAAATCCTTCTTGGGCTCGTCCGATATTTTCCCTCCTTTCGTGCGCGTCGTTGGAGACTCGGTGCAGATCGCGACGATTCTATTTCACGAGGATAGAAGAAACCAACGGTGAAAAACGAGGATATGACTGGCCGGAGAATACACCCTGAAAGGAGTAAATAACCCACAAGGTTAAGAGGGAAAAAAGCTTGAAAATAGAGGGGATATTATTTCAGAGGTGTATAATGTATTACAGCGACACAGAGATCACCATTTGTCTTCCTGCTCCGGAAAAATGCCGGTGAAATGGTGAATATCAATTGTCGAAGGCACTTGATAAATATTATAGTGCATATTACAGCGTTTTTCTCAGTCTAGACTGAGTTGTTTGAAAAATAATAAATTGTACAGTTTAAAACTGCCACAAATTCTCGAGAATGGTAATTTTTGGAAAATTTTCATGAGCTGATAACGCAAAACTGTTCAGTTCTGTATGACGCGTATGAGGGGCAATATCGATAATTTGTGGCAGCCAAATGAAAGTGCCGTGAAATGTTGTTGAAATCATGTTAATGGAGAATTTCGCGAGTTCAGCAGAATTATTCGACGTTCAGCCCTACATGGTGGAGGTCGGAAATTATTTAATACAAAATGTACCATACGCTTAACAACTCCGAATTTAATGACTGCGCCATTAACCTACGGGCCGTATCCGTTTATGGATCGTTTACATTTAGTTGCACTCATTTTCAGTGACGAGAAAATTGAAATCAAAACTATTAAAACAGTTTGTTACATTCTGAGAATATACGGGGAATATTTTCGAATATTTTAATAGCGTTTTATTTTTTACTAATATTATCACTATTATTTACCCTAAAAATTCAGGCGTCTATTCAATATGGGATTTGAAATAGCCGCAAAAAATAAATCCTATCGGGTTCGGGCGTTGGGACGAGATAAAATTGTTTTTTCAGTTGAGCTCCAGAAAAATCGGTAGAACGAAATGCAGCATTGAGAGTTGCGTTTCGCTTAACTGAATTAAACCGAGGATGGAGCCATTCGGTTCGCTGATTTCTCGGTTAATCGATTGTATTGAATGGCCGATGGGATACCGATTAACAGACACGTATGCGGCGAGAGTCCGATCCGTTCGCACCTGTTCGGTGCTGAAGGATTCCTATTTTTATGGTTGAATCATTAGGGATCAATCAGATTCTCATGCGATTTAATGACTATCACCATGCCATTTTTCCAGCCCAACAAATAATTAATTGGCAGTGTAACGTAATCCCGTGGAAATATTTCATTCTTTAAAAAAAAAATTACCAATTCGACTCCCAGGCCAACATTACTCACCCTTTAATGAAGCCCGTCAATGCGCAATAATTATCGAATCGTTGTAATATTAATCGAAGACTCCAATCAGTCTCACTAAAAATACTACTCTAGTGGAGACTAATGGAAGCCCTGGTTTCATCCGGTTAATTTAATGCATTTGTGATTGTCAATCCCATCGTTCCCCCGACGCCCAGAATTATTCTTGAGATACGAACAATGTTCTCATCACAAGTGATCTAAGCCCCAATTCCGTCAATCCATCTTCCCGTAAATGGAATATATTCCCGGAGGCTAGCTATATTGATAACCAATTAACCCCCAAAAATACAGTCCCTACCGAAATCACAATCTTCAACAATTCAGTATCCCACGCTTGCCCTCAACCCTATTCCAAGGAAATCCTTGGATATTTAACGAATGAGCCCACGAATATCGTTCTGTGACGTTGAGACCGATTGCTTCCCAAGATAACTCATGAAAATCCCATGCGCTGTAAAAACCTCAGAATCTCCGACGAGTGATAAACCCACCGATCCAGTGAATTTCCCATGGCAAATATCTCCCCGTTCTCCCTAAACATCCCTGAACAACTCTGAATACGGGTGGAAGCTCAACTCCGAGGCTTGTTACAAAATTCTTAACAATTCATCGGGAATCCCCCTAAAACACCACCGATAAATCATGACCAGCTCGGCTGTTATTGGCTCCCTGATTGCCGAGGTATGGACCACCTCCATAGTGACAATGGCTATCCACGAATTCACGTCGATATTCCCGACTTAATAGCTCCCCTATACAAATTTGAACGAGTTTTGGGCAATGCGCCAAGACTAAACGACTAATCTCCACGTAGAGATTGAGTGACAATGAGGCCAACTTAAAAGTACCTAGGGTACATGAGAGGTGAGGTGGAGATAGTTGGGTACAGGTTTATACCCATCGGGACAGAATGTCACGGGGGATTAAGATTTAGGTAGGGCTTCGTTAATCCTCAGTGCGGAAACTATATTGAGAGTCTGCCTCGAGGAAAAGCTCGGGCTAGAGCAGCCACACAATTGTTGCCATTTCACTATTACCCTCATCCCTTCCTCATCCCTTCCTCATCCCTTCCCCATTCCCTCCCTCATTTCTCTTCTTTTATGTCGGTTGGCCAGTGGAGAGTAAGAGTTTTGGTCAGCCCAAAGTTGCATACCCGAGGATAGGCTTTACCAGGGGGTAGGAAAAAAGTGGAAGAGGGTTAGAGGGACATTTTAGGGTTGAATTGCATGTACCCAGGCGATGGGGAACTGTGGAGGTATGCAATGCCAGGACCGTTGGAAATTTCACAAGAGTCGGGAAAATTTCGAGAGGCAACCGCAGCACGTATATATGGGCTTCATAAAGTCCCTTTGTCGGTTGGGGGCTTTCATTATTTGAACCCCTCGACTGTCCACTGGAGGGCGCTCTCCACCACGTCCTTTCCCCCGGGTGAATCCTTTTCCCGTGAACTTTCTCCTCTCTGTCCTCGCTTTTCTCTCACCGTATGCTCTGCAAGTGGGAAAATATCTGGAGAATATGCCGGAGAGGATGCGAGAGGTGAAAAATAAAAGCCGGCCGGAAAAGAGCTAGACTTATTGCGTTTGCTTTTCGGGGAAATATAGTGCGTTGAGAGTTAACCCTAGCTCGGGTGATTCACGTTCGTCTGAATAACGCCCTCGGGTGATGTAGACGGGATTTATCCGAGTTGGAAAAACAAAAACCGTTGTGTATTGGACTGAGGGGAAAAACGCTAGAAAAAAATATAAGTCAAGTGTCGCTCAGAAAGGGGCTTTCACTCTGGGCTTCGGTGCGCCATTAACACGCGTGTTTATTGCTCTCCATTAAAAAAAAAAAAAGTCCAACCTCGTTCGCTTGCGGAGAAGAATTTTCTAGAAAAATTCGCACACTGGCTTACAATTTTTTTCTGGATTTATAAAGAATTTTTATAGACTTTTTCAGTTTTTATTTTAGTCCTGCACTCAAATTTGACCAGAAAATTTATCTCAGTGCCGACATGCGCCTCGTTTAAAATTTTTTTTTTATTTGAAGGCCCCATGGGCACGTCAATCCCAAATGGAATTCAGGAATTGCGTATTTTACGATTTATATCCAATTTTCTAGAAATTATCCACAGATTGGCGTTCCAGGTCAGGATTTCGTAATTATTCCAAAAGCAAAAAAAACACATATAGAAAATAAAAATAAAAAAATCGATAAAAGGTGAGTGCAGGAGATTATGATTGTGATAATGGGCTATAGAAAAACAATGTAGAAAGGATGAATGGAGCCGTTGCACTTACGGGAAGACAGTCAACATTTGCACAAAGAGGTCCGGGTACACAGTGGAGTGGCCCGCGGCTCATCGTCGTCCGGCGATTTTCCCGGAAATTACAGTTTCGAACGACGTTGCTTGAGAATAGCCCCGAGGCAGTTGAGTCATTGGACATTGGACTAGGCGGATAACGTTCACCGCTTTGGCTTCCGGTAGACCTCCTCCACCCATCACACCCACACACACAACTCCTTCATTCAGCACCTAGCCAAGCAGTACACCCAATAACTACTACAGTCCCCGTATTTTATCCCAAAATTCTCCACCAACATGTACACACTGAACTTGTGATGGCAAAGCGTGACGTTCTCTCGGTGAAATCAAACACTGTCAAGTCGGCCACGCACTGCGGTTTAGCTTAAATAAACTTTGTTTAGCGACCCGGAGGCAATCGTTGGAGTCCCCTGGCTTTTACCAACCGAAACGAAGCCCTTCTCCATCCCCACCGCATCCTCTCCTCCAATAACATTGTCGGAGAATCATTCTACTCCAACTAATGGCAGACTCCTAATTGCCCGTGAAAATTTCAATCCAGTGGCAGTACTGGGGAAATAGTCGTTTATCTGGACATTACAGTGCTAGAAATTACGTATGTGTACATGGGAGTGCGGTGAAGTAGTGGCTACAGTGCGCTTCAAACCGCATTCAACGAGCGAAGAACCATCAAATTGTCTAATTACCGTAGTTTGTTCAATATATAGGGAGTTGTTGCCTCGTTGTCATGGTTACAGCAAACACGTACTTATTGAGCACCAACTGCACTGACTTGGAGGCATTCACTCATTCTCCGCTAGTTGCCACTGTCAGGGAATAGGGAAAACCCTCTCGGGGTGGGGAATAAAACAATTTTCCTGGGGATTTACTCGTCACTGGGTAGAGGAGATCTCATTAAATATTCGAGTGATGAGTGTGTTGCCAATATCTTCGCCAATTTCACGTCCAGCTAATAATCGGATTGGAGCTCAGGATGTTGTTGGCACTGCTAATGCCGCCATTGGGTACAGACTGCACGAGCGAACTCGTCATAAGCTCCACCGGAGTAACAAGTGCAGAGGAGAATACGTTCAAGTGCAGCAGCAGCCGGGGAAAATCGAGGAACGTCTCATTCAGCATCAATATAGCGAGGGTGATGATTCTGGTCGAGCTTTGGAGACTGGGAGGAGCTTTTTGCCGAGGATCAACAACAGTTCAATTATTCCTATGAACGATAAACGAGCCGGCGACGAGGTCTTGCGAATTGAGGAGAGAGAACTACAAAACTTTATCAATATGCGGGAGTTTGAGGAGAGAACTGATAAGATCATTGCCCTCAACAGAGTCCGAGAGTTTATTGAACAAGGTATTTTATTTAATTTCCACGATTTTTATTACTTGCCCCGTTATTTTCCAAGTCACTGAAACATAAAGCTAATTGTTTTCACATTAAATTTTTGTGTAAAAAAATGTCAGTTGTTGATGGTGATATTACAGTGTGTCAGAGCACTTGCTGTTCAGGTGAATTTGAATCCCTTGACAATGGGTTAATCTTATCAACGTTAATGTTAAAATTATCAGTGAGTGAAACTTTGTAGTTTTCAATTGAAGTATCACGTCCTACATAATTTCCAGTGCGCTGAACTTGTTAAGGTAGAAATTAGGTGAAATATGAGGTAATAAACGCTGTACAATGTGCAGCAGTTAAACTCAACTGCTGTTGGGTGATAAATCATGTAAACTCCCATCGTAGCGGCACAAGTACAGATTAGATTACATTCACGTGAGTGACCCTTCATTGTTTTCATGCTACCAAAGGTATGATGGCACACGAGGAAGACATCAATATACGACGTGAGAAGCTACGACACATGTTGGAGAAGGAGGACAGTGAATTGATGCGAGAAGTCGTGAATCAGGTACACAGTTGTGAGAATGCCAGGCGAGAGGAAATAAGAATTCGTGCTGAGGGGAAGAAACGAGAGGAGGAGGAGAATCGAAGGATGCTGATAACGAGCAAACGGAGACAGCAGTATTTGGAAAATTGTCCAGAGACCCGAGAAAGAATTTCTCGGGATATAGCGCGGGGTGTAAAGTATTCCAACTTGATTCAGATGTTGGAGAAGGAGACGCTGAGGCAGGAGGAAAGAGAGCTTGACGAGCTGTGGTATCAGATAATGCTGAGAGAGAGTGAGAATCTGAAGAGGCATGATGAAGAGGTGATGAGAAAACGAATTATGGTGGGTAAAACGACTGGATTAATTTTGGAGCAGCAGATAGCTGTGAGGTCATCATCGAGCGGTCAAGTGCAGAGATTACGGGAACAAGAGAAACTTGAATTGGAAGGTTTGTGGGACGAGGTGAGGGCTGAAGAAGTACGTAACTTGGCGCATGAGAGGGGAAAGCGTGAGAGGCTTAAGGGTGAGTTGGAGGAGCAGCTGATGGTGGCTAGGAGGCGTATGGCGGAGCAAAGTCGTCAGCAGGCCGAGGTCGAGAGGTTGCTCAAGGTCGCCAATGAAGAGGAGCTGAGGAAGGAGAAGGAGGAGATTGCAAAGAATACCGAGTATTTGAGAAAGGAGATGATGGCGTATATGAGGAGTCTCGAGGACTTGCGGGCGGTGGAGATGAGGAGGGAGGCGGAAGTTAATGCAATTATTGAGGAATCAGCTAGGGATGCTGGGGCGAGACGTGATCTTGCATCGAAGCGGTACAAGGAGGGGCGCAAACGTATTTTGGAAAATTTTATGGTTGAGAGGGATGAGCAAATGCGGTTGAAGAGAGAGTATGCAGAGGGGGAGAGGAGACGACTGGAGGAGGAGAGGCATTTGTGCAAGAGGGAGGCTGAGGTTGGTGCAGCTTATGGTCATGCTGAGGCCATGAGGAGACGGGAAATGGCGTTGCACTATGGCCAGGAGTTGCAAGCTCAGCGACAGTACGATGAGGAGAAGAAACGCCGGGAGGTGGATAGAGACAGAGTGGTGTACCGTGATGCACTGAGAGAGAATGAAGAGTACATGAAACTCACCGAAGAAATGGTTAATGCACCAGAAATCATTGCACCGAGCGCATTCAAAATTATGCTGAAAGAATACATGGCTCGACGTGACGCACAACAAAAAATCCTTTGTGGCCACCGTCCTGTTTCTCTATCCTCTGCACCTCCTCTCCAGCACTAATTTACACCAGTCGGTTGTATTTGCTTGTTTGTTTCACTTGGGAGTCATAAATCAACATGCACGTTGGAACTGTTTGGTTTTTCTTTTTCTCCTCATTTTCCATTGTTAGCGCTTTCAAAAGCACACGACACGCCGTTTTTTTTCTTTCAGAGCTTCATAATACCCCTGAGGCGTAATAAATAGACATTTGAGTGATTCTGATTTGAGCCTTGGTTGCTCACTCGAGCCCGAAAAAAAGGGAAATACGAAGAAAGAGAGGAGTATGCCAACTACGTCTGCTGTGATTTTTTATTTATATTTTCTCCAGTTTTATGACTTTCTCGTCGCTGCGTTTTTTTTTCTGCTTTCTTTTTTTTGTTCAACGTGAATATGAATTTTTCACGATGAGAATACTCGCCGGCAGCACATCGGAGACGTGAAACAGTGGAAAACGAGGAATCTGGAATATCGAGCGACTTTTCACAGAATAAATTTTACATTTGTACATTATACATTTTATCCTGCTTCACTCTCGTTCATATGCTCCATGTATCACTCTTATCCATGTACAACGCACAATATACGTGTCAGAGAGTGCTGCCTTAATATCCATCTCAGGTCCTCTTTCCACTTGTCATTCTGGACCAACAAATGCCACGTGGTGTTGCTTTTTTTTATTACTTTGGTGCAACACTGTCACCGTCCATTCATGGAATTGTTTCACGTTTTTCGGTGTCCTGGTAACTATGGTATTTCAGTCATACGTCCAATAATTCGGAATACTTTTCTTAGTTAATTCGAAAAATTTTATCCAATTTCCCTCGGTCTATTATTATCCCCCACCATGTATCATTATTGTATTCTTTAAATTATTCACAAATCACTCTAATAAATGTCTCATTATTAAATTGGCGAGTATTCGTGTGACGAATTCACGCAGAAAACTGGATAACTAATTCGTACGTGGCCGGTCTCGGAGGAGAATCCTCCGGATAATACATAATAATGTCAATAGACCCTGAATGGCCTCTCATATCTCCGAGAGTCGAGGGACCTTTCTCCCCTTTCATCCCCTCACTAAAATTCACCGCAGCCCTCGTATCACTCCCCTCTCTTTTCACAATTCGACTGATGTTTCATAACTACACGTGCATGAAAGGAACGAATGGAAAACTCTTGGCGAGGAAAGCCCTTCCCCTCATCCTCGTAAAGCCACCAGGGAGAACCCACCGTCTGATATCTGGAATTCCCACTGGTGATGGTTATGATCATGCCGCTGGTGAAATTGTATGTCTCACTGTAGACAGGTTAATTTTATGAAAGAGTGAGGATGTGTACAGGCATGTACCTAGCTTCATGTATAGTAAACGACTTCTCACCCTTTCTCATATTCTCCCTTTATTCCACCGCGAACCGTTCCATTCTCTTGTCCTTTTCTCTCTCCGTTCCACTGGCGACGAATGCCCAATTTTCCTCAGCAATGTGTGTTAGTTTCAAGCCCTGTACATAGCACCACGAGTCTGCTCTACATCAACTAACAGGACATTGCCGGTTGGTGCACGCCCAAGGTACAACTCACCCCCTTCAACAACCCTCAACCCGCCACACTTTATTTTAATATTTCAACGCTGTACCAAGCCCAACATCTACCTGAGTCTGGGGGGTACTCTCAGTCTTCCTCTTCTTGTCTTCTGTTTCCACCTTTTCTTGGATAACTTTGTGGATTCAAACTCTCGCATTTCTGACTAGTGCAGGTGATGCTCCGCATGCTACTGTGGCTTCTTCATGCTTGATACTGTATTTCTCATTTCGGTGGTAATCCTGTTGGATGAGTGTTGGAGAGTGCTCCCTCATGCTTTTCAAAATCATGATTAATTCAGATTCTCCGAGTGATGAGGCAAGTTTCACAGGAATCATTCAATTAATTGTTATCGTACTGTTTTCCATTTTGTGCGCAGTGGCATGGGTCCTTTTATCTCTAGCATTCAATTCTATAAAACTTGAAATAGATTCTGTGTGCTTTGCATATTTTTCGATAGCCATAAAAATTATTAAATGGAACGCATTGTCATGTCCACCGGTCGAATGAATTCCCCCACAATTATCCAACCGAGAAAGTGACATTGAGGATGAAGTAATTCAGCGAAAATCTGACCGTCAATTACTCCAGCATTCCGCGTACTCCCTCCCTCAAGAAAAACCGCGTCCAACTAATGAAATAATGACAAAGATATTCCAATTACATTAATTAAATATAAATTTTTTGCCGTCGGAAGGGATCACTCGACATACCAGAGAGTCCTTCGTTCCGGCAACGCCCGTTTCTCCAGTCCACCTCGTCTCTTATACTCGTCATCCAAGTTTTTATTGTCCTGTCCTCATGTCTCTCTCCCGGACCACAAGATTCCCCGGAATTTTTTATAACTCCCAACCAGGGAGCCATTGGAACATTTCGTTCTTATATATCCAGACCAGCATCTAATTGCCTCCGGGTGTAATTTCTACCGACGTATTCCAGGTCTCCTGACCGGGGACTCTCATCACACCTGCCCAAGTTAAAGTTTAGAAACATTTTCACACCTCTTCCCCCCGTACTTTCCACCATACATACCCTACATGCCATGAATAACTTAATTTTAATTGCATTAATTAAATTTGAGGGATTAACTCGGTGGAATTCATCACCTGAAGTTGGCACAATTATTAAACTGATCAGTCTAAGGTTTGCGCCAGTAATATTGCGAGGCCTTTGAACTGTCTGGTATGTGAGATTCCGACGGTTGGAAGGGGTTGATGGGTCGAGGGTAAGTTTCCACTAATCCCAAGAATTTCTAGTTGAGAAACACTGAAGAATAGTCGGGGAGTTAAAGTTCTTCCAATATCCAACGTCTCGGGAGTTCTCAGTATCGCGTACCAAAAAAGATTCGACATACGCGGGGCCAGAGATAAGACACGCGCCAATCCCTACACGTATCCAGGCCACTTTTCCCCAAGTTTAGTTGCTCTGGGGTTAAGAAACAACGGAGTCGTGCTAGTGTCACAGTTTTGTACTGAATTTCAAGATTTATGTTATTTCTTTTGAAAGTGTTTTTTGGGGTTGTTGTGGGGGAGAGGCCACAGAGTGGATTTATTTTTGAAGCAGTCGGGGGGATTATCAATCAACTGGCAAGTGGAGTTGTTTTATTCGGTGAAGTCTAGGGCGGGGATGGAATGCCACGTCATTCGAAAATTATGCAGTTGTGATGGATATTGCTGTTGGCGAAAATTTTTCATTTTATGGACAGTTGATTAGTTATTTTCGGGAAACGGACATCAAAATCACATTCTGTGCCTGTTATTCCAATTTTTTTATTGAGTGAAAATTTCAGTGAATTTTTACCTCAATTTCGATGTTAAATTCTACGGTCGGAAAATTCCTACACTGATAGAGTAACTAAAATTATGGAGAGGGAGATACTAACTCCTTATTAGAGAGTAGATTGGACAATTTTATTGAACAAAATTCAAGTTCTCCGATGAAAAATTCGGAATTGATCTTACTCGTCAATGATTACTTCGAGTGCTCATAAAATGATGAATTTTATTTTCCAATAAGAAGAAGAGTCACCTAAAAATGTCCCATCCAATTTTCCAATTACATCAGTGCACCTCATAAAAAAAAGCCAAGCACCAAGGCAATTTTAAATGAAGATCCACATTCTCAATGTAAGAATTTCCTCTCCAGTGCTGTCATTTCGCTTCTCGGTCGAGCCAATTTCTTTTTTCCACCTATGTACGTAATACCAGATTCGCCGGCATGTATCCCATGAGGATGCCAGAGAGCTAGCTATCACGAGAAAGCATGACACGTGAAATTCAACGACCAGGGAGGAGCAGTGAACACTCTCGGATACTCGAAATAACAAATTTATGTGCCACCACTGAGGAAACATTAAATGATCATTGAATTGAATATCAGATAGTCCCTAATGGCCATGTGGAATTCGATTACTGACCTGAAACTGGCTGGATATGATATCAATGTTATATGATGCCTAAATTGGCTCATTTATCAGGCTTCAGGTGAACAACCCACAATGATACATTCGGGAGGCCGATGTGAGGCTGATAAATAAACATCATTTCACCATTGGATGTTATAATCTATTCCATCGCGAACGGTATCTCATTTTTCCCTGGATATCCCAACGCTGAGGGATGCTCAGGATGTGGTGTGGGGGGAAAACGCGTGATTAAAGAGAAATGCGATGAATTAGGAGGTGAAAAATTACGTGGTGCCAGCGGAGGTAGACGTGCTTATTATTTCTCTCGATTTAAACGGTGGATAGGGGGCGGTATAACTACACAGGTTGGAATAAAGGCGTGCAGGGCTTTCAGTCTGTCAGTTGCAACATGATAACGCACGAGTTCACAGCTTTTACACGTCGGGCTTTTTTCTCCGGCAAATCGCTTCACGTTCTATAGGTTGGCATTTTTATTTCCAGGAATTTGAACGTTTTTAGAGGATTGACGATCAAATTTTTTCGGTTGAAGCTCCCCATTCTCTGATAAATCATCCTCTCGTATTACTTATTATAATTAAGTTCTTGCAAGTCAAGAACTTCATGCAGAATTACCGCTAAGGTGAAATCATAAAGGAAAATTACAACCGACAATTTAAAAATGGTTTTGATACGGAAAGTGGCTCAACAAAATTTTCATCCCATTCGGAATATCGAACCAGTGTCTTCCAGTCGATTATCTTTCGTCATATGTTACCAGGAAAATAAATTCCAGTCAATTGTATTTTTGATCTCATCATTTTACGCTTTTACATGTGGCAACGGGCAATAAGCAATGGATTTTTTTGCAATAAACTTTTTTGCAAGCATGACATATCGGAGAAACATATGGAGATCCTTCTTTCAATAACTCATGACTCTAAGAACGATGTAAGCTCCCTATTCTTTATAAACAGAATTTTTTCAGGTATCGCGCATATGTTATGGAGCGAAAGAACTCCCTATGTATCTTTTCATTTACATTTATCGCCGGAAAAGTGATTTTTTTTTCCACCAATAAACCCGCAGCAGATTCATATTGGAGTTTCAACAGATGGAATTAAAAGTGTGAATCTCGGGTTTGCAATCAGCTGGCCGATCCTGTAGCATTATCAGATTTTCCATTAGTGAAAGAATCCCGTAGCTTTCATTAGTTTAAACCTAGTATTTCGGTAAAAGCTGAATCCAATTTCCATTCCATTGATCCTCACATTCTTTTTTCCCTTCATTTGTTTCTGTATTGATTGCATTCCGATATTGTCCGAAGGAGAAGCACCTCCTCAGTCGGTCGAGTACGCGTCATCTGGCACCTCAATAACAATCAAATTTTACTTCTGACAATTCCATTCGTGGAGTATCCTAAATCGGTTTTCCTCCAGCCATCTATGTGAATTACAGAGGCACCAAGGCAATTGAGCTTTCCATCTATTTCCCCCACCTTTTTTTTCCCCTACACTCCTTTTATTTTTATTCCCGTAAATCTGAAACGTGGTAGAACACGACAATTTTCACGTAATAGCGGGAAAATGACAAAGAGAAAATCAATATCACTGATCGATGAACGGGAGGAGAAATTGAAGTTACTGTATACGGTTCAATGAGACAAAAGAAAAGCTCTAACTGTGAGAGAGAAAATTGGATTTTTTCAGTTGATTTTTCTATCCGGAGCCAATGCAAACCTCACGGAAATTTCGTAAGAATAAATTTCACTTTCCCCCCTTGTTTTGCCGAAGGGTTGATTTTTCTTTTTAATTATACAAATGACCTCATTCCTAGGCATTGTGTGGAATGTGAAAAATTTTTTTTTTCATTTCACCCGCTGGAGTTCTGACTTCCTGCAGAGGGTGATATTGTTGAGTATATGCAGTCGCCCGGAGCAAAACTAGTGCACACTAGTTACATTTTTACCCCTATGAATAACTACAAATTCCAAGGGAACTACCCCTCGAGCCTCGAGCCAACTGTTGCAACGATAAAGTACACTGCGATATCGATATTATTGTTTGTTTTTTTTTTCTATATCAGAATATGTTGCAGCCTGACAAAAATTCAGGTGGCGTGGGGACTATTGAAATTTTTGATTGATCGACATTCAATTTTCAATTTTACTCTAATGCAAATACGATGGACAACGATTTTCCGTGTGATTTCTCAGTGGCAATGAGTGCCCCCCACTATTGATGAATTTCGAATGATTTGAAATGAAATTGGAGGACTAATGGATCAATCAAATAACTCATTCGTGAGAAATTATTACTCGCAGATATTTAACCGGCGAATATTGAAATTCATTTGCATTTCCAGTGGCCACTCTGTTGGTGCATGATATGGGAATTGTTTTTTTTTTTACCTCCTCTCGGTATTCAGTCGAATACTCGCATGATAGAGAAAGAAAAATCGATTCCATCTGGCTCGTACGATTTTGTCATGCCGCCAGTGTTATTGTGTCGGCTGCTATTAACGTGGAAAAATACCATGTGTTCAACTCGCGTTCTAGAATGCGAGTCAAATGCATTTAACTCGTGTGTGTGAAATACATTTCATAATATTCCAAAACCGCATTTTCAACCCCTGGTGTAGGCGCCTACTTCATCGAAATGAATAAACAGGAGGGAGGGAAGTCCACAGTTTCCATTGAACTCGTCCTGCACAAAAAAACAATGAAAAATTATATCGTGGATTCACGACATTAAAAATTATCGGACATAACGCGAGTGAATTGAATACTTTCTCTGACATTTAAAAAACTGCATTGTGCTATAGAAAGTATTCGGCTGACATTTCCCCAATATTTTCCCTGAATTTTCGTAATTCTCATAAATTCTAAGATTTTTATAAATTTAGAAAAAATTACTCCGCCTTGAATTTCACTTCAATTAAAGCAAATTTCAGATGAATGTGGAATTACTTTTAATTCACCCCTTTTTTGCCTCGTTCCGACACAGAACTCCGAAATGGATTAGAAATATTCATTGGGCCGAGAACTTGATGTGATTGCAGAGATTATTCTATCCCATCCAATTCCCAGACGATCCGTAAAAATAACTCCATCGAAAAGTTAATCCGGTAATTGGCCGAATCAAACAATTGAAATATCAATTTAAAATTAATATCCTGAAAATTGCTCGGGGCATTCTGTACTGGTTCCATCAGTACTATTTCTAAATCCGTAAATATGATGGGACCTCACAAAAGAAACTGCTGAGTCCACAACCCCGTTACTTTTAAAGACCCAAGAAACATGATACTTCAAAGCCCTTTTCGGTGAAATCTATTTTTTGCTCCATTGGATCTTCAACAACAAGGAGCTTTTCTTAGTAGCATGATTCCACCCCAGTGGCTAAGAGTTACCCCGGCCACTTATGCCGGTATATTCTCCATACAACGAGACAGTTTTCCGAAGAGAATGCTCCCGGTCTTTATCTCCAGGGATGTCCTTTTGACGGTCTCCCTGTTGTCGTCTCCGCCCGTCGGCATTGCATTAATCTTCTTCTCCCGCCTTTTCCCCATCCTCGACTCCCTTCGTCTTCCGCATCTCCACCTTAGCCCCCCAATTCTCGGCGAATGGTCTTATTGAAAATTCTACAGAGCACTTCTCAGTTTTTTCCATTCCCTCCACAATGTCTCACCCCCAGGGGCTTCTTCTACTGCGCGAAACCAGTCGATAGCATTATCAATCACTAGATGTCGCACGTGTCCATTTCCGTTACGCCCCGGTGGATGACACGGAATGTGTTAAAGCTTGGAACTTCAATCACGCGTGCATGCATACCACCTTTTGAAGTTACTCGACCGATCCACAATTTCTCCTTTCAATGAAGCACCTCTGTACGAATTTTCGCCTCGTTGAGCTCTGTTACATTGACATTTCTTAATAAATGCATTCGGTGATCCCTCAAAGGAGAAACTCCGTGACACCCCAGGAGATCCTAATTAAATTTATTTTGCACTGACAGAAAATTCCTCAATATTGCAGAGAACCGTCTAGATTCACGAAAACGTCTGAAAATACGAGTAGCAATTCCCCTGAATTTTCAAGATAGACGAAAACCTTAGGGACCATTTTTAATTAATATTGAATTCAACCTCTTATGATTGAAAATTTAAATGGCTTCGTGACTGAAATAAAAAAAAATATTTCCTCGTATTAAAATTTATTATAAAAACATTCAGTTCACTCTTGGCCGTGACAGAGTTAGATGCCAATTTTCTTTGCGTGAGAGTTAATAAACGCTCGCGTCAATTTAATAATGAATTTAATAAAGAATTGACGGCTGCAGCGAGTGCGTGGTGGGGGTAGTGGCATATAGTCGGATTCCCCGACGACTTCACTTCCCCTACAGCCCCTTGCACGCGACTGTAATGACACTCTACTCTATTGCGAATTTTTCGTCCTTTGCTTTTATAGGAGAAATTTTCATTGCAAATGCAATAAGTTGCCGCTTGAAAAAAGGAAAAAGATGGCATTTACCACCTTCCCAGCAATTTTGATTTTTCTTTAGAAATTTTTCCCAGGAGCAGGTAGTGCTCACGAGGTTGGCAAACTGGTCATGACGTTACACCGTATATCCTTGTTCCCGATAATGTGATAAAACGTACTCGAGTTTTTATGATAGTAATATGGGCTTACCAGTGTGGGGCATACGCGTTGGGATGAAAATACTTGGTGAATTAGAAGGGTAAAAGGTTATCTCCATAATAGTGCTCAGGCATCAAGCTGTGTTATTAAACTACTACACGCTCCGCTGATTCTTTATCCCATTTACTGGACCAAGGTGTGCAGCATGGCTGATTAGATACCGAGTTGTTGGTGGGACTCGGTCAATCATAACATTACGTAACTAAATTTAGACGTTGACTACGTGATTATGTTATCAGGGCTTTTTTCAATATTAAATTACTAGGGAAAATACTCGTGTGATGCTGGATATTGTATACTTGGTCATCAATTAAATAAAATCACTCCTGACAACACAATCCCTTGACACTATTTAATTTTTTTTTAATCTAATTTTATATGAAATTACCGGAAATTTCGTCAGGGTTATATAGACCATAAAAATCAATAGAATGAATTCTCCAAGCAAGTGGATATTATAACTAAAAATTTCATCCATGAAATACGCGAAAAAATTATATGCAAGCATTAGACGCTGGAACCTTAATGGTTGTGTTATTTAAAACGCGTTGCCACGGAATAAAATAAATTTTTATAATTTCAGGGCCTGCACCTGAAGAATAATCGTAATGAATTGTTGGAGGGAGAATAAGTATTTTCAGATGAAGCTTAATAAAACTTGGGGATTGGCGAGAGGCGCACGAGGGCAAAAGCGTTGTAATTAATTTCAGCTTTCTTCCCGGATTTTAGGGGTTCTCCATTATCCTCTCTCTTCCTCTCTCTTCCTCTCTCCTTCATCTCTTATCGGACTTTCTTTGCTTTTACTTGTGCACTCTTGGGATATTCAAGGTGAAGTGTACGCGCGGCGAGACGTCGGGCTATGCTAAGAGTGCCCGAAGGCACGTTTCGGGTATAATACAAAATTAATTTCCTCTTTTCTACCTTCTTTTATCATGATACTTTCCCCCGCTGCCTCAACGGGTTTCTACTTCCTTTATCCCGTTTCCACCCGGTCCACTCCTCTCTTCACTTTTCATGCTTTTTCCCTGATGGTGTACTTGTAGGTGTACTCTACACCAACTCGTACAAGAATTTTTAAAAATATTATTATACCCCATGAGTTACTTCCCTGTCTTTAATTAATTTCCAAAATTCCAGATCGGGGATAAGCACGAAATATTATACCGTGAGGTTGTTATGGAAATTTATGAGTTATCTGGTGTATTTAAAAGAGCTCCAGAGATAAATGAGGAAAATGGAGATTTTTTTTAGAGTTTTTCCTCAGGTCTCTAATGGTGTTACGATTTATTCCCCTCGTGTCATCTCGTATTTTTTTAAATACCTGAATAAGGTGGCACGATCAAGCCGCGAGATACAACAGGTTTTCGCAGTTAATCAAACAATTTTCGTTTGTATTGCCCATCATATTTTTCTCTATTGAAATTATTAATGCTTTATTTATTCTCATTAGAAATAGTGAGGGTGCACTCGGTTGTATTTTATTTACACGAAAATGATTTTATGGATTCGGCGAGATCAAATGTCATTGCAGGATTTTTTTTCTCTCATGAAAAATCTTGGCAGGATAATGGAATGCTGCAGTTTGCAGAGGACCTCGAAAAAAATACATTGTTAAACACCTGAAGATATATTAGCTTGACTATTGATTACCGAGTCTGAGGCTCATCGATGGTACATCTGCTCCGGTTCAATAACTGAAAATTGGCTAATTTCACATAGTTATTGATGGCCCTCTCAATTCCAAGTGGAGCAGCCAATCGGAGTCACTCGTTTACTCATGAATATTTATCCTCCGATAGGGCCTAAACGATGTAAAAGTGATTAACAGTTAGCGTCTCGAGGGGTACACTCTTCAATTTATTTCATCAACATTACTCTTACATTAATCACCGAGCCATGTTGGGCGAAACGTCACCGCCAGCAGTTGGCTAATTAGAAACGGTCGACTTTGCCCAAGCAAATTAGGGGCGCGCCTAGATAAATAATCAGTTGAAAGTGAGATTGAGTGGTTTAATGGTGTTTGTTGATGCGAAGCCACGGGTGGGGATTCACCACAATATTTTTCAGTTAAATGGAATGGGTTTTTTCAGAGAGACAAAAAAAACTCATCAGATTTTTTGATGAGGGATCATTCATCATCGATTATTCGTGCACCGTTGGAATTTCAGGTGGGGGCTTGTGAGAATGAGATAGGTATTCCTGATGATGTGGACTTTCGGATAGAGTTATTTGTAAAAGAAATTTCCATTTTTCTCCAATTTCGATATTTTATAGAAAATAAAAAATAGCTGAATTACAGTTTTGCTGCTGAGATTTTGGGAATATTAACGCAACTTCAGGCCCGAAATTCATGGTGAAAAAAATACGAAATTTATGTCACGCACCGGAGGTATTTTAGGAAAATTCACCTCAGACAATCCTATTTGATGAACTGTAATGCCCCGAACAAATCATTTGAGTGTACCTCAGCTGTGTCCCGGGCGAAGCTGATCTTAAATTCTAGTGTCGCTAAAAATCGTAGTGGGTCCGCCATTAAATTTCAGAACGGAGAGAAACTCCAGAAATCACCCTTCCCAAACTCCGGGTGTTATAAAAATAATGAACGACCCGAACTAAGTTACTTTATGGTTCCCACTCGTGTAATATCTCGCTTCCCTCAATTTTCGATCTGAAAAATAAAACACATCAATGAAAATGAATGAGAATCATGACTCATCGCCTCATAAACCGTAAAAAGAGTGATAATAGTATTCCTAAATACTGGCAAAGTCTAAGCTCGAGCAACCACCCTACCTCGATTCTGAAATGGACTTTTAAATAATTCTGAGGACATTCTGGGATGCGACTCACGACTGTCAGCTCGAATTACAAGTCTTAAGGAATCCCCGGGAGCAAGAAAGGAAAGGATAATTGCACTGCGCAAAGTCGAGACATTCACTGCGTTCACGAACCATAAGATTGCCAAGCTTTTCTTTTATTCCATCAGGAATAGTCTCTCTCACCTCATTATAATAGCATGAGAGATTGAATGAAATAGAATATAAAGAAAGAAGAAAAAAAAAGACACAGGAAAAGGGACTTACAATACCTTGAGGGGGAGCTGAAGATCCTCAGGATTACCGTGAAAAAGAGATTTGCCTTTTTTGTTCTATCCCGAGGACTTCCCACTCTTTGAATTCTCCATCACAATCGAAATCATTATTATCAGCCGAATCGGAGAAAAACAGTTAATGGCGGTAAACGAGAATTCAATCTTTTAAATTTCTCACTAATTAAAAATCCTTCCCCTTTTCATTTAAAATTCCACCACTACAAAAATCAACCGTGAAATTAATTGCATTCGTATAAAAAAATTCATCCTGAAAGGATACAAAAACGCTGCCGGAGAATGCGGAAAAACGTATGAAACAAGAACGAAATTTCGCGTATCTGTTTTTCTCTGGGAGTAGATCCAACCTCTCGGTGCTTTTGGTTTTTCCTAGTGTCCGTTGGGTTATTCCAGAAACCAACATCCAAAAAATTCTAGAAATTAAACGGAATATGCGAAAGAAATGGTGAATCGCGGTTGCATACATTCAATTCATTATATACGGATAGAAAAATATTTTTCATTCGACAAAATCAATTTTCAGGTTACGGAAAATTATTATTATTTTTATTCCAAACAATTCTCTTCTAAATCCCTTATGAATCAATAAAATTTTTCAGATATTAAAATATAATCTGGTACCACTTGAATACGTCAATTTTTAATTTAATTTTCGAAATAATTCTATGGCAAATTTTCCTCCATTTTATCACCGAAATATCGAGTGACGCTTCAATGTTTAATGTAATAATTAATGAGTTTCAATTTCCCGGCCCTTGCGACTACGAGAATGATTGAAAACTGAAAATTTAAAGCCTTAATTTCCTGGATTATGGGCGCATTGAAAACTTCCGATAATTTAACATTTAATTCTCATCATAATGAGGTTTAAAATTCATGCGGTCTTCAAAATATTAATGATGGTTACCAGTAGGTCAGGATTAAATTTTCTTGAGTTTTCGGGATGAATGGGATCATTCATGAACGATTTAATCTTAAATCGGATTAAAACCCACACATTAGAAATTGAAACTTGTGAAGTTTCAATGAATTACCAACACTGTAGTACAACTAAACTATCCTAAAATTAAACTATCTTGATTAAAAATTTTCATCCTATTTCATTCAAAGATTTTATGAAAAAATTGATTTTAGGGATTTGGGTATAAATTCATGATCGATGTCTGCAAAATGAAGTTGGCACAATGTTTCCGCATCATGGTTTCAAACTTTTGGATTTTTCAGGGCTCTCGGACCAGCCTTCGATCATGAATTTGGTCCTGGCAACTTGCCATCCCCATGTTCTGTACACGAGGTACAAATCAATAAGTATATGATAAATCAACTTAAACCCAATAATATAATCCTGCGCCGTAGGATGAAATCGCTTTTTCCCGGATAGTCTATACTTTTGAAGGATTACCCTCAATAACATTCAAAAGTAATACCATAAGTACCGCGAAATAATATTCAATTATATGTAAAACATTACAAATTACCACACGATGAAAATACGCTGGCAGATCAGTTATTTACTCCCAGCGGACTGATTCAACAGTTATTTGAATTTCCAATGCTGTCAAACCCAGATAATTTCCGTCGATCGTGACGTGAAATGAGAAGCCAGACCCCTGAAATATTTGGCCGACTTCTCCTAAATTTCGATCATATAACCGGGCGTGATCAAGAATTTCATTCCCGTCTTTTCCATCCATTTGTATACCCTTTGATATTACAATCTCCTAAAAAAGTGTGCAGGGTGGGAATGATCGAAAGAAGTGATGAAAATGAGAAAAAAAAAGGTATATGAAGCCGGTGGAAGAGAAGAGGGAGAAATATACAAGGGGGATACCAATGGAATTTTCTTCAAACGAGATCCCAAAGAGGCGGGTTTAGGATCGCCATAATTTTCTCGAAAATGGGAGGCCTCGCGATATCCGGCCAAAGGCCAAGCGAAATCGAATGGCTTGAAAATGTGATTGAGGCTGGAGGAATGGAGCCCCTGGAATTGGGGCGTGACGCGACACAGCGATTTTCCCTGAAAAATTCGAGAGGTGAATGAAGTTTTCCCATACGAAAGGAAGAAATGGCGAAACTTAAGGCAGTGCATAAAACACTGTTCATATATTGCTTGGTGCAAAGGGCGAAACATACAATCCATAAAAGTTGAGCAATGATCCGCCATAAGAGTTGTATTAAAGAAGCAAAGAGCGTATAAAGCTTTATTTTATACGATTTTCATGGGTTCTTGTATGAAAGGGAGAGATTATTGAACAGCCAAGGACGAATTACTATTCTCCACGCGGGGTGGGACTTTTTTTCCGTCATCTATATATCATGTATGGGTCAAGGGGAGGTGAGTTATTGAAGCACTGTTCATCTCCCTATTTATTCACCTTCTGAGTTCCCCTTGGCCCGTGGAATTTCATGAAAATTGTATTGGCCTCTTGGGTCAGGGAGGAACAAGTACTTTTGCATTTTTCTATCTTTTTTTTGCCGCCATACACTCCGTTATTTTGACATACCAGTTTGAATCCCACGCGGGGATCTCTAAGATAAGACCGGACCAAATGGATTCAGACGTCTGGAGAGAAATTCTTTAGAAAAATTCTCATCGTGGTTCGAGGATTATTCAAATAAATTTGTTGTTGCCTCTGGCGAAACCTTATAGATTTTTCCACGAAAATTTTTGGGGGAATATTTCATTCATGGTCACATGAGAAATTTTAATTCAGAGGAGGAAAGTTTCACAACCTGACAAAAAATTCAACTCCACAGGCAATGAATTAAAAAAAATTAACCTCTCGATAAAAAATCACGAAATCCACAGGAATTTTCAACGGTTAGTGCGGAATTCCACGCGCGGCACCGTCAAACAAAAATGAAAATTATTCCAGAAAAATATTTCCGAAATCTCCACAAAATTTCCCACATGTTTCGGTATTCCAGTACACAGCAATTTTTCCGATACAACTCCCCAATACCCAATGAGTAAATAATTCCCATCTCGAATATGATATCCACAACTTTCCGTGAGCATGAAAGCCCTACAGATTGAAACCGTATAGAATGCAGGGCCGAGGCCCTTTGGCGTCAAAAAGCAGAAGAGTTAAAGAACTCGTAACCCAAAACCCTCAAACATGGATAGTGAAGCCACCCCGTAAAATATGCGTGAAGCTTTCATGGGAAATAATTATTGAATAGGGAAAGTGGAGCGACCTTCTCCCTGAACTTGAAGCTCCCACTGAGCAGAAAACTAAAAGATAATTCACCAATTTCCGGTTAATTTCCTTGTACCACTGGCTAAGCCAACACCTTAAACTGGAAGTAGACGAGAACAAGGCGAGAGCCGGATATCTTGGAACGCCAGAGGCACGTCTGTATTCCCCCATTGATCAGGTTTGCCAGCATAGACGTCCCTGGACTATGATTGATTCAGCACAATGCGGTTAATTACAAGGATCCGGTTTACACTCTCCACGGTGGTAACTCATGTGCAGTTTACGTTCCCTCCAGAATGTCCAGTAATGGTGGCATTAAAGTAGCGACGCAGCAAGAGAGAGAAGCGATACTATATCCGATTCTGGCTGGTCACGAGTAAGCTTCCTAATTGCCTCAAATGAACAGTATAATGGACCACCGGTCTTGCTAAACACAGCATCTCCATCTTTATGAAAATTCAATAGCTATATACCACGGTATAATGGACTTGGTGAGCTAATCAGCAGACAACAAACTTTCTCATTAAACTGTTAATTATAACATCAATTGTCGTCAACGGTATCGATATGCTCGATTGTACTGAATTCAATTGATTATTTGGATTCCAATGGGTTGATGCATTCAGATCGATAACACCACTTGCCTGCGCGACCGAGATATTTTAATGCTAATATTGGCACAGTGCGCGCATTCTGTATGCACGGAATTCTGACGAGTTAAGAACGCTTTTTGGGAGGGGGTTTGCAAATCTGCATCTACTCCGTGGATGTTTATTCAATAGTGCGGTATTCGAACAACGTACCCACGGGGTGGTTATATCAGCTAATGCGTCAATGTACAACTTACGTCTATTTAACAATTCAATTATTCTATTATTATGCGCTTTGACTGTTGAAGCTATCGGGGACACCAAACTTGTGCTATCATTATTTCATCAGACAGATAGGCTTGACGAATGTGGGAGTTCCGGGGATTATTTTCTGTATGTCAGTCGTGCTTTTATATTTTTCGAGTTGGATGGATTTTTAGATTAGTGTGGGGCAAAGAGATTAGCCTTCAATCCGATTTTTTGGGTGAATTTACCATGAAAAGCTGTTGACTGCTATTTCGTTGCAAGGGCTTTTACAAATTCCAAGATTTTTATCCGCCAACCACTCATTCCACTCATATTCGCCTCGTAGATGGTTATAAATGCTGCACAATTTTTTTTGCTCACCCTGACTCCACGGGGCTGATATATTTAATTTCGTTATTTCTCTTAGATTTGAGGATTCTATTATCTACCGAGCGAGTATGGACGAAAGAGACAAATAATTACAAATCGCAGCCGATGGATTTTATTACATTTCCCCATTTTACCCCATTTTTCTTCGCGCTTCCTCCTGTCTTTCCTTCCTTCCTTCCTTCCCGTGAATGTACAATTTACGGTTATTTAACAATTCAACTATTCTATTATTATGCACTTTGCCGTTGAAGCTATCTGGTACACGAAACTTCTGCTATCACTGTTCCATCAGACGGATAAACTTCACGAATATGGAGGTAGTCTCCCGGGGTTGTTCTTGTTATGTCGAGATAATTCTAGTTTTCGGGCAGGATAAAAGAAAATATTTTGAGGACGTGGAAAACTACCTCAAAGCGTGCTATCTTTTTTCCTCTACTCCCCCTCAACATAAATGGGAATCTCATAATATTGTGCTTGAAAAAAAAAAGAAATTTCTCTTGATTCTGAATTTCATACCCTTGAGAAGATACATTACGCAGCTATCACATAGAGAAAAAAAAAGGAGAACGAGAGGGAGCTTGAGAAAGTCAGATTAAAGAATGGGAAAAGGGGGAGTGTCAAAGAGACTAGATTACAGGGGGAGGGGCTTCTCAAGGAGGCTAGATTGAAGAAATTTTATCCACCCCTCTCGTCCTTGATTTGTAATTTTTTTTAATGGAAAGGAGGGCTCTTTCATCTGAAGTATCGCACTCAAAAAATATGAGGAGATTGATAATTTCAATGATAGAATGAGCAATTATTCATGGCTATTCATTAACTCCATCAGTCACTATTAATTTTCCTCCTCAGAAACGAGGAGAAAAAAGTTTGAGAAAGTAATTTTCAGGGGAGGATAGGGACCAAGGAGAATACCCATTGCTCGATAACAATATTACGTTAAAAACTAACGTGATAAGGGGTGAGGGAAGCTTTTGTGAAAGTTGCGTTAATGAGCACGTCTGGCCTGGAGAATATATAGGTTACTCTGAGTTTATGCAAGTTTTCGAACTAAAATCGTAGTAAAGTGCCTGATGTACATCAGGTAATGACGGAGAAGCTGCATTAATGCATCGAATAACTGGATCCATTTACTTATTAAAAAATGGTAATTTTCAGAGAGCATCAGCATCTTTTATGGGATTTTCTATTCAGTGGTTGGGAAATGCTTGTTTGGTAATATTGAACACGATAATAATCTAGGGCTATTGATAATGAACGGCAAGCATTTTCATAATTAACGATCATACGATTAAACTCAGGCTCGTCAAATTTATGCGCGAGAAATATTCATAATAATGAATATATTCACTCTTTAATATTCTATAATTTCTGGGACATTACTTTCCGATTACCATCGATAAAAATTGATCGATTAATCGTTTTTCGATTCATTTTTACATTTTTTCGAGACAAGTCATCGCAGGTTGGTATGGAATAAAAATGATAGATTCATTCATGTTGGCTGGATCAATTTCATTATCGAATTTTAATTAATCCATTAAGACTTTATCGAGTATTACGATTGTACATTGGACTCGTTAATGAGTAACTGGTGAGGAATAATGAATTTTTACTCATCAACGTTGTTTGGTGAGACTAATCATATTCTTCTGTTGGTGCAGTTGTTTGACCAGCGTATGTCCCCAGTGGAGGTTAACTCAGTGGTCCACCTCCGTTGTCCTCTATTCCCTCCTACGATGATAGTTAGTCTGGTTGGTTAACACAGAATTACCATGTCGCTATACATCACCGTAGAAAGGACAGCATTGTATTCAAGGTATGAGGTTCAGCCTCAAATATTTATATTTATCCAGCGCAGAAGATTGCTCGTCCTTGACTGTAATGGATTGTTGAACTTTGGTGAATTGCTTTGATGAGCATATATTTACGTTCCCTACCAGTTGCAATTCAATTTTCAAACTGAATTTCTCCAAAACCATCTGTGCGTTTGGTAAACAGATGCACTCAACATTTCGTCAAGTAATCATACGGAATCGAGATCAAAGATCCATTCGGTATAACCCCTGAAACGTTGATAAATAGAAACTCACTGGCAAGTTTCTACCAGTTGATGACTAAGCTCGAAACGTACATTTTATTCGGGCGTGTTCCATCGATTTTCTTCGCATTAGATCCAGTCTACTTCTTGAAGGAACTCGCCGAAGCACCAGTCAATTATTCACCCGATGGACTCTCATCGTTCTTGATCCTTCGGAGTGACGAGGCACATGGGAGGAACATGGCTATAGATGGTTATACGCCAGTTGAGCATTGTTACAGGAGAAAAGATAAAAATCGAGGGAGATACAATCTGAGAAGTTTCCAAAGTAAACTTCCACTTTACGATCTTCAGCGGATGGCGACTGTAAATACCCAGCTTTCAAATCACTCCGTTCCGTATTTTTCTCCGCTCCCTTACCGGAGAAAGATAATCCAATGATAACAATATAACATAACATAATCCAATAAGAATGTAACGACGATTTAAAAACCACGGACACTGTCGTAAAATTAAACATGAAATTTCCATTAAAAAAATTCAAGTTATTAACCACGACAAAGTCACCGAGAATTTCGCGTGGAATTCTACATTGACGATTCAGTTGACTTTGTGACTGGAATTCCAATAAATTAGTAATTGTGTAGAGATATTCATCACGAGAATTACGACTAAAAAAAGTGCACAGTGATATTGATACGAAATCACGCAACGAATCGTCAGGATTTTAACAAGTACAGCCCTAGAAAATTGATAAAACGTTTCTCCGCCCGCGAATTTTCCATTTCTCTCACAACCTAAATAAATAATAGATATCAATTCGCCGGGAGTAACTCCATCCCCATTATCATCCCCGCAATATCTCAGAGATGTATCCCAAACAAATAAAAGCCGCGTCGATTCCCACAAACTGAAATCCATCATCAACATTTCAAGCGGAGAACGTAAAACCCCTCAAAAAGACTCGCGCAAATCATCCCTCCACCCCCAATTACATACTCTCATTTTTCAGTCACCCCAGGTTTACCCTATCCCTAATATATTCGCCATTGTTCTTTACACTTGTGGATAAATGTGTACGACAGTGGAAGGGATAAATCGGCGTATTCCCAGTGCAGTTGACTGATAAAAAAGCATTCCACCAGACAAGCCGAGCAAAGGAATGGCTGAAGAAGACTTAAGAAGACAAAATAAAGAAATACCACCGGTGACATTCTATTTACTGGGAAAAGATGACGATATTATGCAATCGATGTGAATACCCGCATGACTCGGTACCACAGCCGTACAATTTTGCGAGTGCCATAGGAAGTTCTAGATGGTAGTGATATTGGTGAATTTCACAACTAGGTGCTAAACTTTTCGCATCGAGAAAAGTGAGGTGGCAGGGATAGCTGGAGATACTGGGGACATATGTCAGAGGGAGACAGCGAGATGGAGTAACACGAATGAAAATACCGAGGGAGAAGGGTTGAACCTATGAGAGTACAACCGCTATCTTCCATTGTGAGTTATAGAAACAGTTTGCGGTATCGCTGCCGTTTCTGGGTGGTACACCCATGGACCCAGCTTATATATTCAAGCAATATTGCTCCGATATTGCATCCAACGTCGACATTCAGCAATGCAGTCCCTTCTTTCATTCTCTCTGTCTCGTCTTTTGCATTACCCATATCACTTGGATTTTACAACGAAGGGGAGCTTTTTGTTTCATGCACTAGCATTGATGAGTTCAGCTTCACCATTGCAGATGTTACTCGTCGTTAACGCCAGCATCTTCGAGAGCTCAATAAATGCATCAACATTTTCAGTGTCATACCACCGATAAATGGAGTTGGGTAACTCGAAAGTACAGTGTGTACCACGATCATGTCTATTGATCTCTGTACGCTTCAAACATTCATAGTAGCCGAGTACGAGTGTTTCCTGAATATATTTTGACAGGGATGAAATCAGGATTTACTCAGTCGGCAATGTCTTCTCTCCGTTTCTTTGGAGGGTTTCGTTCTCTATTGTATGATACATTCATGGAATCCTCGGGGTAGTATTATCATTATGTTTTGAATGCTTTTTGAATAAATCGATTGGAAATACCTTTGCATTTTTAGAGGATTCACGGAATCTTTTTTCCTTCACTCTTTCCATTCTAGATCTCGATGATTCTTTCTTCGATATTTTGGGAGGAGAATTTCAATTTCCGAATTTTTTTTTATATTCAAAATTTCGGAATTAATAGCGCAATCTCAATTATTCTCAATGCGAGAGGTCAATGCGATGAATATTCACGACTACATGATCATACACTAGGAATAGGCCGAAAATTCTAGAATATTTAGTAGTTAATATTGGTTTGATCTTGCGTGATAAATTCATGGGATTCTTGGGTTGGAATTATAATTATGTTTCTGATGCATTTTGAATAAATCGATTGGAAAAACCTTTGCATTTTTAGAGAGTTCGGGGACATTTTTTTTCACTTTGACTCTTTTTCAGGAAAACACTTTTACTTTGTCGGGTTAGGTGGGAAAAAATGGATGGTGAAGGGACTCCGGTTCGCAGTTAAATAAATATTCATGGGTTTCAATACATAAATTAAAATGAAGATTAACTTTACACCGGTTTTATAGAGAAATCCGATAATAGGGTCACAAAAATTCATGGATTTTTTTTTGTCAATCTTTGGGATAGCCTGATCGAACCATCTGTTTCGTATCTGTTTCGATACATTCCCGGGCTGATGGGACGAATACGAGGGGCGGATTTGAATATAAGCTCGTTCAAATAAAGTTGGGCTTTCGCGGATTTATGATTACCGGTATATTTCGACGATTATTCCCTCTGTTCTACAAATGTGACCGGTGGATATTAGTAGCGGACCCTCGTTGGTTTCGAGGTGGTAATCGTTCTCGCTCTCTCGAGGTTTCTAGAATCCAACCGATATTCCCCGTTGCCCAACTTGACTTTAGTATCTACTTCGAGGATCTCTTGTATTACATGCAATCGACCTGGAATAAATTACTTCCACTCGAGACCTTAATGCCATCGATTCGGTGCAATTGTTTGCATGATTTTGGGAATAAACCGCTGAAATCATCGAAACGCAATCCAAAAACTGTACATGATTTTTCAGTAGTCGAAATGCCGGGGGAATCGCTACGTCTGTACAGAGACACGGGGAGGAATATGCAATTAAAACTACGAACCCATGCAGATAATCCGGGATAGAGAATTGTTTTCTGGAAATTTTTATTGAATACCATACCTTTTTCCGGTAATTGATATATCACAAGTTCGAAAACCGGAAACTTTTAATCCAGGAACGGCCAAATGGCGGAAATTAATTGAAATCAGGAAATCGATTTTTCAAATGAAAAAAAAAATGGACAATAGCCCGACGCAGTATGAAACTTGTAGCTGTGTGTAACTCATGAGCGAATATTTAAGAAAAGAAAGTAAAGATTGTAAATTTACAAATTTCCTTCGTAAAATTTAATTGGTAAATTCAAGGAAGCCTGGCAAATTGTATAACAGGCACTTGAATACCTTTAAGGAGAGCCCCTTTTCCGCCTTAAGTATCATCATGGAATCTCTCGAGAAGGCTCCATATTCCCACTATTTTCCGCCAATTTTTTTTTCTCGTCAGTGGGTCAAGAATTTTTTTAAATTACACAGGGCAATATCCTGCAGTTCCTGCTCAGTTTCCAAATTAAGCTGCTTAACGATTAGATCTAGTTCCGCATTATATGTATACTATATCTATCTAGCCCTTACCCGCAGTCTCCACTCCAAAGTATGGATTTACCTATTATTCATTAACAGGTCGGTGAAACCCTCTGGAAACTGACTTCTCCTAAACAATAAATTATGGTACAATTATTATTATTACAATCGACCTAATTTATCCACACCTATCGAAATTTACTCGAGCACCAGTGACATTTGCATCGGATAAAAGCACTACAAATGAAATTCATCATGTAATATGGCACCACCCCTGGGGTTTTAATCGCAGAATATTAATGAGACATTAAAATTTTCACCACTCGGCAAATCAATTTGCTTTTACCATTCACCGAAAATACCTTTCAACTATTCATCCACAATTTAACTGGTACCGATGATTGAAACTACATTCATGAACTCACTATTATCCATAAATTGATAAATTCTATCAACAGAATTATCTGAAAATTGTTACATTAATTATCGACACAATTTTCAACAAAATATCGCCAACAGGACCACGAATTACGATAATATATTCAATATATTCACTAAAACCATAAAAATCTTATAAATTACTCGGGGATTTATGCCGATAATCCTTCGAATTGCAAAATCCATTCAGTCGAAATGAAAATGAAATAAAATAAAAACTCTGGGGTGAACGATAACAAGAGGATGGATTTATTTCTTTTCCAAGTGATTCCCCGTGAAAACGGAACTCACAGATTAAGGCTTTCTATCACGATTGCGAGCCCCTCCCTTCCGATGGGGGGATGAAGATCTCTTTTTATCAGTCTCTCCAATCTTCAAATTCATAGGATTCATACCTACGCATGAATCACACGTTGGCGCCTCTCCTTTATGCGCCAAATCCCAACTTCTTTTACTGCCCAACTTCACTATTGCTCTTCCATAAGCGTTTTTTTATGACACAACCAGTCGCTGGTTCAGCTAGTTTTTTTCAGAGTAATACGACCGTAACTCCGAAGTGAATCTACCGTGTTTTCCACTCGTGTAGCTCAACGTTAGGGTGGAGGGAATGAGGGCTGGAGGGAATCAACGTTTCTTAACAAAACTGGCCAACTTCCCCAAGGGGTAAAGACGACGATGGCAAGGATGCTGCAGACAGTTAACCCACTTTTACATAGGCATTACGGTTCTTAATTGGTAGGCACTATCCTGCTAAGTTAGTGGAACCGAGTCATCAAATTAACCTGATTCTTTTCATCCGCGTCAATCAATAGCGAACACCTCCAATAATTCCGTGGGGCGTGGGAATAGTGGAAAAATATTGTCCAAGTACGATTCGAAAATCTCCATGGCAACTTTTTCATCAAAAATTTGGCTCCAGAACAATATCAATATCATCGCTATCAATTATTCTCAAAGTGGTAAACAATGATTTTTCCCATAAACTATATTTGACCCTGCAATAACCTTTCATACAGTAAAGCTTGGCCCAATTTTCCTACTAATTAATACCCAACATTGCGCTCTGTGTGCCGGCAAATGGAATTTTTCCATTAAACCGCGACACCGCGATTGGAGTGAAAAAAAAAATCGATGGGTATGTACCCCCGATTTTCGTGAGGAATTCAAAACGCCCGAAACGAGAGGCTTGACATGCAATTTTCGAAGGGGTCAGTGTAATTTGACAGAAGTGGGCTATCTGCAGTCTGCAATGATCTGTGGTGAGACCTACGGGTTACCTCTGACCATCGGTGATGGATCACTGGGGACTGTCGTCCTGTCACTGGACTCCAACTCCACCAGTACATAAGCCCTTATACAGCCTCCAACTGCCGTCACATTCTTCTGCTCGTTTTGCTCATCTCCAGTGGCGTCTCTCGTCCATCTCCTCATCCTCACCGGTTGTGAGTTCAAAGCCAGTCCTCTTGTCCTCCCCAGAGGGCGTGGTACGGTCACCACAGAAATCCCCCAAGCTTCACGCACACATACGTCTCACAATCCTCTCCGTCCGATGCACATTCGAGTATAAACGAGAGAGAGACACCCTGAGGTGGACCAACATCACACACTGAGATAGACTAAAGAGGAGAAGGAAAGATTGATACCATCACGGTATACGCCTGCATGAGTTTAGGGATACGAGATACGAATGATGTGCTCGCCTGAACATAAAGACACTCAGTGGCTCTTTCGATGGAAAGGGGCATAAATGTGACGGCAAAAAATGGCCATTGACCTAAACAGCGGTATTAACGTTATTTAGGTTGATATATCTGGATCAACGCACTTGATATTTTATTCATATTTGGCTCAAGTGAATTTACTCCAAGTGCTTCCTTCTCGATGGAAAATGTACTGCAATCATAAGGTCTCGTAGCAGGGCTTCAAGCACTCTACATTTTTATGTCGAATTCGCTATTGGTTAGATGGCCTTACTAATGCACCACTCGATTTAATGTATTTAATGGAATGGGTGATAAGGGATAACGATTAATCCTTTAATGATACGTTATTATCGTCGAAATTTGTAATCAATCGTTAGTTGATGGGAGAATTTGATCCCGGGAGGAAGTCAGTTTGATTGATCCAACTGTCACTGTCACTGCAGCTCCTCCTTTTTAACATAAATAATAAAAATGAATAAAAATAATTCAACAATAAAAAGGAATAGCTCCCCAATCCCATTAGAATGATGGCGTTCTCACTTGAATCGCTCCCCGGTAAACGCCCCGTTCCATTTCTCAAAGTTGGGCGAACCCTGTCGCATTTTCATCACCCGAGAAACCGTAAAACTTTGCCGTTGAATTTCCACCTTAATCCAATGAAATTCGTACGCGACTCGTCTCGTAGAAAAACAAATATTGCAATTTTCAATTGAAGATATATTTATACGGGGTCCATCGGCAAAACTCAGCGAGAGAGCGACCATTCGATTCACGTTAGTTTGAAGTTAGTTATTTTGATTGCAGTAGCGTTCAACTGGAGTAACAGTTTAGAAACTCCATTCCCATGGAGAACAAAGAAAATGCGAGGATATTGGTCTGAGCTGGTGGCACGATATACCTCTCTCGGTCGTTCAACAATTTTCTTCCTCAGCGGCACAAATCCCGGACTACAGACCCAGGGAAAAGTGTATTACCTGCGTGCATATCCGAGAGGTTTAAGGGGTCTAGAGAGGAAGAGAGGGATTTTGGCACGAGACCATTCTCATAACCGTGATAAATATATAATGCATTCATTGGACCACCCAGAAAAGTTGTAATGTTGCATCATTGCATACATGCATAATTTAAGCAATTTTTTACACGCTCCCTTGCAACCTCCAACGGATGTTCATAGTACTTTCCTCTCCTTTTACTCCTCCATACACCATACCTTTCCATGCTTTCCATCTATCCCGAGGATCGTCGGGATAGAATAGAGAGGGCAAAACAATATTGTGGAGTGTTTTTTCGTGGTCGGAGGGAAAGGAGCATATCAAAACTTTGGCCCCGGACATTGTATATTTTTCTATATTACTTCCATTATGCATTAACGTCCCGGGGATGAAAAAAAAGGAAGTGGAGAGGATAGACCCGATGGTTCTGTTATCTCTCATGAGCAAACAACAATGTTTATATCTCCCAGTAAAAATGATATTTTACTAAACTGGACTTGACTATAATTTCCATAATTCGTATAGCTAGATGCATAAATTGAGAGTGAGGAAGAATAACAGGACCCCCACTCGAGATAAACCAGCAAAAATGGCCGGGAGAGAAGCAATAAAACAAGGGGATCTTACCATCTGATTTCGGACTGATCGGATCTTTAGAATTCAGAAGCTGTCACTGAATAAATCTCCAGCAAATTCAGCCCTCCACCTTGGTACCAAGATTGGAATCTCGGTGGAAGTAGTCTCCAGCGAACTGGACCACAAAATTCTTATCGTCCAATGAATCTGATCCCTGAAATAGATATATCAAGCTGATTATTCCCATTTCGAGTAGTAAGAATTAGAGCTTAATTCGATGTTCATTCATCTCGGCCGGTTCGGTATCAGTGGTCCCTATCGAAGGGATTGTGTTTACCTCAAATTGCGTCTAAATACGCGAAAGTTGGGTGAATAAACCGAGAGAATAATGAAAAGGTTTCAATGATGGGGAGAGCAGGGGAGTGCTCTGGCACAACATCCTGGTGGCTACAGGGAGAGGACGAGAGGGAAGTTGAATTTACTCTTCTTCATTCCTTGTTTCGCTTTAATCCTCCATTGGTTTCGACGTATGCTTTATACATTATTCAAAGGTTAGGGACGATTGTCGCATATTCACTGGGCACTGGCAGGCGTTCTAAATGTTTGACTCGATCACAGGGCCCATCGAGACTCTAGATGGTCTACAACCGACCATTTTAACCGGAATGGTTCTGGTGTAAACGATCGGACAAGTGTGTTCGCATACGTTAACGAGTGATTTATATGAATATGCCCAGCCACGTATGTTCACCGGCAATAATCGTGCTTTTCATTATAACCCGCCTCTATTTATTCTTCCCAACTACGCACTTCATTCACTCATTCGTTTTTTTTTATCTGTTCCACTTCAGCATTAATTTTTGTTTTCATTTGCAAAAGACGCTTTTATCAGTTTTTCCATCTCTTCTTTTCTCTCGCAGTTCTTTTGTCCGTGACTTGCAGGAAGTCTATCGTGGTGGCTCATAAAGCCTCAGTCAGGGAAGAAAAAATGAATGAGGAAAAAAAATTGTGGGATAAAGGAGAGTGGGGACAAAACCCGAGAATGAGTGCCCCGCGGGCAGAAGTGAGGGAAGAGGAATCCATGAGTGCGGGTTCTCACCGTAGTTTGTTGGCAGAATCCTCGCGGTTGTCAATGCGCCCATTCAGAACTCTAGGTATCACTTTCTTTTCTATTTACACTTTTTCTTTACCCGTACCGACTTTGCCACTATGGGTTAGACTCGGTTGCTTCTTCCAGCGGACGAATCATTGATCCGCGATCGCAGGTGATAATTAATTTTCGACAATTTTTTCTCGCCACCTGACACAAAAAAATCGTTATAAATCGTGTCTAAATATCGGTGTTAACTGGTTCGGGTCTCACAATGGTAGCAAAACGGTAATTCTGTTATAAACCCCCAGACAAAAAAAATTGTGATCGAAATATTTTTTTCAAATTTTCCAAAAATTTCTGTGAAAACTTTTCGGAAATTTTTTTTTATGAAACGAAAAAAATCGGAAAACAAAAAAAAAATTATATTTGGGAAAGGTTTTGAAAAATTCAAAAAAATATTCTGATTACAATTTTTTTTACCCTGGCCCGTTTTGACATGCAACAAGAATCTTTATTGGGTGATTGTTGGCGTGAATGAATATTAAACAACCGTGATGTACAATTATCCAGCAGAAATGTCGTCCACATATGAAATACATTTTGACAGAAGATACGTTGTTTTCGCACGCTCACCCAATTATTGATCGGTAATTGATGATACTATTCCCAAAGCTCTGTACGTGATTGTCAGCAGTATCGCAGCACACACGTAGAACATCGCACAATCGTGACAATGTAACAAATGGCCGCATGATTTTCCTCTTTCAACTGGCACCACCGGCTTTCCTCGCACCTCACTCCGGCCCTCATATCCCACAAAAGCAGCCAGTGGATATATAATCCTGGAAAAGCACGTTCTGCCACATATAATGTACAATGACGTGATGAACAGATGCACAAATCGACTGGTAATTAATTTGTACCTTGGTTACGTGGAAAAGAGATAATAGATCCATTTTAAGGACGTGGGATATTGTTTGGTAATGTAAATCCCCAGTAATGGGGCTAAAAGACGGAAAGCACATGGTTCGCACTGTTTGGACAGAATTGTGATTATTGTTCATTTTGTCGGGATTTCACTGTTTGAATATAATCGCTGATTTGATGGGTAATTCTGTGGATTATTCTAATTGCTGTTATATTCAATACGGATAATTCGTCAGTATAATTTTAATACTGCAAAATCAAAATCTACCACACTGGTCAATTAGATTACGAAATTATTCTCGAAATATCGAGTAAAAAACGGGGAATCATTTTTTATTCGATTTTATGGGAAATATTTTCTCTATTTTTAAGTGACGTAGGTAATCTCTTAGATTGACGGTTTGAATAGCGATGACGATATTTGAGGCACCCGTCAGAAATAGCAAAAACTGATGGTGAAATTGTTTCACTCTTCTCTCAATAATTGATCTCCATGGAAAGCTAGAAAAACCGCGATTTATTCCTCGGGTATTGTTACGCTAGCAATACGAGCGAAGGGCGTCAAATCTACCAGTGAATGGAATTGGATTTTTCCCCACAATTCAGTCCTTTTATTTTTTTGCCGTTGAATGAGCAAGAGTTGATGAACAAAATTAAATTTTTTTCTGTTCGGATCGAAGGAATAGAATGAGAAAAGGTTATTCTTGTGCTGCAGTAGACGAACTCCAAAACACCATTTCCATTTTCCTGTTAATTCCAAAATTAATTTAATTAAATTCTTCTCAAAATTGACACACGAGTATATATCCAGGAGAATCTTCACGTCCCTCCAATCATTCCACTCGCCCGACCAGTAATTAATCCACGATAAAATTCGAAAAAACTTTCCCAACACTGTCATCAAAACTTTTTCGAGAAAACAAGAAATAATGGAGATGAGTATCAACTGTGAATAAATAGCCATGCACCGGGAGGTCTCAGCTCGATCATTGGATTCGCATTATAAATAGGATTAACTATAATCCAGTATGGATGAGGAGGAGTGCAAAACAGAGCGAAAGAGCACTGCTGGAGACGAGATGGAGGGCTGAAAGCTGAGGAAAAACAGAGTAGGAGTAAAAAAAATATCTAGAGCGAGATAGAATGTCGATACATAAATAATGGGCCAGAGAGGAAGTAAAAGACTCTGTTCGTCGGTGCTATTACTGGGTCGGAGGCTGAGAGGATCGGATTGTTCTGTCCTATTTTGTTTCAACGGTGCTGAGGGTCGCGAGGCGATAAGAGTCCTTCGAGAAATCCAAGCCGCGCCTTTGCCATCCAACTCCGCCACTCTCCACTCCCCTTCACACCCCATCCACCCTTTTCACCCCTTTTCACCTCTTTTCACTCCTTTCCCTCCATGTCGAATGTCGCCTTCAGCTGAGTTCTCAGCTCGAATAGGACAACATGGAAAAGGAGCTGAGCTGTCAATTCACCCCATTCTCTCAGTTTCTCGTTACTCTTTACACACTTTTATGATTTCGTTTGAAGCGCTCAGCCTTACGTATCACCTCCACCCACATCATGAAGCATTTCCAGGATTAGCTCTAATGCACATGACATCTAGGATTTTTTTTCCCCTCCCACCTCCTTCCCTCTTTCTCATTTTCCGAGGGTGTTTTTACTCTCCTCATTTTCCCAGCTCCTGTTCCACCGTTGTCGCTCCCTTTTCCAGGAAAAATTGTAATCAGCCACGGACTCCTGCTAATTGCCAAAGGGTGAAACACAACACCAGTTATGGTCATTTTTGTAGTCCGACTTCTCTCGTAACTGTCTGCTCCCTTAACCCTTTTTTTTCCCCCACTTGTTTTCAAGTGAACCCACTCATTTTCCCTGCCTCATTATTCGCGCATCGTCAAGCGACCTCCACTCATTTGGTGTCTCTGTGTTGGTTGGGTTCGGACTATTATTAGTGAACTCTGCCATTCTATGATTTTATGGGCGATGGCGAGAGGGGGATGGGATAATGAGTATGTCCAGGTCGTCAGTGTCGGGAGTGTTTTTTGTTGGGATTTATTCATCGAGAATTGTTACACCAGCGATACGACTCGTTTAAACTGTTAAAAAAAAAACGTGTCAAGACCTGCAATTAGCACTTTTAATATAAATTTACCAGAATAATGATTCTCTAAATATATACCATATATTCTAAAATTGTCGATTCATAGCGTAAATAATTGCAGTACGAGTATTCCACGCCATTGGAAAATGTAATTTAACTTCAACTATTTTATAGCAATCGACAGACTGTTCATAAAAGGTTTTGCTGATATCTATCGCGAAGATCGTATTGAAAATTAATATCGATAGATATCTCTGCTTACAGTAGTGCTTAAAAGCGAAGGGCGTCACTTGTGTCGTTCAAAGGAAATTGAATTTTCCCTCACATTGCAATCGCCGATATTTTTTGTAATTGAATTAACAGTAGTTGATGAGGAAAATGTAATTTTCTTGCAGTGAAAATCGAAGGGATTTAGCGAGAAAAGTTAATCCTTTTGCTGCAGTCAAAGAACTTCACTGCAAAACGATTTTCGCGATGACAATAGCGGAAGGGAAATTGAGTGAAAGAATAAGGGAGTGGTTATAATACAACAGCGACTTTTATTCTGAGGTAATTGAAACAAGTTTTTACATTCCCTCGGGTTTTTCATTACTGCAAATGTCAACCAGGGCACGAATATCGACAGGAGATTGCAAGTTCGTCGTTAGTTGATCGTTGTGGTAACAATAGATTTCACTGGGATGTCAGTGAGCTGTGGCGAATGACTCGTTTTTCTCAGAAGGATCGCCACGGAAAATTGCTTGTGTAACAAATTTTTCAGGAAAGGTGTGCATCCAACGTACGCTGGATTGCCATGGTAACCAATATTTTCGCTTGTTGCCTGAAGCCCTAGACCAGTGAATCGTTTCAATTCAGGTCACTGACAATTTCATAAAACAATAACGTGCTGGTCGGTTTTTTGTAATGTACCTCTATTCACAACGAATTGTTGTTTCAAAATTTATCTATCCCGTCCATAACGTTCACTGTATTCTTCCCCTCGAAACGAACATCAATCTGCCCTTTCCCTCATGATATTTTTAAACAATTCCTTTCAATGTTTACCAAAAATTGCAATATTTTTCGCCAACTTTGAATGAAAACAAAACATAGATACTATATGCAGAATAATTTTTTCAAACCATTCGTCGCCATGTCATTTTTTTTTCAAATGGATTGACTTAAAAAAAAATGAAGATAAAACTCCAGACGAATAATAAAATACGCCAACTTGCAAATGTCAGAGTTCCAGCTCCAAATGATCAGAAAAATGCATAAGGCATAAATTTCGAATATAAAAGTATAATAGTCCCGCTAGCATTAAAATCTATGAGAAAAAGTCGCACTATCAACCGTTTTAAAACTATGAATAATCCCACCACTTCTAAAGACTTCATTTTACAACCCAAAATTGAACGAGAACACTAAAGAATCGTCCCATAACACCACAATCATGATCACGATAACAGCCCCAACTTTTTATTTTCCACAAATTGCCACAGAAATACCTGCACCTCACATTTAATTACTCGAGGACCATTACGCGTATTTATTTGACAATGCCAGGTAAAATTAAACAGTGGGGAACTGTGCGAAACATTTTTATTAGCCGCAAATGTGATCATTTGCAGTATCAAACAATCAATTACCCCACGTCGAATGCAATAGATTACGCTGTTTATTTCCCTCTTGGATAAACTAAAATTCAATTAATCCAGGCAACAGTGACACGGTAGGTAGCGACACAGCAAGTATCAACAAATCTAGCTACGTTATATCCTACAAAGCGTTGTAAAATTACACACGAGCGAAATGAACTGGGTGGGGTTAGTTGAGAGGTGGTACACACTGTCATGTCTACAATACTCCTGTCTTAGACACCCTCAAAGCAGACACAATTTCGAAATTGTTATGTCAGCTTTGCCACTCCACAGACAAACTGTATACCAATGACGGACAAACATACGACCACATTTCTCAGCTTTAGCTGAATCGCTTACCGCATCCTGTCTTCCTCAATTTACCATCTGCCTTATTCTCGCTTTCCTTGTTCCTTTGACTGTTGTATTTTGTGTTTTGCTTTCACCAGTGAAAACAGCGTACTGGAAGGATGAGTACGCAAGGGAGTTGCATTGGAAATGGTCTTGTATATACTTGTATATATTCCAGAGACTCCACATGGAGATGGTGAAGCATTATTTAATATTCATGATCTCATGGGATGATGATTCCTAAATATTAATTTAAAATTTAGAACAATTATTTAAAATAAATAACCGGTAACTCTCAGAAAAACCTCGGTATAATCACAGTTCACTAACTATCGCAAACCACTTACCAACTCCCTCTTAATCGACTTATCAATACATTCGATGTATTTCGATCCGTCAGAACTTTCCTCCGACCTGTATCGACAGCCAGAATACTCCCGTCTAATACCTTCCGCCCCACCTCCGCAACAGGTGTCGATTTCAAATTAAGATGAAGACATTGAGTCACGACTCGAGTGTATTGACTGTTATTCTTCAACCTTTTTTTTCACGATTAATCATATACAACTCAGAACCTCTCATTACTACATGAAGCAAAAAATCTTCGAAAAATAGAATTACCCGTTAAAATATTATTTCCTGAAAAATTACGGGACCAGCTTGAATTATTATGAGACATTGGTAAAATTATCTGATTAGATTTTTTTCCTCTGTCTAGCCCTGAGAACATGACATGGCATTTTTTGGTGAATAAATTTCTTTATACGGATGCGGTTTAACTGGGAGGAATAAATATTTCGTCCAAGACAATAATAAACTCGAAACACAATCGATACATTAAAGTTAATGTTTCATAATGTTTATGCGAGGAAGAAAATGATTCGACAATGGGTGAATGGTCTTATAATCGTCCGGTTTATTGTGCATGACTTACAAACCTCATTAAAATTCTACATTTGCAATAGCCGGAGTGGTCGTTTCATAATATACAATTGCATGTGTGCAGTACACGATTTAAATCACGAGAGGTTGAAAAAATAAAATTTCTCAAATGGTATGGTCTCCCCTGTTTTTCTCATTCAGCCAGTGTTCAAGCCCCTTGTTCGGTATATCATATACCGGTTTTCTCGTTCATTGTGATCATCCATCTATCCGAAGACCATCGGATGCTTGCGGTGGATAGGAAATACTTCTAGATACTTTGCCTCTATTATTTCTTACGCTGTGAAAGTCTGTTATTACCTTACCTGTGCAACACTACCGTAACACGCCAATGTCAAGGACCTGCACTCTTGGAAATTTTCAGAAATAATACGATTGTACATACCAAGAGAGAAATGAGACCGACACTGAATATTTTGTGTAGAAAAAAGACTTGGATGATTGAATTCAATAAATTTCACTGAAATTTCCCGACAACTTCCCGACTCTTTAAAATATATTTCGTTATTCCTTTAAAGTAAAAATTCCGATCCTATATCATTGTGATCCTACATGTAATCCAGAAATAAAATTGCAAAATGGCAAACTGCATATTAGAACATATAATGGAAGAATTCTGCCGACAAATAATGCAGACGTTCAATATTGGTTGTTTATGAAAGAGACTCTCGTACATAATACAAGCTCACTCCTGCATAATACCGGAAAATTCTCTCATGCATTTTCCAGATTTAGCTCAACATTTGTTTAACCCCATTTTCCTGTTGTTTGCGAGAAAGAATCCTGCGATTTACCCAGATCTTCAAATATTCTCTCAGGACAAAAATAAACTGTTTCTCTCTCCTGTTCTTTTTTCTCGTAGAGTTCCCTTATTTTTTGTCATTGCAAGTGGGCCAGAGATCGCATTCACACTCGAGCCCGAGGAAATCTCTTCAATTCCACTTCAATTTCGCTGTTGAGATAGTTACCTTTAGTATACGAAGAACAGGCATTCCTTCCACCCCCTATTACCCCTTTTGGCCATGTTGGAAAATCCCAGAGCGGAATTGAATATCCCCAACGACCTACTTCGTTATTTCCGTCGAAGCTGTAACGTGTTCTTTCCACCCCCGCAGTGTTTCACCCCTGTTTCTTGGCTTACTCCTCTGACAGATTCCTTTTTACCCCCGCGAGGTATAAGAAAGTCGCAAGGTTATTTCAATTTCCCTGTGCAATCTCTTGTATATTCTCTTCCCTCTATGTGACCTTTCTTTTTATAACTCTTTGACAATTTTATTCCAACTCTACAAATGAAATTAGCTATTTCAGTTATGAACACCGACAAAACTACTATTTGTGGAGCGAAATTTACATTTGCGCGGCACCCATCTGTGGGATTAAAAAACAAATTGGAATTTCTGGGGAAGTTGAAGACTGATGGAAAAAAAATTAAATTTCACGAGTAGTTGTAGTATATTATAACATCGGTAATTCTCAATTCTGAAGTTTCGGGAAATTCTAGAAAATTGGCGGTAGAAAATTCCTAAGATACACGTAAGGAGAAATTCTTTAGAACAATTCTTCCTGCAGTTACGGAAATTTTATTGCCTAATACGCGAATTTTTCCGGCGTACTCTTGGAATTTTCACATAACCGTAAACTGTATTAGGAGTTTCAGTAAATTTCTTTAGGAACAATCAAAATTTTTACTTGAAACATAAAATTATAAAACAGCACTAAAATCTTTCATAGCCGATGGATTATAATTTTCGATTCGAATTTTTTCTTATTCTAGCAAATAATTTCCTTCTGAGTTTGTTAGTTTAACAATATATTAACCAAAAATTCATGTCAGTGCCTTGACCATAAAAGTTTCTCGATTTAAACGAGATGGAACAAGGAAAGACATTCTGTCTCAACAAAAATACCTCTAGATTCATTTTATTTTTTAATGCCCATAAGGAGGGAATAAGTGGATCCTGCGGAATTGGAATAGCACTTCAGTGGCAATTAGGATGCCTCTCAAAAAGGTGTTTTTTCGGAATAAATTCAAATGGTAGATAAAGCCCCTTCGCTCCACAAACAATGGCCCCAGTAATATTTCCCTTCTTGGGCTCTTGAACGACCGATTGAACTTCAATACCCGCTTGAACGAGGAGCATCAAGAGGATAAGAAACTGTAAGAGGGCAGAATGAAAATAAAAAAAAAACGTCAAATGGTGGAAAAAGGTGAATGAGGGTTTGGGATGAATTGGAAGCTACATTCGATATTTAGGATTTACTATCGTTCCAGAATTCCTATAACAATGGGTACACGGACGAGAAAGTTTTCATTCCGGTACCTGAAGCCATTTTCCTCCACTCAAATGTACTTCTCTCTGGAGACATTTTTTTCGTAAGAGACTGGATTGAAATAAAATGAAAAAAAAAACAGGGAGAGGGGAATGTGAAATTTCCATACCATCGACTTTTCAGGGTGTATCTGGTGAATACCACGGAGAAGGTGATATTGTACTGAATGGAGGTGTGTGTCGTGAAGCACCTCAGATTTGAAATTTATCGTGAGCTTTTATGCTTTCGTCTTTTGGTCCCTGAAGTAAATCCATCTCATCTCGCCCTTCCTCACTTTTGACGTAGATCAGGTAGCTCTTGCGTATCTCCTGGAGGTACTGTCTACAAATCACCACAGTAAGTTACCTGAATCATTTTTCAGAACGATTTGCGGAGAAACTTTGTACGAATTCGGGAAGAAAGTGAATTTGTGAAGTCTATTGGAATGGAATTTACTGAAGAAAATCTAGGGCACAGAGCGCTACGGAAAGAATTGTCATTTTGGGGGATTCAATCATAATTTTCTGAGATTTAAAAAAGTAGAGGAAATTGAGAAAAAGACATGTAAAATATATAAATAATTTTATTGTTTTATAATACACTGTCCTATCTATATTACAAATATACAAAATTTGTATTTACATTTACAGCCCAAGGCGCCTGTGCCTCATCCGAGCTCTGAACAAACAAGAAGAGTAGCGAAGAACAATTTCCCATAATTCTTTTTCATTCTCATTAATTTTTTTTTTCCATTTGAATAAACACGAATCGTCGGCTCAACGACTGCCCGTTAAGAAAGAGAAAAATGGTAATTCGTTGTAATACAAGATACGAGGAGTATGCTGATTCTTGCACTAATTACGATTTTTTTTAACTACGAAAGCTATCACGATTTTTTTTTCATTTTTTCTTTTCAAATGTAGAAATGGCTATTAAATGGTAATCGGCAAATGGCATTATGTGTACTCCAGCGCAATAGTAAGAATTTCTTCATGATCATAAGTAGATAGAATAGTCTCAATACTGTGGAATCCTGGAATTAGAAAAAAAAATGGATAAGTACCGGTGAACCTATTGTTCATACACCCGGGTTGTGAGCGAGAATTCTTTAGAGAACTTGCAAGTTTTTAATGAGTTGAATGACTAATGAGTGAGGAGTTTTTCAGGCTTACAAATGGCTCTTGATAAATGTTCAATCGCTGACGTTCGTAAAATTTCGAGTGAAAACTTTTGATATTTTTAAAAACTAAGGATTCATGAATTCCGGATAGTTTCTTTATTACAAACTAGGTCCAAGACGTGCGCCATTGCGCACATTCACGGAAAATTAAGGCTTTAGGGTTGAAAGTCCATCATAATATAATTGAGTTGAAGAGGTATCTCAAATGTTTAAACAAGCATCAGTAATATCTGCATCGCCTCCCCTGCACCCCTTCTTACACCGGATATTGCAAATTGCAGGTGAGAGTTACCAACGGCTGAAAAAAACGACGAGATAAAAAAAAACTCACCGTCTCTCCCGTGATATCCAGAGACTCCATACGTGGATAAAGTTCGATAATACCCCTGGCTAGGATTCACATCTGAAACAAAAGGAACAGTACGAAATTGAATGGAATCTCTTTCTCCAGCAAACCGCTCCACTTTTATACATCTACAATTTTTTTTATTTCCCATTTCATTTCTCTCCCAACACCAATACCCAGAGCCCAGTGACTTGTACAAAGGGTAGAAACAATCTTCACAGGCGAAACTCTATTTCGTAATGAAGAAAGGTTCAACAGAATTCCATCATGAGAGAGAATTTCGGGATCTCTGTCAGAGAATGAAACCTTGGGGGTCGAGTAAAAATCCGCAGGACGCCACGGAATTTCGTATACAGTAATAAAATTCCTCTCTCCCTCTCACACACATGTGCTCAACTTTCAGCACGTAATCACACCCGCGAGATATACAGGAGTTACACGAGAGTAAAAAAGATAGGATTCTTGTTTTCTTTCACGTTTTTCCCCTTCGGAAATTTAACCTTATGTATTACACATGTATGTGCACTATTCTTACTCTCGTATTTGACCACGATTCCAGCTGTCGCAGCTTCGATCGTTCCCCCGAATTTACGATCCTTGAATTACGATCCCTTGGTTTGGGGGGGCCAAGAGGGTGTCAAGAAACGTTTCAAACCAGCGTAAAATATCACATTCCACGTACCTCAATTTTACGGTTTTTTGAGGATTGGTAAATATATCAGGGGCTTCGGTGAAAGGGCTGAATTCGTGCAACATTCAATACCTCGGGCTGAAAAATCGTTAAACGATTTATAGATTATTCTATCATTTGTTCCCCAGCAACAATTTGCCGATTTCGCTGACCGTGCACCGACGTTATTTCTCTGGGAATCAACACTACCAACTCACACCTCCAGAATATATTCCCACCTCGGCATGACTGCACTGCATTCACATAGAATTTTATATGATCTTGTCACCGTTCTCCAGCATCAACACCAATTTTCCACTTCATTCTTCTCTTCAACTTCCTCAGCCGATTGCGCGTTTACCCGTCTGTACGGCTATTTCCCTCGCCTCAATCCCACAGAATCCCCTGGAATCATCTCCGAGAAACTCATGGTTCTCCGTTATAATCCACAGTAAATTCGATATTGAAGGAATATAGAATTGCTCGTGTGAAATAGGGTATCTCGTCGCTATTGAACTCTATAATCTAGAGGTACATCCAGTAATTAAAGAAAACCGCCGACTGGAAGCAGGAAGTCGTACAATAATAATCCTAGAGTACAGCGTTGACTCGCATTGGAAATGGGACTGCCTTTTTTACTCCTCGGTTAAAAATTCATTGGAATTTAAATCATAGAGTCATTTGAATTCCAACTAATCCGAGTTTTCATTGATTTTTTATTGAAACAATTCGTTGAATTTTCGATTCAACTAATTCAATTAACGAATTCGTCAATGAGGTACAGAATTTTCATGTTACTCTGCCGTTGTAAAAATTTTTCATTATTTTCACTTGAAAATTCAAGTATCATTTTCCAAGAGTATATTTCATCTCGTTTTGGTAATCAAAGTGCGATAAATTCAGAAGGCGATATGTTTCAAGGGTCCCAATGACATAAGTACAGAGAGGACAGCTGTAACGACTGTGGAGGGCATATCGCAAGCATCACGAGGCGATAGAAGAGAGGAGTGCCAGTGAGTCCGACAAGAAAAGAGAAATAAAAAAAAAGTACTGTGAGAGAAAAAAGTAGAGAAGAAGCCCCGGTGGAAAAAAGTTAATGGAATTTGTGTAAGAAAAACCCCCGGGGGATATTCCGTCGCAAATATCAAAGAGTGGCCCAATTATTGTCGAAGCAATCTCTTTTGCTCTTTATATCCGAACGTACACAGCGTTACGAGCATTCTGTCGAGTCAAAGGCGTAATGCGCTTTGAATGAACGCAGAGAGGAGTAAAGAGAAGTAGAGAGAAGTAGAGAGATGGGTGGAAAAATATTAAATGAAAGGAAACGAAAAACGCGTTAAAAAAAAAAACTCAAGCAATACAGTACTTGGAATGAGCGGAAGAAAATGCCTGGGGAGTCCTTGGCGTGACGGCAGATAATCGTGAATCAACGAGGAAACGCGATGAACAAAGCGTCGACTAAGTACCTCGTCAGCGGGTGTAATTTTTTCTCCGCCTCTTGTCGCCGACCGAGGAGAGAGAGACCCTCTTCTTCTTCCGAAAAAAAAATAAAGTTGAATTGTCCCGTCGTCCGTGTTGGCACATGACTTACTACATATAGAAACAAAAAAAAACGAGTCGAGGGTACAGAAACGATGAGACCGCCCCAGGAGGTGGGGGGGTTGGTAAGAAGAGGACGCGGTAATTTGTAAACTCGACGTGTGAGAAAAGTGGACAAAACTTGTAATAGAATCATCTTTTCAGCACGACCCGTCCCCAACAATTAAGATCATACCAAGAATCTGGAGCTCGATACTCAGGGAAGATTCTCTTTCACTTTCAAACCATTGTCGAGTATCTTTTCAACTATTTTTTTTTTTTCAGGGAAAAAATACATGCCGTTATCCTATTCTACCGAGGAATGGAATATTCGACTGTAAATTCGACACAACTATTATTCAAGAGGCTAGTGATGCTAGTATGAGCTTATACGCAGGTTGAGAGGATGTGCTTGAGAAGCTGAAGATCCTGCGAAGATGTCGGAGGGAGAAAAGAAGAAAAGGGAGAAATCTCTGGCTGAAGAATACAGGGGGGGAGAGGAAGCCCTTATTGAAAACAGGCTCAACGGCCGAGACCCATTATTCCACCAGCATCACGGTCCATTGTACCAAGGCGTGAGGCTGTAGAGTGAGCATCTGCCTGTGTCTATCGGCGTCTTCGTCTCTTTCGCTCCGCTGGTTTTCTCATCCTTTGGCCATATTGTATACGCATGTATGCACGCGATCACTCGTGTTCTCGTAACTTTAACAATTCGAAATATTGCCTTTTTTATTCCGACGGAGCAACTTTTCGACACGCATTCCTCTTGCTCATTGGAAATACACGAGACTTGGCATTGTTACTTGTCCCTGTGATCAATGTATTTCAACTATTGACCGTGGCCTCGAGTATTTGACGACAGAGTGGGCGGTAAAATTCCGTGTTCATCGTTTGTCCATTTTTCTTTTTCAAAGGCAATTTTCGGCCTATTCGCCCGGTCTTTGGGCTTTCATTGACACCGTAGGAGCCACTCGGTTACTCCGAAGTCATCCGTGAAAAGAATTCAAAAATAGTAAAAGATTAGCCCATCGAAGCGTGAACGAGACTCGACAGCGAAAAGAAAAAAATGGAATTGAGTGTTTGTCTATTGACCGAGTTGGTGTTCTTTTTGCCTCACTTTTGATTTGATATTTTCTCCGTTGTCTCGTTCCTTTTCTCTCATCCACCCTCACTTTTAACACCCACTGTTTACTTTATGACCCTCTCACGAATGTTTATACGACGTGCAAAATCGATTCCCAGAGTACAGGGTTTTTTGTCTGGGGGGTTTTTTTTTCAATTGTTAGAAATGCCGAACACAAACGATGTGAGGGAAGTACATTGGACCGCCCACGTGCCGATGAACGGGAGGAAAGAGAATCACATTTATGGAATTTTATTCTTCACCATTTCGCTGGCTCCCAATAATGCGATTACATTGTTTTACATGACTCGTGAGGGGATAAAAAAAAAACTGGTGATTCTAAAGCGGAAATACCGAAAATCGTTCATTCCGCACGTTTCTCACTTACAGTATTTGGCTGGAAGGTGATATTCCCCGATATTTGTAGTGAGATTGTCGATGGTGATAGTAGGAAGTGGTGGAGAAATCAATTAATGCCATGTGACGCAGGAACTTGTCTGCAGACTACACCCTTTTTTGGCCCTTTTCTCCCTATTCTATTCGGTTGTTGCTCTCTCCTTATCGCTCTCCCTCCACAACTGCGGCAATTCTGGAATTTAATTCACGTCACGTTTTCCCCAGTGTGCTGATTGATAGATTGATTGTATTTCCAAATTCTCGGTGATGCTGCACCTTATGGTGCCTCCCTTTTTTTCGTTGTCTATCCGAGCCTCATCTTCTCCTAATTACCGCGGGCTTCGTGCTGAGACTCGATGAGCTCACTAACGAGGGTGGAGAAATTGATTCTTTATGCTGTGTATTTTCGGTTTTACCTCCCTTCGACTTCCTCTGCGTCTTCTGGACTTTATTGACTTTGTTATAAGATAATGGTGAATCATTTTCCATGTCACGAGGGTGAGGGGATAGCTAATTGATGTATTGTGGGATATCAATATTAACCTTTAGCAATTTACGAGTACAAATTACCAGAAAGGAAAATTCTTAATTGTCGGTTTAACTCTTCTTGTAATTTTTTGGATTCTTCAGTCACACTGTATATTATTTCTCCAAACAGCGACGGTTGCGAATAGGATTCTCTCGAACTCCCATTTTGCCCGTATGAAATTTTCAGAATGCTCATATTCGTTTCAGCTATTCCAGACAGATAAGATCCGCGCAAGAATAAGAAAATGGAGGAGAAAACGTCTCACGAACGAATGAAATGTAACGCAGTGGTACGGTTACGAATAATTTGCTCGAATATGTGAGGTATAAAAAAAAACCGAGAAACACGAGTCACGAACGCTGGAATTGCGATGAAAAAAAATTCAATTTCTCACGTTTCAATTCCTATTAATATTGATTTTCGTTGTACCATTCAGTATTGAATGCACACGTCATTAATTACCTCTCGACCGTAAATGTCTCCATTGAATTGAGCGTTACTCATTCATTATGAAAACTTCTATTAATCTGTAGAAATGCAGTTCAAGCAGAGAGTCCACACCTTTTTACTTCAACCTCAACAATTTCCAACTGCACAGCGTACTTTAGAGCTGCATACCCTCCCCCCTCAGCGCATATAAATGAATCGACCAGTAACATCTCTCTCCATCGCAAAAAAAAAAGCCTCCAACCTCCTCAACCAAGTCCACCGACCATGCACTAAGTCACTTACATCAGTTAACTTTCTCATGAATCATGAGATAATCCAATTTGGCCTTCAATTATCGACTCGGTTGCACTGCGGGATTTAATCGATTGCATTGCATCAATCTACCCCATGCACTAGGTATAATATCGATTTTGGCGGGAAACTTTGCTCGTCTACAATTTCCTCATCGTTCCCGTGTACTCGCGCTCCCTTGGAATTAATTGGAAGTCGGTACCGCGATTCTCCCAGCCATAACGTCTACCCAGAAAACCGTATCATCTCAACGCAACTCAAATCCGATGATCCGGCGAATCGTCGCGTAACGCTCGTACGATTAATATAACCACTGGGAAATTAATTAATTTCAACCCTCGAACCGTGAAAAAAAAATTCCAAAAGACCAAATACTCTACTTTATCTCATCATTTCTCTGAGCCATTGAGCCACAAATAGCTCTGTAACATGAAAGGCACCCGAATCCCTCAAAAAGATGACAGAGGAGCCGCCCATGAAATAGCTATTTCTCACCGTCGCATCTACTATCGAAGAACACCAGGGCCCCGTACGACAATAAGTCTCTAGTCCCCATTGTGCGTGCAAATGTATTTTTTTCGTAATCCCAAAGAGAAAGGGGCCCGACACATGGGGGGGCGTATCGATGCAGCTTATCGGCGGCTGAGCCGTTAATGGAAACGAGACCGCATTCGAGACACCCGAGTTTAATGCAAAAAAAAAAATAAAAAATAAAAAAACTACCCCGACCCACCCTCTCAGGCTATTCCCAACTGAAATAACCACCATTTTCCAGTCGTGCGAGACACACGTGCTCACAGCCAACGGATTCAAGCATGCGCCAGCGATCCGTCATTCGGTTGCAGCATTGCGTTGGCGTGACACGTCTCATAAAATAAAACCCCACATAAAAAACCGGTGATGTGGAGGGGAGAAAAAAAAAAGAAGTGGATGAGAGTCAGTAGGACGATATGTAACAATCCACGGGCTCATTCGCTCGATTTTTTTTTTTTAAGCCCTCGTCCCTCCAATCCTCCCCAGACCCACCGTCCGATAAAATTCGTGGTAGAGAATTTGTCATGCTCACAGTTCATTGGATTATCCTCGTGAAATTTATAGAGCAACGTACGACACGACTCTTTGTTTTTCACCCGGGTGCATCATGGGAATATCATAGAATGGGTACATAACGCCCCACCTGATAAAATTAATTGGAATATATCTGGATATCCACGAATATCTAGGTATTACGGTGTATGGTTACGACTGGAAGCTACTCGGCAACTCTATAAAGATGTGAATCGAACGAGAAAGTCGGTTGATAGTACAACGGTTCCAAAAGCCCCTCACTCCCCCCCTCACACCCTGAATTTTAGTTTTCCCCTCTTTCCCACTCCACCTGCAGGTAAAACACCTCATATATTCTATCATATCTGATCTTCCGCACAAACTCACGGTATCTCTCTTCCACCAACTCGCACTATTTCCCCCCGTACCCTCCCACCTCGGGCTGTGCAAATGTTGTGAGAAATCAGAGATAGAAGTAAGGTAGTGCAAGTGCATCATCTGTGAAATATAATTGTACACCTCGTCGCATCGTTCAGGTAGCGACCTGTCGATTTCATCGTGCAATATTTTCTGCTCCATAAAATACATTCTCGTTAAAGGGGGAAAAGGTAGTGAGTGAGTAAGATAGCGGAAGAGCCCGAGGCTGTATTTTTCAAGTGCCTCTCAACGCGTTGTTTATAGGATATATATTCACGATCATCTGATTTTCCCGTCTTACACGATCAAGTATGCAATTCATAATGTTATTTTCACCATCGATGAGCCCTTCAGGGCAATGCCAGTGTATTATAATAATTTATGAGATTTCATCGGCCGATAAGTTTGGTGCATGCGTTAACACCCGAAAGGTAATAATCCAGCAATTGCCCAGTGAAATGTTAGAACAAGCTAACTTACCTAATTTATGGTCCTATGCCCACAGGTGCTGGGTCGGTGGTGGTGGTGGTGGTGGCAGTGGCAGTGGTCGATCCATTACTGGTATTGGTGATACATCGGGCATGGCAAATTTAAGTTTCTGCCAGAAGAGTTTATCACCCCAGACGAGTACAGTGTGCGAAGAGATTCTTTTTCTTAGATCAGCATCGAGATCGCGTGGACAAACACCACCAACGAGAAGAAGTATGACTGATCTGCCTTTTCCCCTGAGCGCCTCTCTGAGAGCTGATTTAAATTCAAATCTCGCCCATTCGCCGTGCAAGAAATTACGTGACAAAATGAGAATGGTACGTCTGGAAGAGTCGGCAGCTTCAGCAACGGCATCAGCAACATTAGCACCAGCACCCAAGTCTCGATAATGTAAACACAGACGATAGGACGACTCAAGACCGGGCACTAATACTCTCGATACAAAATTTTCATCAACTGCTGAGTAAGATATATAAGCGTCAAATGGCTTTTCACGATCCTCGAATGCAGCAGTTTTGTAGCAAGCACGGAGGCCACATCTACTGGCTGCCCATGTTCTGATAGTTCTGCGATGTCGAAATGCACCGCAGAGTAATGCAACCATGGCAAAGAAAAGTACGGCTGTGGCTAGTAGGAGTGGCAGATATGCCTCCAAGGGCCGCGTCTCAATAGCTGATGTTGTACCCCTCAATGCTGCACAGTTTATTACGGATCCATTGGCTGGAAGCGTTATTGGCATACCAAGTGCACACGTGACCCGTTTCCAATCGCTGATCTTAGCTGTATTCTTCGACATCCAGTCACGCACGTGATCGAGATATGTACACTCGCAGCTCCATGGATTATTTGAAACGCTAATGTCGACTAGATATGGATTCTGAGCGAGTTGCCACAGGGCAAAGGTACCCAGACGATTATTGTCCAGTCTGAGGACCTCCAGCTTACTCAGCTGCAAGAATGTACCGTTGTCGATGTGGGCAAGCAGGTTATTCTGAAGATAGAGCTCCTTGAGATTCTCCAGTGGCAGCAGTTCTACACCATTGAGTTCGGCAATTTTATTGTTCTCAAGATGAAGGACAATGAGGCGCTTCAAACCGCTGAAGGTGTGATTGTGAATGGCAATTATGTTGCTGTCGTTGACATAGAGCACCTCCAGATTTTTACGACCGATGAAAGAGTGTGACGTGAGCTCACCGAAATTGTTACCATCGAGGTAAACCTCCGTGGCGTCCATTGGAAGTCGTCCCGGTAGACTTTTATACCCCGAGTTGGAGCAATCAACGACATTAGCTGACCATGATTGATCGTGGTAGCACGTGCAGTTGGTTGGACAAGTCATCTCACAATCACATGCATCAAAGTCACAGCAGTGACACAGGGCAAAGCAGTGAGTTTTGTACGTACAGAGAAATTGTGATGGTTTAGCTTCGAGGAGGGGTATGAAAGAACGATGTCTATCATAGGGGAGACGGCAGTACACTGATTCGAGGTCCATGACCTTTGGATGCTGTCTCATGGGCAATGAATCTATCCTCTGGAGCCATTCGAGCGTACAATCACAAATGAAGGGATTTCCGCCGATGTAAAATTCGGGTAATGGACGATTCTCCGGTACTTGCGCCAACTGGAACACTGAAAGATCCATTTTCACTATCTGATTGGCGTACAGATCTACTCTGGTGAGATTCTCCTTGTCGTGAAAAGTTTGTGGCTCGACTGTATGAATCAAGTTGTCGTTGACAAAGAGAAGCTCGATTGAGTCTGGCACAGATCTTGGATGGATTTTCGTCAATTTGTTGAAAGATATGTCGAGTGTCTGCAGGTGAAAACCCACCGGTGAAACACCGAGATCAGTGATCTGGTTCTTGTGGAGATCTAACCACTGGAGATGCTCTGGTAGAACGCTGTAATCAAAATGTTTTATCATGTTGTCGGACATGTTGAGCCATAGAAGACTCGGCGCATTGGCGAATATGCCAGATATATCCTGGAGGAAATTGGCGTCCAGCCTTATTGCCTGCAATGCTGGACTTCCCGAAAATGCAGCATGTTCTACATACTGAATTTGATTCCTGGCTAAATTGAGAATTTGAAGTACTGGCAATTCGGAGAGTGCCTCTTTAGTCACGTTAACAATCTCATTACCAATCATACGCAATCCGTACAGACTAAACATTCCTCTGAAGCCTGGCTTCTCAAGGTTCTTTATTTGGTTCTCACCCAAGTCCAAAGTTTTCAGCATTCGCATGTCTTTGAGAGCAACGGGTATTGCGTCGAGATTGTTCCCTGACAAATTGAGATCCTGCATGCTGGAACAATTTCTAAAAGCATCTGGATGAATACCTTCCAGTAAGTTTGAGTCCAACGAGAATAATGACATGGCAAATAGACCATTAAGTGAATATGCGTCTAAATAAGTGAGTTTATTGTGTGCCAGGTCGAGTGTGTGAAGATTACTCATTGGTGAGAATGTGTCAGCGGGTATTGTATCAATCTCATTGTGATGGAGATTGAGTATCTGTAGTGTGTAAAGGTCTTTGAATAGCGCTGGATCGACTTTGACAATTTTATTACGCGAGAGATCCAGCAAAACCAGACGAATCAACCCAGCGAATGTGCCAGCATTGAGCCAGGAACTCGTCAATGTATTCCTTGATAGATCCAAGGTGACAAGCTGATTCATGTCAGCCACAAGACCCGGCGCAAGTGCACTGATCGAATTGTTCTGAAGCCGCAATTCCTTGAGTGTATTCGTAGCATCCTTGAACATTCCAGCGGGAAGTGCGACAATTCTATTACTCGATAGGTCAAATACTTCCAGCGATCTCAAACCACGTAGTGCACTGTCATCAACCATGCTGATGGCATTACCGGATATATTGAGTGTTCTCAATCGTTTAAGGGCTGAAAATCCAAATGGCGGCAGTACGGATATTTGATTATTCGATACATCCAAACTCTGAATATCTAGAGAGCACGCAACCGGTAACACTGTTGACTCTAACTCTCGTTTAGGATGATTTCCAGTGTAATCACTGAATCCCAATTCCGTAACATCCTTCAACATATTCCACGACACATTCAGTGACACTAAATTCGCCAATGGACAGAATATACTCTCGGGCAATTGCCATATATTGTTGAAAGACAGATCAATTTTTTCAATCAATGGCGTCATGTCAAAGGCACCACGCTCAAGCTCAAGACTGAGCTTACTCTTCCTACCATTGAGACTTTTAATTGTTAAATTACGCAAATCCCGAAAACCGTTGAGCATCCTCGCCGGCCAATAAATGAATTTGCATCCAATTAAACGAAGTTCACGTAGGCGCCATAGATGAAGAAAATCCTCGACGATTGTTGAACTCGTACCAGTCTCTGGATCCCAATCCTTACAAATGATATTCATCGTTGTAACATAGTCACTGGTAACACGTGATAAATTTGAATGGGGCGAATTGTCACTATCCATAAATCGATAGATACATGTTAATGTAGCATCGCTTTCCCAATTGCAGTGTTCAGGTACTTCGAATTTGGGTGGTGGTGCACTGGTAACAGCCAGCACATGACATACACCAAATACCAAACACCAAGTTAGTCCCATGGGCAACGATAACGGGGATTTTTTATCAGTGAACTTCATCGTTTGATGATTATTCTGCTTGCTCATTACCGCCAGGAATTTCTCAACAAATCCACAGGGCTCTCATTACTCAAGTGTTTCTTCCTCTCCCTCTTAGTGTTTTGTTGCAACCAAGAGTTACATCGAGGTACTAGTGACAACGGCACAATACCACACTTCCTCCTGGTTTTCTATAAAAACTAGATGCCCTGTGGCAAGCATCTCGGCACTTGTATTTCCGCTCGTCTGGATTTTGCCCTCTCCGTTGTCTTGTCCCTCGTTTTCTCTCGCGCTCGATCTCCCTCTTTCTTTTCTATTCAAACCAACAATTGTCCTTCCTTCTTGGAAATTATTCCGTGCACGCCTCTTCTCTCCTCTCCTACTCCCATTCGCCGTGCGGAATGCGAAACCGTTTCGCGCTTCACTCTGCAGCTCCTCGTTTTCCTTACCTCTCTTCAACTTCTACCTTCCCTCCTTTGTTATTTTTCTATACCTTTTTTCACTCCAACTTCTTTCTATCTTATCACCTTTGTCATGTCCGAGGTAACGTTACTCACACCGTGACGAGTGATGTTTTCCTCGACAAAGTCGTTACTGCACCCCACAAATTTACGAGTTTCACTGTGACATTGAAAGGGAGCTAACAAAGCAAGTCGTCAATTCCAGGGACTTTCAACAGATACTTTAACCATGATACCCCAAAACGTATGCAATCAACGTGATCAGTGAGATGAGTACATTGTGTCCAAAATTCTCAATACCATTCACCCCTCGATGTACACAAAATCCCTGGAGCTTTCAGTACTTTATATCTCATCACAGTTGTTCAAACCGGTCGTTAATTATCCACATCAACACCCTACCTATCACGCACAGAGGGGAATCCCGAAAATTCAACTTCACTATTATCCCTTGGTCTTCTCAATAATGAACGAACAACAAGTATTCCAAAAATCCTCAGCTATCGGTCAACAGTGCACAACCTTCCCGATCGGAGGCGAACGCACGACTGACGAGAGATTTTCGTGGTCTGTAACTCGACGCAGCGTCCGCCAATCGTCCCGAGCGCCCCCTCTACCCTCCTACCCACTCCCAACTCCTGCCCCCCTCTACCCTCCTACCCACTCCCAACTCCTGCCCCCCTCTACCCTCCTGCCCAGTCCCAACTCCTGCCCCCCTCCTGCTCCCTCCCACCCTGGCCCCCTCCCACCTCCTGTCCCTTGGCCCCTTCTCCTGCCGCTATTCTTCCCATTTCTCTCACTCACTTCCCACTGGCGCAGTCGCCTAGTATTCTCTTCCATGTAACCGACGTTGTACCCAGCCTAGTCCCAGCCGCCGCGGCCCTTGCCGCACGCTCTACAACTGCAACAACAACTCGTGCATAATAACTTGGATACTCTACAAATCCTTAGATGACCAACCAAGACCTCCGTGTGAATGCCGTATGTCACCCATTGATTTTCTTAAATAGTGCGATCCAAGGAAATTCACTGCGTTTTAAATTTCAACTAGACGTCAACTGGGGATTAAATTGAAACCATAACGCTTTTCGAATTTATTCGTCCAAAACATTCCGTACCAGTTTGTTACGGGTTTACGAGTTTTGACGTACATTTACAATACACTTGGTGGAGATATGGTGTTATCATTTCACTGACAGCTCAGGGGATTTTCATCTGGCGAAGTCAAAATCGAGGGATGTTGTGAAGGATTGGTCAACGGCTTTTTGAGAATTTTAGAATTTAGGTTTTTATGGAGGATTTTAATGAGTCGCAAGATTTTTTACCACCTGCTGCTTAAAAACTTGGGATTTCTGGGAATTTTCAGCTTGATTTAAAATTTCGGGGTTTTAGGTCCATTATTTTTGAACGGGGGGAAATTCTTTCGAAAGCGTCTTAAGTCTTTCAAAAATTCTTTTGGAATCGTTCTAATGATTTTGACCCGATATATTCCCCGAAATTCCTAACAAATTGTAGGGGAGAGTGAACCGGTACTTGCCTTCGTCCCTTCGAACGATTTGTTACACCTGTTCACCGATTGGGTTCGCAGGAAAGCCCTGACCGTTTAAGATGTGAACAAGAGATGACCTGGAGACGAGACGAAAGAATGGGTCAAAATTTTAGTCGATTCGTTCTAGCCAATTAAATTATCATGCAGTGACCCTGCAATATTTACAATTCACTCCGAAAAATATAATAAATTGCTGAATCCTCATTTGTTCCGCCGCCAGGCAGTTCCAAATTCCCAAAAAATTTTCAACATGCGATCGATATTATTTTTTGTCGAATTCTTCAGAAATCATTCAAATGATTTTGACCCGCTGTATTCCCCTGAAATAACTGACAAATTGTCGGGTAGAATGAACCGGTATTTGCCATCGTCTTTTTGAACGAAGAGACTTGAATTTTATGCATTCGTTACACCTGTTCCCCGATTGGGTTTGCTCGCCAATCGCAGCTCTTTATTCGCGCGAGTCGCTTTTACAACTTGCTCGTTTAAGTTTCGAGTAGTCGGCTCTCACGCCCCTTCTCCATCTCTTTCCCTGTTGCCCAACTCCATCCAGTCATTCCCATTCCCGTGTACTGCTCGTTTCAACGAGAAAACCACGAATTTCCTCTCCGCCAATTCAATTTTCACCTATTTTCCATCATTGTTTTTCCGTACCCACGACATTATCGCTACACACGAGGCAGTTGACACTGTGCAAAAATTGTTAGTAACCGACGGCGAATCAATTCCTAGTAAATATTTAACACTGAATTAATTCAAATTATGTAGATTTTTTTATTGGAGTGGACCGGTGGCCGGGGTGAGGTCGGAGGGTTACGTATTAATTCCCATGTATTGCCTTTTTCAATTGAAAGATTGAACACGATCAATCGCATCGAGCAACGAGGATACCCTTGGGGAATGGCGCTGGTGATTGGCTAGTTCCGGCATAACCCACTCCTGTACAACAAAGTTGAATGCCCCATCTGCACACAACCCGGGGTGTATAAATGCAGTCATCGGGGCCCATGTGTATCCACATGACACTGGGGCACTGTAAAAAAAAACTGAAGCAATAATAAAAAAAGCGTCAACCCCCAGAAAAAAAATACAGAGCTCTACAGATCGAAGCGTGATTTCATTCTGAACGGAATTCGTGCCTTGTATTCCACGCAACGGCCTCCATTCGTACTCCCCGAAAAAAAAACTACCAAACAAAATTTAAAAACCGAGAGAGAGAGACGGAAAAAGAAAAAAAAATGTTATTACTAAAAACCTCAATTTATTTCCCGACAAAATTAAATGCCGCACCCCACACTGTCGCTACCAATAGCGGAGGAAATAACATGCAGTCTCGTGCGGCGAGTTTGAAAAAATAAAGCTGTCCATGAGTGGAAAAAGTGACAGGGAAAAAAATACTCCAACTGAAAATGCTAGGAATAAAGTCGTTACACTGAAGCCAGTAAGCTGGCGCAACTCCCCCACCCACCGTTGGACTCCAGCCGTGATCTGGTTATTAAATTTTCAACGACGCACCTGATATAATTTTATTGGCTTCTGCGGGGCTATTGCCAGTATAGAATTTCCTCGGTGCACGCTACACTGCATGTCACCCCTTGCGCAGCACGAAATCACCCTTTCTACCCCTCTTTTTGGTTGTATCATTCGCCCGCATGCAACCGTCTGCACGTGCCCGGAGCCATTCTTAATCCTGCAAAATATGTGGAAAGATCAAAGGATTCGTTAAATATAGAATAAAAAAAAAAACTCCGAACCCCCAAATGGATTCATCCAATTAACAGAAACATTTTCCACCCATTGGATTAAACAAACACCCCCTCATTATTCCCCACTGATCTCACCCCCTCGGGCAACCATAGTTGACCCTCGGTGGGAAATATTTTCTGAAAGGTGGGCGGTAACCGATTCGTTTGGAGGGAATAAAACAGCCGGATAAACAGACGCAGTCAAATTCCGGTATTAATCGCCATTTTCTACTTATATCAATTCTAAAACAATTATATTTTTTAAAATATATTCATAAAATGTTGAAAATTTGGACAACTGTTATTACCCAGAAGCTAAAATATTCACGTGTAGTAATGTTTCAATTATATAAATAAATTACGATTGGTAATGATATGTAAATAGTAAATTTCAGTTCATAAAATTGCTAATTGATCATGAAAATGAATATGAACAATGTTTTTTTTTAATGCAGTCCACATTCGGGAATTGATGAGGCTTTGAGTGGAGTTTTTATTTTGGAATATTTTTTTTTAGTTTAATTACGATTTCCGAAAGCAAATATGGCAGAAATTTTTCTTGTTTTTTACGGTCTACCTGCGAGCGTATTTTACGATGTCAAATCGAGTAAAAAATCCGATTTGAGGTCGTAAATGTAACAATGGAGATAGAAAACACTTCCTCGGGGAATTGTAAATCTGCAGGTTTCAATCATTCCGACTGCTTATTCCACCTTTAGAGACCTTTTTTTCATTTTGTAGATGGAAAACTAATTCGCTTGGCGAATAGTTTTGTACATTGAAAAATTGTGTCTCGAGGTAATGGTTGTCATTAGTTCTACGCTCTATAAAAATTTGCAAGGCAAATGTATGAGAAATGAGATTTTTTTTCCCCGCACTGTTTCCGTTTGTCAGAGGTTTATAATCATTTATGAGGCCACTATCCACGGAATCAACGGATGGTCGATGTATAAATTGAATTTCAAAAAAGAAAAGGGGATTTTCAACTTTATGAAAAACACTCGGTTGGTTGCCGAATCCTGTCCGTAACCGTAAAGAAAAAGACATGACCAAAAAAATGGGGGATTCCCCTCGAATTAAAAATCCTAGCCTCTTTGATACGTCGATGCGGAAGAACAAGTTTTAATTAAACAGAGAATGGCCGTTTAATCGAGCAAAAAGGATTAATTGCCGAGGGGTTAAAGCACAGAGGGGGCCGAAGTGAAAAAGAATACCTAAAACACATAAAGCGAAAGAGAGAAATAGTTAGGGTGAATTTTCAGGGGAAGGACGAGTGTCTCGCCGATTTCATCGACGCAAACCTCGGCACCCCTGGATACGGCAAAAGGTTCGAATAAATATCGCTGACCACATCTCTCCTCACCCATTCGTATAACCAACATTCTCCATCCTTTTAACGTAAACCTCCGCCCTTATTTCCCCCGCCGCTATTTTTTTTTCCACGTTCACATTCTCGCGAGGCTCTTTTACTTCCAACAGTGAATAAATTAACTGTACCTAGCACCACCGGGCAAATTAAAACAAACGTGGCAATGCTTTACGACGACCCCGGGATTAAACTCGAGGAAATGTAGAAATGTAAGTTACTAACTCCTATGTATATTAGCTAAGGTCATTTCCCCCCTTTATTCACGACACCAACTTCCCTACAATCTTTATGGTAACTGTCATGAGGCATGATGTAGTTTATCAATGAATCATAGTTGGATTGAATCAATTGTAACTTTGGAATTGTCGAACGAGAACTTTGGAAACAGCGAAATGGTGAATTTATAACGATAATATTTGTCGAGGAGTAAATGAGGTTGAGGGAAAACTTTGTAATTATTCGGTGGACTTCAGAGGTTTCCGAGATTTTCCAACATTTATGAGCTCCTGGCTAAAACCACTGGTTATTCATTGCCGAATATCACCGCACAGTAATGTCTCGGACTTCACATGATTTTTGTTCGATTTCATGATTTCGAGTTCGTTGAGCCTTTTCTCCAACATAGACGAATAATTTACACTCGAAAGTGATTTCATAAAAACATCAATAGTAAACCTCGGAAGCATTCATTTAAGTTCAGTTAATCGTTTTTTTTTTCGGTGACGTCATTACTTCAACCGGGAGATAAATTCAGTACATATTACTCTGTTTGAGTAATTTTTCGGCGAGAGTTGGGTGAATATTTGCCCGCAGTTCCAGCAGTGGATCGGAGTTGATACGTATTTCATACAATCCGTTGTTTAATCTGCGATGGTCAAATACGCCTGAAAGACTAGTTGTTGGTGAAGTTGTAATGGCTTTTGGATTACAATTCCGGTTGAACTTTTGAGAGAGCGAGGAGTAAAACTCGAATAAACAGAGACCGGACAATATTACCTTGCGATTTGATTGACTGATTTCATTGCCTTGATATCGCTGGCATGACGTAATTTTTCGGAGCAGAGAGTTGGCCGATCCCGAGGTACAGAGGGAATTCATGAGTGAGCTCTTGTGACACCTTCAAAAGGATATCGTTACGTATACAACACGTGAATAAGAGGGTTATTAATGTAATGGAGGGGGAGAGGAATTACGCGTGAGGTGAACTGAGTGCTTTATGGATTATACTCTCGAATGTGTCACTGCAGCCGTCTAATAGACTTCGCTTTCATTGCAGTCTGTGTGATACGTAGAAGGAATTTGAGTTTGAGGCAGTCAACAGCTGGTACCCTAATTATTGGATTTACCTCTGATCTTCTCCGCGCATGGGAGAATCAGCATCTTCAGAACGTAAGCCCTCATGCTCATGTGGATTTTCGGGCTAGGGGGCCTCTTCAAATTATTCAGCGGTAGTGCACCATGTGGATCTCACCATTGACAGCTAACTCCTGGCTGATCTCTTGGTGCTGGTGAATCTTTTGTGTGAGTATTAATTTGCTTTGCTAATGTACTAGAGTTCGGAGGGATTGATGGTGTGTACTGGGAGGCGCTCTCCCAATTTCCAATGGCTTTGACGGGAAAAGACGAGATCACGAAAATTCAGGCACCTGTGAGAGAATATCTTTTCATCCAATTTTTTAATTGAAAATATTCTGCACAAATGCGTGTTGATGGATTAACAAGTAATGCAATTAGTTAAATATCTTATTGCATGAGTGTGGAGAAAGGTAAATGTCCTAAAGGTAAATTCCTTCTCCATCGATAAATACGATGAAATTGAATCTTTATGGCAATCTCCGTGGGTGGATTATCGGCGATGTTTAAAGTATTATAAAAAAAAGTGTCATGACTAGCTACTCGAGCCACACCTCCAGAATTATGGATCCCATTTGGCGGTGACGGTTTATGCGCACGTGAGAAAGTGGTGAAAAATGCGGTGAAATATAGGCGTAAACCGGGAAAGCCTGGGATATAAAACCGGAGATTCTTCAGGAACTGGGCCATTACCAGAATTACACGTCAACTTATGTGTCGAAAGAATGAAGTAAAGACTAACGAAAATAGAGGATCTCCCGTCTAAAGAGCAATCGAATGAGATGAAACATGATAATGCAAATAGAGAGGTTAATTATTGTCAAATAAACCGAGGAGATCAGGGTGGAAATGAAATCCCCTGCAGGTGGTATTTTCAGCCCTCGATATCCAACAATGAGCCTCTGTCTGTGTAATAAGTCCAGTGGAATATTATCATTCCCCACTCGCCGGTGGGTAACCATCGTTGAGATATAAATTAATGCTTATTTTCGTAGTAAATAAAGAGCCCAACGAAACGAAATAGTCGGGTAGTTACACAATGGCATTGCTTTGTTCCCTTTGTACCCTTGAATGTGGCACACAGCCATTGCAGAGTACAGAGAAACTGACATGTCAAACGTGTCTCTTCTCTCCCCTGGCCCCTTCACCACTCAAATCGCTTTTACCCTCGACCCCTCGTTTTCACCCCTCTGGAGCCATCCCCTGGTGATAAAAAAAAACCTACATGCACGCAACTGACTTCCATGATTAATCATCTCCGATGTATCGAATATTTTTAAATACACCTATTCCACTATCGGCGAGGATGAGGGGAGAAGCGGATGGAGTAAAAAAAAAACACCGAGGATAAAAATAACACGGAAAACGAGGGGCTGGAAAAAGTGGCACTTATCAGCTATCAATCACCCGATTATTCGTCTCGTCAATTCCAATTATGATGTCATTGGCTGCCGGAGTTTCCGATTCCCCATCCTTTGCCCCCCCCCCCCCTCCCCCTTCCCCTCTTCATAGTCTGAGGGATCGGTAGGAATTAAATGGATAAATTCGCTTTTTCAAATGAATTAAAGGGGGTGAGGGTCGATGCTCGGGAGTAAATCGTTTAAATCCGTTTTAAAGTCGTCACAGGATTGACTGAATATTTTACACGCATTCAGCGAGAGAGATAGCTGTATATACTCGGTATTAGCATTTGTTGGGCGAAAAATTCACTTTGCAGCGGTAACTCTTGTGGCTGGAGAAAGCCTTCTTCCTTCATCAATTTTCAACGGGATGGATTTAATTATTTACCACTCAACCTCGGGGTTGTCTACATTCCTGGCGTATGTGGCCGAAAGAAAAAAGAAAAATAGCTGTTTCCTTTCTTCGGTACTGGCTGCTCTTTTGCCTTGTGCTAACCTCTCTGGATTCGCCTTTTTTTTTGCAGTACCGTGGAGGAATTACTCGCTTTCGCGGTGGGGTATTAGATTAAATCCAACTGGAAGTCTGGTGGGTACGAGGGCGGTCCCCCGTCTTCCAGCAAATTGATACAAACGACACGCTAGCCCTTACGATTGCCTTTGCTCTATCCCTTGGTCTGCATCTCCTTCTTCTACCAAGGGATAAATTCTATTGCCATCTCTCCATTCCCCGAGGTTGATTGGAGAAACACGAGACTTCTCTCAATCGTCTCCACCAGCCCCATGGCATACCCCAAAATCATCCTATTATGGCCCGACATTTATTTTTATCAGGATCACTCGCGATTCGCTGACTATGAAACATGGAGTCACGAGTAAATCAGGACTGGGGTGTCTCTGGGGAGCCATTGTCTTGCGAGATACTTTCAATAATACAGCAAGGTGACACTTTTGAAGCAGTGAATAGCGGGGCCTATTAATTTTTCATGCTCAGGGACTGGGATCACCTTTTGGGATCACCATTGCCGCGAACTGGAATAACTTTTTAGCTTTACACAGAAAAGTTTCTTCATGGTTGACAAAAAAAATTTCCATGGTAGAATAGAAGATTCTTTATTCAAGAAACAGTTTCTAGATTCGAAAAAACTTTTTTACAATTGTAAACAACTTTTTCTGAAGTTCAGAATATTTTTTTGATATTGTCCCGAAAATTTTGCGGTACCAATGGAAAATTATGTTATCATTTTTGCAATTTGAGAATAAGAAAGAAATGAAAAATTTGAGAAATTAAATGTTTTTTTTTCAGGAACTCGCTGGACAATAGTCTAGGTAAAATCTTGGCAGCTAGTAAAAATGTCGTGGAGCCGCGTTGTGACGATAAAAATGTCTTCAATAATATAATTTCAATATCAGATGAAGTTGATGCATCTATGCGTTTGAAATGGTTACAAACTCATCGCCACTCTCCATTCAAACAGAAAATCAACAGTATACGATGATTGAATGGAAAATAAACAAAACCGAAACGCCGTTTTGTGGGTGAAGAGGTGAATTTCTGTGTGTATTTTACGTTTTACACGTTTCAATGGAATGTTCCGTCCAGTTCGAACATGAAATTAAAGTTTTTATACCATAATGTAGCTGAAATTTCAATAGCACCCACTGAAAAAAAAAACAACCTACCATTCAGTTCAACAATGTTCAACAAAATGTTTCAGCGCGCGGGTTGGCATTATTCACTCATTTCTGTAGCAATTTTTCAACTGGGAAACTTCATTGTAAACGATGTTTAAAGCAATTCGATGATTAAACTGTGTTATCTACATTCCCTCACGCATCCCATAAAACCCTATATTTGCCTGGAACTTTTTCATGTACATCTGGGCGTGTCGATCGATTTTTTCCACGTTATAAGATCGGTGGGGCTGGCCAGAACGTCCAGGATTCAGCAATTAAAAATTGAAAGAATGAAAAATTATGGTCCCCACCTCTCTGAAAGGTTAGATAAACACAGATAACCGAAGCAGTAAAAAAAAAATGAAAAATCCTAGTAAAATAACTCTCAATCCTCACTACCCCCTTTCGTCTCAGGTATACCAGTGAAAATGATTCGGATCACGCGCCTGCAAGTGAATTTACCCGAGAATACACCCAAAGCCAGACCCCGCTGCCCCCCTCTATTGTAAAGTGAACGTGTTCCTGCGGTTTTAAAACTCGAGACGAAGTGACTTCCCCAGCAACATCCCTCGTCATATTTCCACTCTTTCCGGTTGGAATGGAGCTCAATACTCACCAACAGGACACGTCTATATTTTCCGGGCCCCACCAAAATAAAAAGAACTCGAAGTACATAAGTACAGACTACAGAAATGAGAAAGATGAACCAGTGGACACGGTACAAAGAGGAGGGCCAATCTCGAGAGCCCTGAATTCCTGGATGAATGGTCACAAATCTTCGGGCCAATGACAGTTATATACATCCGGCTATACCAGGGGTAGAGGTCCAAGTTACACACGAAAATCGGTCCGGCTGGTATAAGAGGCAGTCGAAGAATAGGAGAGGCAAAAAACGGATGCTGCATTATATCCCGTCGGGAGGGGAATAAAAAGGCCTTCCGTCTCGCTCTCACTTTCACCAACTTGAAATTCTCATCCTCTGGATGAAGAACGGCGGAAAAAAAAGAAGGTTACATCGATCGTATATCATCCATCATGGCTCACTGTATTAAACCACCATCGCCAGCCAACCCCCTTTGACCCCCCCAATCCCTAATATCCTCCTCCTCTGCCCGCCCCTTCCCTCTGCCCCTTCCCCAGGCCACCATCTACCCTCTGACCCTTTTTTCCGCAACCACTTTGCTCCACCAATTCCACACTTTCACCATTTGCTCTTCCCGGCGCTTCCTAACTCTCTCCTATCCTCCCTTTTGTCAGTCGCACGAGTGTGGAAAAAACATGGATTCCTTAATGAGACTGGTAAAAGTCATCCCCTGGAACAGGGGGTAGCACCAAATGCCCCATTATTTCATTCATCTTTGCTCGTTTAACCTTGACGTCTTGGGATGAACCTGCGGGTAATCCCGGGTATTGAGACATGGGGGAAGTTTCGGGGTTGGTTGGGGATGCTCAGAAAAGTTTTGGGAGTATTTCAGCTTATCGTGTCGTACTTTATCGTTGTTTTCATTCGGGAATTTGGGGGGCACTTGCAAGGTTCGATTTTCGGTGGATTGGCTAGCTGGTGTATTTTTGGCGTTTACTTTGCGATTGATTCAATTTGATTAGATTTGAAATCACCGTTTTAATTAAACTGCGATTTTTGGAAAATTGAAACTCGGTTTGTGATTTTTTTATATCGTGAGCAGAGCTCGGTGAAATTGGAAATTTGAAAATTAAAATTTCTAATAATTTGATAAACTCGGAATTAGCAATCGGTAAATTATTCGGGGCGATAATTTTGAGTTTTGTTATAATAATCAGTTTTTAGATAGAACATGAATAAAACAGCTTCGTTCAATGAATTATAGACTCGAATAAGCCTCGAGTTTCATTTCCGCTTCTCCCTTGAAAAATCCATTATGAAAATCCTTTAATATGCATATTCGATCACTTATTAAAGACCGGTGATGGATTCTCCGATACAACTCGGCTGTTCGCTCTCGAAATACAAAACTAGTCATTGGTGCTCATTTTTCCTTTGATTGGCGGCAATTGTTCCTCCGCATTTACGATAATGCAATAATAATTGAATAATGGTTTTTGTGGTATCGTCACAGGTGATTACAATCCATTTCCACAGTGCACGTTTATACGTTAAAAATATCGTATGGTATCAAAAAAATCACAGCATCATTCCTCCCTTTCATTTTGATACAATGTGATTATTTCGGATACAAAAAACATTGGCATTTGTTGTGGCTCTCCGTCCATTACCTGTAACGCTTTTAGTCCCGGTATATGGAAAAATGAAAAAAATAAAAAATGGAATGGCATGTAACTCGATGACAAGATGGTTGAGCTTTATCACACCAGACAAAACAACATTAAGGCACTGTGCTGCGTACAGTAATCAAGCAAACACGCAGTTTGGTTATCGGGTGAATGTGCGCACGTCCCTAGTTGTCCAACGCAATTATGTTGCCAGTCCGTAATGTGTTTTATGTGCATGCGGGTCGAAAATCCCAGAGGGTTGAAGCTTGTACTGCGAGTACTCCCCCACTTCCACCAAATGATCATCATCCATATCTCTCGCTTCTCATAAAGCTCGCGTTGATATTAACACACTGAGAATTAATTAATTAATATTCCTTCGGAGTCATTCTTTCACCATGTACTTTCATGCCAGTGAGAAATTAACGCGCAGAATGTCGAAAATTGCAATAAAATGGCAATAAAAAAAAAGAAAAATTTTCATTCTCGCGTGGATATTCGGATTATTTCTCTCCATATCAGATGCACTCCAATTAGATAATTATTCTCGGCTCGGGGGGAGGAAGCGAATCCTCTGGCAGATTGTGAAGCAAGAGGCGTAGTGTGTAACAACGATTAATTCTCCAGCCCGAGTCAGCAATTAATCCCGCAATCTCGCATGCCCTCGGCAAAATACACGCGCAAATATTACGTCCAGAATTCATCGATTTCTCGGTTTACATCGTTCACCAACTCGTATCCACTAACTTCCAACGAGATAATACAATAGTAAGTCCATTCTACATCCTTCCGATCGGAATCTAATTAATGTGAACTGTCACGTAATTTTTCTCGAGCTTCTCTTATCCGGGCACTTTGATTTTTACTTTTAGTTTATAAATGTTACTTCGATTTTTCAGGAGACTGACCGGCCCGTCATGATAGGTCTGGCAGCCTGTGAACAGTGGAAATAATTTATGAATTTTCTTTTCATGCAGAGAGTTGCTCGTCGGACATCGATTATTTTTGCATTTGCCCTGCATTATCGACGACTTGACAATACGGAAAAAATGAGGATATGAATTTTTCGATGCTCCATTTAACTTTATGCATGGATGGCAATTTTAAAAATTATTTACATCATCCACGAACTCTTAGACTATCTGAGGTTTGCACCTGGCTTTAAACAGATGATGAAACGTATTATTAATTATACACGGAGGAAAAAATTATTATTTTTCATGCACAACAAATCGAGAATTTTTTAAATATTATACTTGTTCGGATAGACTTATTGAAAAACATTGTATTCTTTATAATTAATAAATAATCCGACTATCAGCTAAATTAAAACCCTGCAATTCACCTAGATCTCGTTGAAAATTCAAATCCAACTCGAAACCAATTGAAAACTTCATAATTTATGTTTGTACAAAATAATAATGGCATTTGCATGCCGAACGCTAACACTAATTCTAGGGGTTGAGTTTCGTGTGCTCACGTATTCGTATTTTCGAGACAATAAATGGCGAAAGGGGGAAGTAAACGAGAGGGAGATACAGAGAACAAGAGAAAAGGAGAGAATAGGGGATGCAAACCCCTGGCATATACGCAGCCAGTGTGTTGGGATATAACAGTACTTGCCAATAATTGCAAGCATAGACAGACGCCAGCCGTTGCCTCCCTATCCCCCTGTACCTTTATTGGAACTATCCGAAATATACGATCTTTCGAACTGTGCAAAATCTCTTGTCTTCCCGATACTAAATCCGCTACTGTTTACATCGCGTGTGCTTCAGTGTGTTTTCTCCTACCCGGAAGAATTTAATTTCAATACCAATTGGAGTTTCGGTTGCTTTCAGGAAATGTACTTTAATCTATTTTAGATATTTTGTAATATATTTTATCTAGTTTTCCTACAATACGAGCTGCCGTATTATATCTATCGATTGTAGGTGGCAGAACCGGATGGAAATCGATATTTCTATTTATTTTGTGACCAAAATGGCGTGAAAGTTATTTCATAACTCTAAATAACACACAATAATGATATTAAACGGCAAAATATCACAATAACGCAGTTAAAACCATTACAGCTGAAAAAAGCACAATAATTGGAAAGCCGAGTGTAACTTTTTCCACTGTGATATTCTGACGGTATGATATTATTACCAATAATAATTTTCATTGTGATAGTTTTACATTTTGTCTTTATCTACCCCTGAATTCGGGTAGGAATTTTCGCATGAATTGCCTTTTCACTGGAGCAATGGATATCTTTCTCTGTGAAATGAACAGCAGTACATGAAACTAAAAATGTTGCTCGTGGTTCAGGAATATTCTAGATTCTTGGGTTCGAGATGTCAGTGTATTTCAATTAGCATGACGGTATATTCTTGAAGCATGAAAATGTTATGCCATGAGATATGACGAGGATATCCCCTATCTCTTGTCAAGATATTCCTTGAAATGTGAATCGAGCATTCTGAAGATATGAAAATGCTATTCTGAGTTCAATTCAACAGTAATCGATGTTGAATTTCCGCGAAGATCCAGAAAATTCAAGCTTTCGTTGATAGATCAATTATCATTCACCATGAAACACGAATTTTCAATATAAATGAAAAATTCCATGAATTGCAATTCAATTCAAACGCACATATTGATAGTGCACTCTCATCAACGATTTAAATATTCGTAGCCATTATTTCAACAATTAATAATAATTTGTTAAACTTCCCGAGGTCATTTGCCCCTAGTCAAATATTATTTTATAATCTCCCATCGTTTCCTCCCGTTTAATTTCCCGGTCCATCCTTTCAATAATTTTTTTTTCCCCTCTCTTGTCTCTTTGTCCGAGTTTATAATGACGAGAGAAAATCGTTATCTCTCTAAAGACCGTTGCGACCCTTTGATCCATTGTTCGTGAACCCATGGCCCCGGGCACTTCGGAAAAACCTCGCCGCATATTCTGTGTGTGTGCGTTGGATAGTACGATGAAGAGAGAAAACCCGCAGGGGAGTCACTCTGCTTCCACTACCAAGAGAGTTGGTGCGGGTTGTAGGCGATAGTAAAGGTTCAGAAGGGACTACGAAAATGGATAAGATAACTTGAAATTTCCGCGAGTTATTCCCTCGTTATCATTTTGAATATACATAATTGCAAGAATTTCCTCAAGAAATGATATTTCAATTTTTTCGTAAAGATGAAGAATAAAGACGAATCGATCTAAAATTGAACTTAAATCAGGTATATCTCTGTTTCAGGCTTTTCAAAGAATTCCACCTCACAATTCGCCAATCACTCATTGTTGTGATAGCTCCTCTACAGTGGTAGACAAGATCATCGAGATTCAGGAGTACAAATTGCTCTGCGTTGTCATCGGGAGTAGTTGGAAAATCTATGTGATTGATATATCAATCAATCCATCCCATTCGAGTACACCTACGTGAATCACGGGAGAATGCCGGAGAGAGAGTACAGAAGCGATTTATATAAATCTTGACGACAGCCTGTTGCAGCCGATGTAAATCCCGAGAGCCATTGATTCAGAGAATCACAAAGCGAGAAACTGCTAACAAAAGAGTAATAAAATCATTTTCACAATCCTCAGCACGAGTAAAATGTGCAATAAAAAAATTCCTCATACAATTGAATGTTATCAATGATAATTTGGCACAAGCTGTCGATCGTTATGTTTCCCCTGAAATTTTTCAGTCCATTTACCAAGAAAAACAAATCTCCTATTTCCTTGAATTTTCAAGTTAAAGGAAAAATTCACTGAGTTTTTTTAATTGAAATTAAATAAAAACTCATGAGTAAAATAAAATCAATAAAAAACTCACTTCATGAAAATTATTCAGATGACCCTAACTAATTTCTCGAAATAGTTAAACGTGTCATGAGTAATTTCTGGGAGTTCCTCATGTGTTGCACGAATTAAAATCCCTGAAACTTTCAGCTCGAATGGCCAACACCAAGAACCAACTCATTAATTCCCCTCGAGTTGACATATTCTCCCAAAAGTCCCCTCATAAACGACCTCGAATTCCCATAAACGACAATGGCATATTGCCGATTTACGGCTTATCCGGATGTTTACATCTATCAATATCAGCATCTTCCCTCAAATTTTCCTGAAAAAATTTCAAAATTTTATTCGCTCCACCATTGTAATGTGGTTTATTTATGATCCAACTCGTAACAAATCCACTCATTCGTCCTCTCTCGCTGTCTCTCTCTCGGGTTTACAATAAAACCACAGAAATATTGAACATTCCACCGAGACAAGGCTATAAAACAGGAGGACGTATGGAGTCCAATGTCTAGCTTTTTATCTTGTCGTGGCTCCTGTATTAACCAGAAATCCAGGAATAAAAAGGAGAAAAGAGCTCCTTATTACCTCCCGGCCATGTCCTCCCATCTCGTTTCCCTCGACCCGTACACCTTCCCTCCTCGTCCTCACCGCAACTCTGGAGTCACTCCCAAGTTTCTCCTTACACAATGTTCGATATCGTGGAGAGTATTGCCCGGAGGGTAGGAAACTCGGAGAGACCCTTGACGCCAATCAACCCCCGGGGGAATGTTTAATCAGTTAGTCATTGCCGTTACCAGATTCGGCCTTCATTGTTGGTGCTCGATGCTTTTACAGGGACGAATCAATTTCCTGGGACCTTTTCGTGGCGAAAATTCCGGTCCACTTGGGCTTTTCACTGATGTTTTCATCGAGAGTTCCTATACGACGGGAAATATTCTGCTTGCAAGTTACTCGTCAAATTATAACGAGAAATATTTTTCTAATTATAAATAAATTTTCGTCAATTCGGGCACTCGTGGTGATGGAGAATTTGCCAATTTCTAGTGAAAAACGTTGCATTAAAAATTTTCTTAATTCTATCAATACCAAAAAATTCATGTCAACCACAAATTTAATCCGAAATTTTCCGCAATATTTTAATTTTCCAGGAATTCTCTCAATAATTAAAACGAGATCCACCCCCCTAATTGTTGACTAAAAAAATCAAGTGTAAATTCGGCACAAATATGTTTTTGAAAAAAATTGTATAGTCCATTTTTCCCCCTAGTGAAGTATTAGTATAAAGAGTCACATGTACACAAATGGAAAATCCATGAAAAACAAGTTAGTACTGTATCAAACTAGTGGAGTAGGTCTCAAGACCCCTCAAGTCCAACTAATTGAACGGGTAATTGATGAGGCTGCAGTCTGTACTTACACAATGCTCCAATTGTGCTCAACCAAGCGCCAGTACAGTGTGCCAATATTAGCGATGCACTCGACATCCCTATAACTGGTAGAGAAGGTGAACCCCCAACCCTTTATTCACCCTTCCAAACTACTTCCCCTGTGCCCCTCTTCAATTTCAACCAAATCTCCCTCTCCGTTGGCCTCTCAGTGTTTCGCCTCTTTTGTGCCTCTGTAGAATCGCACAAATAATGTTAGCAAGTACCATAAATACTCGTCAGCTTCTGCAATATGCCACCATCCACTTGAAACGAGGGAATATGCATGTATACAAAACAAGTATAAAGGTGAATAAAAAAAAAAGTTGCCGGTTGCACTCTTGAGGGTGAGAAGGAGAGAGTGAGGATATAGAGAGGTGGAGGGGTTGTACATGCCGGCAGGATTCCAAATGACAAATTGTCCTGTTCGTACGTTTCGTTAGTTCTCGCTTCTCTGATAATATCCAGTGGGCCTGCACTATGCATCCTCTACTAACTTGAGCTAACGAGCACGCTGTTTTATCGGCAAAACGATAAATATCCTTTGTATCAGTTGCTCTCTTTTTTTAATCGTACTTTTTGTTAATAGAGCGCCGGCCATGTTTGTTCAGCCACTTTGGCATGAGCATTAAGTAGATTTTAGCCCTTCGGTTTCTTCAGTTGTGCACACGGTAGTTTTGACGCTCAATTTCTGTGGTGGTATTGAAGCAGGAGGAGTGGATGAGTGCTTTTTTTTTTTGGTTGAAAGGTATCGTGGAATGCAAGGAACGTAACGGTATTCTTTCAATTTTGTAATTTTCTAAGAGACGGTTTGTGGATTTTATTTCTCGTCAACATTCGGCCGTTTTTTAATTCGGTACATGAAAATGTATCGGCAAAAGTTATCAAGTGCACCGACATAAATAATAAACAATTATCACTTCAGAAGTCTTCAACGAGATTTTATAACGAATGGCTTAAACTTTTTAAAACTCGCCGCTCTCTTCTCGCAGAATTTTGCGACAAACTACATTTGCATCTTAAACAAATAACGAAGACTTCCGGAAATTCATTTCCGCGTTCGTCAACCCCACGAAAAAAATTGCAACACAATTAATAATTTAATCCCCCCAAATTTATAAAGTTCAACATCACGGGAAAAACTTCATTCCATTTCCACATTTTCAACTACATTTTTTACAGCGGAATTATACTCGAGAAAACTAGCGAAAAGAATTGATAATAAACTCTCGTTATACCCTTTGAATTTTCCACCAAGACACTTACGAATCGTTCAAACTTTTTGAAACTTTCACAGCTCTCCTGGTTGCGTCCGCACTTCTCTCGAATTACCCTCAAATTTCATTAACATCGTGAAAAAAAAGTAACGCAAAAAAAATTTACATATTCGCAGCCAAAAAATCCGATAAAATGAGAAATTGAATCCAAAAAAATTCCAATTGTTCCGAATTTTTCAAAAAACTTCATAGACTAAAATCATAAACAAAAATTACCGTGAGGTTTGTCCCACGTTAAGTGGCAATTTCCCCCACCGAGAATAAGTGTATGACCGATAAAAGTACCTCTAGAGTTGTATTTACATATTCAGTCCCCAGTCTCACTCATAAATTTCCATTAAATCGGCGGCAAACTTTTGCGCCACGAAGTAAACAACACGAAAAAATATTAATTTTGTACTTTCATTACAGCATACCAGCCCTCACTATCAACCCTCGTTATAGTCCTCGTACTCTTATTACCCTCTTCTCTCCTTTTCCCTCTTTACAATCACGATATTCCTCAAGTCGTCTGTTTACACTGGAAGCGGTTGCGCTAGGGCAATGGTTTTTCCGCTTTATTGCTTTGGCATTGTTCGAGTATTATTCAAACAACAATACCGAAACTAAATTGAATTCTTGAAATCGTTTGAAGCACCCACGGGGGGCACAAGTAAACAAAATCTGCGTGCTTTTTTAATAACCATTATTTCGGCATTCATCAAATATAGAAAAAAAATTTTATGAAAAGGCAATTCCTCTCGGCATCTCTCAGTCCTCATTTCTAATATTTGCCTCTACAATTTCTCGACAATACCAGAACTAATTTGGGTATAATAAATCCTTTGGGATTTCAATTTTGAAAATTCCTCCATTGCGAAAATGACGATGGATAAAAATAAATTCGTTTCGACTTGGAAAATCCTATCTCCAAATGCACGAAGTGATAATTAGAAAGATTGTAACGAGTACTTCCAACTTGGTTGAAAATGTATGTATGTACATATGGCATTATGCCATATGGCTCAAGGTTCTGTACAATATACGGAGTGTAGTTGAAACCTGATGTATGGCCGATAATCCGATTTACCAGTTCTATGCAATACATATATCTCCAGTATGTTCGACGCACGTTCGTAATCGCTTAACACAGCATATGCCACATATGGTGCAGCCTGCATGCTGTATCTTTCTGTGTGTCCAAGAGCTTCTTTTTTCTCCCAAGTCAGGGTGACTGTTACAATAAATTAATTACCGTTCGCGGGTGAAAGCAACTCCTTCCTTGCAATTTCCAAAGACCAGGAATTACTGGCAGCCATCTAATTCCCTGTGTTTTAAAATAATTAGTTGGGAAAAAAAACTCCTTTTGATCTCGAAAGCTGTGGTGGAACGCAAGCCCGGGCTACGGTGTGTCAAAAGACTTGAAAGAAAGCCTCAAATATGGAAAGTACACTTTCGCCATTATAAAAATAAACCACAGAGTAAATTTTATGTTGCACAGTGGCCTAGTGGGGAAAAGAGGTAGAGCAGAAGAGAATATATCACACGGTTGGCCAACCGGTAATGTCGTAATTAACGTTTCTTTTATGTTGCCTCCCCCTCTTCTGCTTTTACTACTTTAAACAACCGCAAGCTCGGGGGTACATAAGCATTAATACATGCACACGCATATTTGCATGTAAATAGTGAATATTACTATGTTCAACACGTTGGTTAATGTTGTGAAAAGCTCTACCAGTGACATGGATAATTATTCATGTTTTTACAGGTACTCGGTCTGAATAACACTGAGGAGGCCATTGAGGGTTGTAAGAAGGACAATAACTATTGCGATAATGACATTCCCGGACGGATTTTATCATTTATGAACGTGAGGGATTGAGTTAAAGTTAAAACAAGTAATTGTATAACGATTTTTTCAATTGTATTTTAATTTGGGAATTTGGGAAAATTTGAATTAAGGAATTAACTCATTACCGAAAAAATAATGAGTGCTCCTAAAAAATATTATCAAGCCCCCCTGAGAATGCAATGAAATCCCAAATTTTTTACTCGAGTTTCCAGGGCAAAGATAAATGTCCAGAACCTAATTAAACGAAATCAATCATTAATTTCTATTCAATATCTATACCCGACCTTTTCAGACTCCTCTCAATCTGGATAGAATAATTGAATTGAAATGAGTTATTTCCCTTTAATAATTCCAATTAGGGTTTCGTAGAACAAATACATTAACAATTGGCAATTGCACGAGATATACGCATGGATTATTTGCTCGTGGTTTTAAAATTCTGATCGCATTTATATTGTGCTATTAATTAATGAAAAAGAGGTAGATTTCAATGAAAATAATTTACCATTATTGCTGCAGATCGGAGGAGGGCGGGCGCACAGAGGGTTACTTCAGCTATTCAAGTAGGTAAATTTTCCCTATTCGACAACTCCGGTGGATGCCCACTATCAAAGACCATATTACCAAGCCCATAATAGCATATTTCCTCTAAACAATACTCGTTACCCACACTGTGTACCAATTGGAACGATACAATAGCAACTGTAACCCGCTACATTTAATGAAAACCTCAGTTGATGAAATATCGAATAACGTCACAGGTGAAATTTCAAACTGCACAGCAGTTTATTCACATACTCGACAGTCGAGCTAATTACTCGATTAACCATTCGAAGTCTACAACGATGAAGGCAAATTAATGAATTCGAAATGAGTAAACACCAGCGCAATTTGTCCGTTGAAAGTGGACAGGTGTCGTCGACAAGAAAATGGAGCCATTAAAATTGTAATAATAACCAAGTAATTTCAGTATCAACTCATAATGTCAACATTACTTGATTGTTTTTCACTTGTACTGAGAGCCTAGTACCCTCAGCTTTAAACCCTCTCTCTGTGCATCCGCAAACGCAACCGCAAAATGGGTTCAGTCGCCCACCCAAATGCTGGCCCTTGTCCCTGTTGCTGTGCATTAAACGCTAAAGTATTGCAGTGTGTGAGTACCCGAACCCCCGACAGAAGGTGCTCCAGGAAAGGGATGAGGAGAAATAAACGACAATGGGTTATACGAAAGGAATGCGTTAAACACGTTCACGAATAAAGCCCACTAAATTCGGCCTCAGCTGACGCACAGATTCTATTTAACCCGTGACAATGAGGAAAATTATAAGAGAATGGTTATAACACCGGGGAATGGTAAAATTACGTAATCAACCGTCAAGTTGCAAAGGGTCACTTAAACCATAATGAATAATTATAGAAGAAAAAAAGTATAATGAACTTATAAAAAATTCAGGTCAAATTGATGGAATATTTTCACCGTCGAGTTTTAATTCAATTCCAAGTGCTCAATTCTCGTTGCTCTCTCATTCCTCAACTTCCGTTATCAGGAGAATCAATTTTACGAGTAAATGCATAGTCTGAGAGATTTCAATCGCTCCTTTTCATTCACGAGACCGAAAGGTTCGCTTCACGTATTGTTGAACTTCTGTTTAGGTTGGCGTATTTCTTGCCTCGGTGCAGGGCCCTTTTGCGGAAGGGATAAGAAAAAAGGACGTCATGAAAGGAGATAATCTTCAGACGACAGAAGACCCCACACTCTGCACACTGGTACGACTGTCAGTGTCAGCGGGAATCATGTCTAACGTTTTGAGGAGCATAAAAAAGAATAAAAGTGGAGATCACCGGATGACTGCATCCAGCATTACCCAGCATTCTCGATTCAAGGTTCACCTGCATAACTCGGATCTCTCGCTTTCACTGCTCTACAAGGCTCTTTGATGTTCTATTATACGGGAGAACCCTTTTCTACTATTCACGTTGGTATCATTGGGGAATCGCTATTTGGTGCATTTCGATTATCTTGCTGAGATTACAAAGGGTTTATGCTCAACTATCGGTGGAGCCAGTTGTTGGCGCTTTGTCGCGGAGAATCATGTGGATCCAACGGGCAATAATCACTATTCGAAGCTACAGAAACATGACTGACGTGAGAAAGAGTTTTCTTGCCTACTTTCCAACTTTTCTGAACATTTGGGAATGTCCCCAGTTCTTTCACCTTTTTTATCCCCTTTTTTTGTTCAATCCTTTTCTATATTTTTGTCCTAGGGGTCGGAAATTTCGGGATTATCGTATTCTTGGAGTTTGTAGTTATATAACTATACATTTTATTTCCTTATATTTATGAATACTTTTAAATTAATTGGGAATATCGTTTTGAATTTGTTTTTATTTCCAATTTTCCGTGGATTTTCAAGTGGTGAATGTTGAATGGCTGATTAGAAAAACATGAAAAGCCGGAGGGAAGCAAATATTATTCCAAATACTGAACCCAATTATTACCAACAAATCCTCGAACCGGGTGGAAGTCATCTCAGTGCATTTACCCATCAGCCTGAAGAAACCAGAGAGCATTAGCCGCCATTAACAACAACAACACCGCAAACCAAGAGCTATCACTTTTCAGATATTGTGACTTCCACCCGGCCGAAACAGTCCAAACATTTCCATGAAACTAAATCTCAAATATCCCGGGATCTACATTGTGAGAGGGAACAGCATCCCTCTCACTGGCCTAATCCATCTCACCCCATCACCTCAAAAACAATGAAAACATTTCCGATGATAAAACAACACAAATGATTCCCGCGCCCTCAGCCTCTTTTAATCCAATAATTCCCGAAATGAACACAAATTCGAGGTGAATATAAAAGGAAAAACTTGCGAGCCTTCGATGCGTTCTCCAATAACTCTTTATTCTTCATCTCCCCACTGACCTTTATCCATCTGTCTGGCGTACCCTGGATTATGTATTCCAAGCATCAACACGAAAAAGGTGAAAGTCCTATCGTTATCACCCCTCGGTGAACTTTTTTCACCCCAGTATTGGCGTGAAAGCTTGGCAATTTGTCATCAACTCTCGTATCGACCTTTCGCAGTGGTGCTTTAGCGTCAGTTGGTGAAACTCATAACGTGTATGAAGAAAACGAAAGTCAAATGATCCTTTTCCGACCCCCAGACTAATTAATTCAACAGAAAAATTACCGCTGTCGGTGTTATACCCATTCCCTCGTCACCTGTCGTGAATAATCAACTTTCTATATTTCAATATTCAAAGACTGACTACTATACTCCGTCGAATTAATACTTGGCAAAAGTAATTTTCTCGTACTGTACGATAAAAAGTAGGAGGAAGCTATAAAAAATGAGGTTAAAAGGAAGAAGAAATGAAAACAGTTGTACACGAGTAAAAGTGAAAGTGATAGGTCACCCCCGAACTCCGGTGATTTTTGCGCCCCCCGTAGAAGGCGTCGGTAATCACCGCTCGAGACATAGGCCAGGCAGAAACGTTTAGCAGGGCCATGGATCATGTGGCGGTAATGACGCCATGAATATGTATGTCCAAGTAGGGGAAGGATACTTATGATGTTGAAGCGATTTATATTGCATTGCTGCAGTGCAATGGCTTCCACTTTCACCATTGTGTGAGTTGGAGTGCCCTCTCACGCACACCCTACACATCCAAAAGTGCAATATACCCTTTAAAATGAAAAATAAAAGAGGATCACTGACCGTTTTCCCCGCAGACGAAATGATACACTCCCATTTGCAACCCCGGGGCACTGCAAAAAGACAAGAGCCCGAGACTGAAAGAAAAAAAAAATCTGGGGAAAAAAGAAATTGAACAGAACGAGACACATTAATGAGAGTCGGGCCGTGTTGCCAGACTGTGCCCATAGGGTGCAACAAAAATAGTGAACACGACTTGAGTGAAAAGGGAAAGTAAAACGTTACCCTTTAGACCTAGTCCCTTTTCACGTGTGAATTCACTCGACGTCATTCGCACATGGTTTTAATACACACTGGCTAAAGGGTTGGAAGGCACCCGCACGTAGATTTGGCCGTGTTGAGGTGAGAGTGCGGTTTTATTCATTCCTCCAGCGGTAAAATTTTCCTGGGAATTATTAGAACGAAGGAGAGGCCGAGAACTACCGTGAAATTTTACACATTATTGCCGGATTCTGGAAGTGCAAATGGCACGATGAATAACTTAAATCACGAGCGATCACTCGGTCGCTGTGTCGGACGCACGTGGAATATTAACGTTTGATCGGACGTTGCTCTGAAAAAAGTGAAATTTATGGTATGAACGACGATGAGGATCGCCATTGTGAAATTGGTATTAACGATGGGAGGTTTGGAGAATCAATGGGAAAAGCCGTTACTGATGATTTGCACGAGAGGGTTGGCAAAGCGTTTATCAGGAAATTAGCAGTATCCCTGATCCCTGATTATCAGACTCCCCCATTTGCGGTAAAGTGGCAATAATACGACGGTTATGTACGCAATCAATGTAACATATCAAACACTCCTTTTCATCCCCCTATTGCCACCTTATGTAGCCGTTCAGGTGAGTTACATCCATCGTTACTGGTACATATCGTGGAACCTGCGGGTCTATCCGGTAGTCATGGGTGAATGCAAATATATGCATCAATCCGCCATTGACCAGAGCCTCTACCCATGTGAACTTTCACACGTGATCTTTGATCATTTGTTTCGATTAATTCCCTATTCATCGATTCGTTTCGATGGAGAATTTCCTCATGCGGAATTATTCGGTTGAATTCGGAAGAGTTTTGCCAATTGGTGGAGGTCATGCATTACATAATGATTCAATCAACAACTTCATTATAAAGTTTGCCGTAGTCGTGAATTAAGCACGAGTGAATCGATCATTTCATAACTTCTGATACAATTAGAAGCCCAGAGCGACGTTGAATGCATCCACTGCATGGCACGATTTCGCTGTTCGTGACTCTGCTGAGCTATCGCCATTTTCCGACCTTGTTCAAGTTAGTTCGGGCTAAATGGGAGAGGGCATTTCCCTCCCTTTTAGGGAGAAGTACCTTCCAACCTATCCACTCGGGCATGTACCTTCAACTGTTCCTGTGCACTAGCTCAAACCAATTTCACTCAGCACATGTATACGGCATTATATGCACAGATTTCCGGGGAGTAGTGCACGTCTGATTGGTGAGTCAATTGAAAACAATTCATTTTCTCAAGAGAATCTCGCGTGCAACACAATAAAAATCCACTGTGCCTAAATCAATATCCAGAAACATCAAACATAAATGAAAACAGGTATTGAAATTATTAGAAATTAGGAGACGAAAAATTGAGATCAACTTTTATGATTACTTTTTGTAATTGTTAATCGGCAGTCAGTCGCCGAATCGAGAGAAGCAATTAACCTGCAAAATTAGTGAAAATTCGTCGACAGCATGAGAACTCATTAAAACTTCGTTGAAAAAGAAGCTATTCAATTATTCATAAGCGACATTAATTGAAAAGGGGTTGATTCGACCGGGGAAATGGGGACTTTACCCTGTGAACACAAGCAGCAGTTCTGATTTTGTATCGTTAATCGTTCGCACTTGGTGTACATCAAACAAATATTTCAGAGAATAATTCGTCCGGACGGAAAGAATTCTTCATTCTCAGCTGTTGGCCTCGGCAAACAATTTTCGTGTATCACGACGTGTGAATTGCACTCCTGGCCAGGACGTGCATCAAATATGACCTTGGTTCCACCTCACGGGCGTGAATGCGGGTATGTGTTAAGAGAGAAAATATGCGGAGAGGATCCGAGCGAAAGAGAATCTTTGTCGGTTCACGATAAGATGTACTGTGGTTTTGTGCACTCCCTATGATCAAGTGTAATCTCCGCGACTGCTTATTTACACCCCGAGGGATGGCGAAATGGCGTGATCCAAGTGCAAAATATACGATTGGAGGGGGCACCGGAGGATGGAAAACTCTGCAGGTATAACGAGATACGAATCTTGTCTATAAAAATGTAATAATCACAGTGTACACATTGCGCACGTAAACACTGGCCAATGCCCTGTGCACTCGCCGTTCGATAAGTTGTTTACACCCCGGGTAAAAAAAAATTGTAATCGGAATATTTTTTCCAAATGATTAGAAATTTCTGGAAAACTTTTCAGAAAATTTTTTTTTTATAATTTAGATCGCGTATTTTTTGAGAATATTGAAAAATTTAAAAACTGAGAAAACCACAGTGTAATTTTAAAAAAAGTTATATTCGCAAAAATTTCTAGAAAATTATAAAAAAAATTTGCCGAAACGAATTTTTGAAAAATTTTTCAAACATTTCCCAAAAATACAATTATTTTTTTGCCGGATTTTGTTGTTTAAAAAAAAAAATATTTCTGAAAAGTTTTCCAGAAATTTTTTGAAAAGTTGGAAAAAATATTCCGATTACAATTTTTTTTTTACCCGGTACCCAAGGGGAAAATCACGAAAAATTTTCAATGAAACTTTGGAGATGACACTTCTTCAACGGTTTTTTTTTTATAGAAAATTCAGTATTGGCCAATGAGGAATCAGTCTCAGGCGTCTTCGAAATATTCGGGGAGAGAATTGTGTGAGATGTTTTATAAAATTTTTCTGAATGATTTTGAAAAATTGGGGACGCGAGAAACATTTTGGAGCGAGAAAAAATTTTTAGATCCATTCGTTATGCACGCATCGTTATATTGACAGATCGAGATGAAGAGAGTGAGTGGATGGGTGCGTCGGAGGATGAAGTGTCTAATGGAGAAATGACGGACCTGCGAGGATGACGGATACCAGAACATGATTGATTTTCGGGAGGAGGTCTGGGTATTCGAATTTTTCAGGGGAATAGAAAATGTTGATGGTATTTTGGGGATGTTCTTGAGAGATGAACGACATGACTATGAGTTTTTGATGGCATGACACAGGATAAGTTTCGTGATATTAAAAATGACCATTGCAGGTTCCATAATTTTTCTTGTAATCATAAATATAATGTATAATATGAGTATATTTTATACGTATTTAAGATTAAATTTTCTTTCAACATGAAGAGATTTTTTCATAATAAAAAATTCCCTGTGGGTTGAACTTTGAAATCTGAAAAACTCAGGCAAATAATCGCAGAATTTTCCCTTTACTTTTAGCTTTATCTCCTGATTTCGTAACGAGCACTTTCTTCCGAAATCGCTATAACACGAATGAATTCCCTCTGCACTCTTAACGTTGATGTACTCCACTGAAAATCATCATTCCCACATACTTTCCTTCCCCATTAAAAGTAACAGAAATGCAATTACATTCTGTAATTTTCTAATTTAAATTTTAACACAATCCCCTCGCATTAAACCCCGAAAAAGACAAAATAGGAGACAAAAGGCTTTGAAGGCAGAACAAGAGGAAAGGAAATGGTAGATTGGAAAGATGTGAAGAGGGAATGGGGAAAGTAATGCGTAATGGTTGAAGGATTCGTGAACGTGCCTTCTCGTCGGGATAATTAGGCGAGGAGGAATGATGGTGCATTCGACGGTAGACAAGACGACCGTAATTGTTGGGGACTAATAAATTAATTAATAGTGCCGGAGGGAGAACCGAAAGGTGGAGTGTGATTGTGTTGAACAGATTACACTCAATACACTCGAAGAATTCATCAAGGATATTCGCGCTCTTTGAATTTCACCGGCTTCTAAATTAATTCGGAGGAATTTATGATGAAAATACGAAGGGTTTTGTTGTTGAAAGCAGAATAACGGTTGCTATGGCCGCATTATGAAGGCCCCATAAAGATGTGCAAGATCATACAGAGAAGATCGTAATAAGACTGCAGTTATATGGGTTACTCGTTCAATGGCTATTCATCTTTATTACAAAATTCCTTGATAACGGAAAAGATACAAGAGCGCTTTGAGTCAAGTTCTGGATGAAGATCGATTCGACGCCATTCTCCATGCACAAAAGATTTTCCACTGAAAAAAAAACCAAAAGTATTTCTACGTAAATCACAAATAAAACTCGGGGACTGTTCAGTAAAGTCGATTCAATGGCAGAGCAGCGGAAAATTCGAGAACTGGACAATAAAAACTCCTGTACTCACTCGGAGAAACTTTAATAGCCCGGTGACACCGGCAAAAATTTTCGTCTTCATTTGCAGAGTTGAATACTGGAAATTTTTCGCGTACTCAACTTTCTCTGAAGTTTGAGAAAATCTTGTGGTTTAATCAAAAATAAACTATTTAATCGTCTTTCTGTATAAACGATTGGAAAATCAAAAAAGTTTACAATGAAAAACTAAACCCAATTATCCATCACTAAATATTGTTTTTTTAAACAATCCACCAGAACGTTGATGGAATTAAACCTTTTTGTTTAAATTGTCTCATCAATGTGAATCAAATGAAGAAGAATGATTGAAAAATTGCTCGAAACAGCGAATGAAAATAGCCAAATATTTCACCTCAACACCTGGTGTCAATTATCCGCCCCTGAATTTATCATTCCTCCCACTGCCGACGAAACTCAATCAACGGCTTGGCAATGGCCATTTGATAACTCCCCGAAAATGAGAAAATAACTGGGATTCAAAGGGCCCACAAAATCCTGCAGATGTTTGGGTGAATTTATTCGTTCCATTTCGTTCCGCCGAATATCGTTTAGAGTCTGCTAACGAAACGAAAGAATAATAAAAGGTGAAATGGATCGGCGAGGCTTTACGCAATCGAGATACTGGAAGTTGGCAAATTATTAACAATCAGGCAGGTGTTTGGGCGCTTCGCCAGAGAGATCTGCTAACAAGACACAGAGGTGCGGACTGAAGGTATGTAATTATATGCCTGTCAATACGCATGCATGATTGGGTATGGCTCCAGTACATACCGGGTGGCCCCGGCAATCACACTGGATATATCTTATCGCCGAATATTACGAAATTCCACGACAGCGGAGAGAAATTTCCAATAAAATTTATCCCAACTCGTAATTAATTCATAAATTTCTCCCAGAAAATCATTATAAAAATAATTCCTAACACCAATTACTATTTTCCACAGGATTTTCTAAAACTAATTTATCAAATTAAATGATTACACAATTTCTACAAAATATTTTATACCTGTAGCCGTGCAAAAGTCCATTAAATTCCCCGTCGAAGAAAAATTCCCAAAACTGCGAAAAGATCCCAAAAGTCCACAAGACTCTCATCTCCAAGAACAGAAATAAAAATCCAGATTGAATACTCAAACCCAGGAAGCTTCCACTCTCCTAAAAAAAAATAAGACAAATAAATAAAGGAGTCAGTACAAATTGTTCTGGGCAAAATGTCGGGAGTTAGTTGTTGTCATCCGAGTCAACACTGCCGGAAAAAAATCTCCCATCTCCACAAGTCTCGAAAGACCTCTCATAACAAAAAATCACCCCGGCAAAAATCTCATTTGAAAAACTATAAAAATAAATGAATCTTACGCAATAGCCGAGTGGTACGTAATGTTTTTCACCCAGTATAAAGCTGACTCGTTGGACTGGTGCGTCTGGTGGCGTGAAACCGGTGGGTATGATTACCCACTTGGAGTTAACAATCTCCAAGTGCGAAAAGAAGATGAGAGACGACTGAGGAGAGAGAAGATTCGGCCCCGTTGGCGGTTCTCCTTTCATGAGACCGAAAGAAAATAAAAAAAAAAAGGTCAGAGAGAACCGCAAACCGTAAGAACGCGAGTGGAGTGCAAGCTCACATTTGGTCATTATGTAGGCCATTTCTCTGGCTACAGTTGTGCATACAATGTTCCTTATCACAAAGGTAAAATTAAAAAGCCATAAAAAAAGTATTCTATGGTAATTTTCGCGAAATTTAGCATACAATGCCATTGAAAAAGAAAAGAATATAGAAGTACAAGTTGAACGGCAGAAGAATATAACAACATATTCACTCTCTCATGTGCATTCAACATTCCGAGTTTCGGAATTTTTGTAATGTCTCGTCGTATCGTATAATGACTCTACATTGCCAACACGACGTTTATTAATTATTGAAAACAGGGGTGAGTGGTTCGTTAAAACAAACACGCGAAAGTTTAGATTTGCACAGACGGGGCTGTATCCGGAATACACGTTGCGAGAGCTTCATTATTTTATCGTTGACTTCACAATGCCCCGAGAATCCGACGAATATAAAACTTTTAATATTTAACGAGTTACATTTGAAGAGTTGAAAATAATACAGGCTCGACAGTGTTCGACACAAATGTCTATATGGTACACGAGTGGACAAAAAAAAACCGATAATTCACGTGGGAAACGTGTGGAAACGAATTTTCTTTCGGCGCACGACAATTTTACGCCTCAAATATCTTCGTTAGTGAGACAAAATAATAAATACAGACAGCTATCCAATGGAGACAGGTAAAATACGTGGGCAAAGGGGAATATATTCGTGTGCTTCTGCACATCCCTCCAGACCTTGATTCAACACCCGAGTTTATTGGACCGAACCATTTTAATTATTATTATCGATGGAGTCGCCAGGTACATGGTAAATCGAGTTTAATTTCCACGTTATGATTTTGTCAGGTGAAAACACAGTGGTCATATAATATTGATAATAATGGGTCTTTAATCGTATACATATGAGTCGTTATTGGTGAAAATGTTCATTTATTGTGGGAAATGTTTTACGTCGTCTCACTGATGTATTTTATATTGTCTGTAGTGAACGGAGAATATTATAATTTAATGGATCAGTCGGCGGAAATTCAGCGATTCAGAGGGAAATATATTTGTGACAGTCAAATTTACTTCAGACATGAAATTAAATGAACATTTTATCAAGAACATTTGAAATTTCATTGTGAGAGAATTTAGTGAATTGATTTTCATACTCAAACGATAAATTATTTCTTTTGGGTAAATATATTTGTGATAAACAAATTTATTTGGCAAAAATTACCGCAGCCAGTCTCAATTTCAATTAATCTCCACCGTTATTATCAACTAACAGTGTTAATGAGTTTTAGAACTCGTTTCGCTCTCCAAATATGGGTTTTATACAGTGTGAATGGAACCAGAGTCACAATTTTCAACTTGCACAAAACTACGTAATTATAAAGAAGAATACAAGGTGAGAATTCACATACCTAATTTGAAAAAATACCCCTGGAGTTACCTCATAGCTAAAATCACTCGATTTATTCCTCACTAGCGGTTGCAGCTACTTTCCAATTAACGCGAGTAGCCATCACCCGTGGACTAACTTTTTCGGTTAAAAAACTTCTTAATTGTGAAGAACCTTTCTATTATCTTCGCAGCCCACAAATTGCCTGAATTTGATCAGCAGAAAAATTTGTTTTAGTACCTTTAAATAAACTCTGCACAAAAAATGTGAATTACTACGAACGCGATCGAGTATTCAATTCAATTAAAGGGAAGATTCCCTTAGATGACAGAATTAAATATTTGTTTTGATACTCAATAATGAATAATCACTAATCACGAGCAAAATTCATGAGCGTGCGAAAGTGGTTCAAATAATTTTGACATGTCACAATTTTTTTTTCAAGTTATCCGATCAATTGTCGGTAATTGTCATTTCGCGTGAGATAGGAGGAGTGGAAAGCCGAAAGGCGATTGCCAGAGCTACAAACAGCATCGCCAGGATGCATCTTGTCTCTCATCCTGACCCTCTGGTTGTATTATGGGCACCAGCGTGAATCCAGGGCTTAACGCATGAAGCGTATAATTTCACGGTTGCGAGAATGCACGCGTACAGCACATTACATGTCACGTGAACTATACGTACAATGAAATATGGAGGAGATTTTCCCAATTATTACAGATGGCACATGTGTACTACCTTATTACGTACTGAATACCCAATGTCAATTCTCTCTTTGCCGCCCACAACCCACGGTACAACTGTATCTTATGCGATTATCGATCAGAAGCTTATGGTACTTAAATGGGATTCAACTATCTGCTAATGGATGTGAACGCTCAGTGGCTCACGGATTCCCAGGGAATATACAATTTCAGGTGTTCAGCAAGGCAATTGGAAATATACCACTATCAGAGATATTTGTTGAATGTGACAGTTGCACAGAAATATTCAATAAAGATTAATTATTTTTTCCCGCAATTTGGAAATTTTCTGGTTAAACTTCTGCACGATTAGGAATTTATGAAATGAATTTTGGAAGGATTAAGAGAAAATTATAAAAATGAGAATGTTTTTTGAAATTTGCATCAATATAACTTTCCATATCTTTTTACTTGCAAATTTATTCGGAATTGAGTCGTTCGCTGAAATCATGAGAATTCTATGTGTTCCCATAATTGTGCAATAACATCAAACGCCAGTTGAGTTGGATGGTACGGCGAAAACATCAAGCTGCACATCAAAATGTCCATTAGGGCCAGTGAAAGCTCCTACAACGACGTAATTACTTCCAGGTCCACCAGCCTGAATGTTGACAAGTGCATTCGATCCTGGAGCGTTAACGCCTTCTACAGTGGTGATTATTCCATCGATATCCATGACTGGTTCGATAGTATATGTCGGTCGTTCAATGCCATTTCGAGATATCAACCCCTGAAACACACATCCGATAATCATCTGAAAATATAAAAATCCATTCCACCTTTTCTGCCTCAAAAAACGGATTTACTCAATCGACTCTCAATTGCGCTTGTCAAAATTCCAGATTAGTACAATTAAAAATTGATAAATTCAAATCAATTAAGGAATTCTCATCATCATGTGCTTTTTATGCACTTTTTTTAATGTTCTTAAGGTTGGTAGTCAATTATCTGGGCAATATAATTTTTTTTTTCGGACCGAAACGACTTACTGCGATCAAACGTCTGGTGGCCACGAGGACGTCTCCTTGCTGGTGCTTTCCAGCGTGGAGATTTTGAGCTGTTGTCAACGCAGCCAGAGCAAAACCGATAAAGATGAAGACTTTCATATTGACTCCTTGAAGTAATAATTGATTCTGTACAATGGGACAGGTCAGGTAGTCGGACAGAGCATTTATATTATTCCCTTATCACTCTAATGCTTCACTTCCTGAAGCCACCGAACACGTAAGATCTTATTTCTAGAACCCACAGCTATCGAGTGTTTCCGGGGAATTATCAGATTAATCATGAGAGTTTTATAATCCGATATTTAATACTGATACCATGTCTAATAATAGTATTCGAGGAGAATGGAATCAATCTCACACTGAGAAAACAATTACTGACAATCCATTTTCATCCATTTATCACAGAAATTAGGTCACTATTTTATTTGACAGATATAATTTATTCCAGTGTAGAACTCATCATGCGCTTTTTCCTAATAATATTAATTTCTTCGATTATTCAATTTCCGAATTGTCAATTGCGAAATAGAATTGATGATCGACACCAATTCAGAACCTGACGTGGAGATTGCATTGTTGAAGTCGTTGGACACGATACCGAGTGATAGCCAAATTAGAAGAGCCAACCTGATGTTGATCCTCTGTTGAGGCTTTGTAATCTGTGTTGCAGATGTACTGCACTGATACTATTCACCGGATTGGATGAGTCGTTTGTACTATCATGCCATCGCAATACTCCTGGCACATGTGATTGAAAATCGGAAGAATCATTCAAATAAAATTAAACATTGCATTGAAAAATTTTTTTGTAACACCTGGAAAAATTTTTACGCGAATCAGAACTGAGGGAATTAAAAAAAAATTGGTAAATTTGCAGTAATGTTTATTGAAGAATTAGATAGAAGGCATCTCTAGTGAGTGCAGTAATTATAATGTATTCGAACTATATATTGATTATTAGATGTCCAGGAAAACTGGCGTACTGTTGGAAGGTGGTGGTGGAGGTGGTGGTGGTCGTGGAGTTGTGCCGTTGGAGTTGGGAACTACAGCGTAAACGTCAACTGTCACATTGATACCCTGGCCAAATGGACTAACAGCTAGCAGGATAACTTTCCTCTGGCCTGGTCCGCCTCCGACAATTCTCACCGTAGCGTTTGATCCAGCATTGTTGACTGCATTAACGGCTGTGATTCTGCCGGGTGATCCGAGCCCCTGGATGGCAACTCCAGGACGTCCAGGAGCTGCTTTCTGAAAATATAAGAAATACACGAGCCTCAAGTAAAAAAAATCCAAGTAGCGATAAAAGAAATTCCTGGGAAACCGGAAAAAATTTGCAGAATCTATAATTTTGGCTCAACGAATTGAGTAAATTGAATATTTTTAAAAATATATCGGCCATTTGACTTATATATATGACGAAAAATTAACTTCAAATTTATAGTATTAATCACTCGGACTAAAAAACCTATACAAAATACATTTTTTATTTATTTCTCAGCAATGGAAGTTTCGTTAGAGTGGAAAAGTTGAAAATCTCTCAACGAGAAAATCCGTTAAAAATTGTATGTCTAATAAAAGAAGTTCGCTTAATTACTCCCGTAATAATGGAAAAGTACTCAATACAAGCTTGAGCCCGACATCCACTGAGATTCGAGAACTTTTCCTTATGTCCTTCTTTTATAGAAAAGTCTGGATTACAAAGCTTTCGGTGAAAATAATTTTTGCACATAGTCCCAGAAGTCCCGATAACGTTTGCCATTAAGTTATTTAATGAGAATTTCTATTGGACGATTGGAGCTGTTTGATGTACGCGTAGAAAACTTGACGAGTTAATTTCTCGATTAAATGAATGAATTGAACGATAAGAATGTTTACTCACCCGAACAATGGGTTTAGACGCCACCAGGACATCCCCTGCTTCACGTTCTCCAGCGTGCAAGTCAGCTGTCGCAAGAACACCGAGTGATAACAGAATTAGGGCAGCGAATTTCATGGTGATTGCTCGTCAAGTTCTTTCACTATCCCCTGAAGAAACTGCTTTACTGATGCCAATCATCTCGTTCGAGATAATTTATACTGTCGTGTTATCATATCACCATCACGGGTGGCCGGTAAAATACGAGGAATCGTGGAAATTCATTTTCAAATCAACAAGTTTCAAGGATTGTTTTATTATCGGTGAAAAAATTGGACTTCTCCAGATTGCAATTTACTCACGCTACATCGAGTGCTTTGATTGATTTCATTGAATCGATGAATCAATACTCCACCAATCACTAAAAATCCTTCGTACTTTTTCCACAATTTTTTACATCCAGGAAAATTTAACTCCCAGTACTAAAAAATCATAATCTAACGCTTACGGAAAATTGATAAAAATTTCAGTGGATCATACCCACAAATACAAAAGCCAGAGCCATTTGGACCAGAAATATCGCCCAGCTGCTCGGACTTGTTGGTCGCTTAAACGCTATTACGTGTTTATTCCGCGTAAACACTTGAGATTATCGATCAGCCGATCCTCAAGATGTCGGTCAATGACGATGATAGTAAAGCCGCCAAATGCAAGTTAAAAAGTTAAAAGCATCCTCAACACCAACACTGCGAATCAATAATTTATCATTTCCATCAATGGCATCACTCGGATTACAAAGAAAATAATAAAAGATCGTACAAATGGTTTTGGCGCGTTCATTCACCACTGGTCACTCGTGATTCCATGGAATTTTTCGATGGAAAAAAAAACGTCACGTCGACATCTGATCGTTGGATGCATTGCTGAACAAAAAATTTTGCGTGTACACCCATTGAACGAATTCTGAATTGATGCTTCTCTTTGTGGTCGTTAGCTCATGCATTGCGAAATACTCCATGATAAAAAAAAAGGGGGGGAAGGAGAGAAATGAAACCAAAAATACGAGGAAAAAAGAATAGATCCAGCGGGAACAATGTATTAGTGAATACAAAAAGTGATTACATTTTGTTACAATTTTTTTTTCAGTATCGAGGGTAGTCGGTGAGAAATATTCTATTCATGTGCAATCCCCCAAATCATTTCTCTGCATTTAATTATCTTGTTGGCTTTAAAAAAAAAAGCATATTAAAAAAAAGCACAGCTTTTCTATAAGAGTGGCGTGGAGTGGAGTGGAGTGGAGTATTATTGTGATTTTTTTAATGAATTTTATATTTGCCCTGTTATATTCCCCCACGATGGAGGTGGAAGCCCATCAATTATAAATTTTGGGACAATCAAACATTTATGTATGCTGTTAAATTGCGCGTTATTACGCATAAGCTAATAGGAGATATCATGTTTCGATTTCAATTAAGTTGAATATTTTATTTCTGAGCAAAAGGGGAATAGAACACGAGTGAAAAGGGAATAGAAACAAATTACACTGATTCTTCATTTTCTTCACCTCCGCATAATTTTTATAGAATATAATTGAATTAAAGTTCTTCGTTAGGAAATCTGCACATTCTACGGAGAGAGGAAACAATGCAATAAAAAATAGTATGAAAAACGAATTGATCCTGCCGCACCAATGGATTATTGAATGGGAGAGGACCGCGCATTTTTTAAACAAATTTTTTTCCTCTATGGAGAACAGTCGGTGGAAAATATCCAATTCGTCCTCAATCATCTGAATTGTTTTTTTTAATAAATGCATTTGTTTGTTTGAGCTCAATGGTGGTTTCAAATTTTTTTTCATTCGGTATTTCAAAATATTTTTCATCGTATCCCCAAAATTTCTGGTGGAGGAGAAAATGAAACAGAAATATAACAAACCAATTATCCAACTGCAAAAATGATGGCTTTTTTTTGTCTAAAAAAAATGTGTACGTTTTCGAGATTAATTGGTGAAAATCGTACTATTCATGAATTTCTTATCCGAACTTCCAATAGAGGCATTGATATGATCTCAATTATAACAGCACATAAAATTTTTTCATTTTCTTTAATTATATTTCCATCAGGTCTGCCTATAAATTCCGATAAATGCAGCGGTAAATGAATCCTTGCGTTTGAACGAAATTGCGCGTCATTACCGAGGGTTTACGGACCACAAAATTATGATGTCCCAATTGAGAATCATCCAATTCAATCATTCACGGGCCATCTAACATTTCCATTAATCCTTGAAACTGGAGAGGTCGGAAAAATTTCAGTGAGAACGCGAGACGTCTGTTGGATTGTACAGTATCAAGCTGGACTCGGTGAAAAGAGAATTTGACAAGTGTCGGACTTGGTTCCCATTGAGATCAATTTTTTTTTGCATTCCCTTTGTCTCAGGGCACTTCTTGAAACTCAGTTTAACGAATAAAACAGAGAAAAATGAGAAAATCGAGGGAATCCATCTCGTGGAGTGCCGCGGAGGTCTGTAAAAACAGAGAAAAAAGAAAAACTCTCTCACGGTCGATTCAATATTTCACGGAGAATCCATGAGAAAAGATCGTCAAAGTTTCTTTCCACTTCAATGTCGCTTCTCGATTTTCACTCCACCCCCTCACAACGTCCCTTTCAATCGCTTCTCAGCTAGATTCTATGGAGAAAACTTGACGCAGCAGCTGGAAAAACACGAGATTGATTTGGATAAGTAACTGAAAAAGTGTACTTGCTGTATTTTCCTATTTTTATTTTCGCTCAGCGTTGCACAACAAGAGATTAGGGTGAAAAAGTACTGTTGAATCGCGAGCGAATCAATTCAATAAAACGCCATTCAATCAATTTTCCGAAATGATTCGTCTGTCGGAGGATTGATCTGTAAATGAAAAATTGGGAAACACCGCTCCAATGATTGAGTGAATCGAAATATAAAAGCTTCAGAAATATTATTTATGCTTTTTTCTTCATCCTATCGAATCAATTTCCGTGCTATCTCTCACGCAGTGTATTCTCTCCATTAGTGACTCCTCGGCGGTTCCTCCTCAATGATTTGAGAGTAACTCCAGTCGTGCGTAACAAAAACATTTGTTGCATTGAGAGCACTCACTCCATTCACCAAAATAGTCGAAACAGGAAAACAGTGGAGATCGTAAAAAGGGTATATCGATGTGACAATACATGCTGTTGGAGTCTCTTGCATTCGCTCGACTTACGTATCAACGATGCGGGGATTGTAACCCACGAATCACATCACGGATGAACGGACCAACGGATATCCCAGCCCGAAAACCCTTCTCGTCAGGCCATTCACGTACATGTGACCACGATACGTTAACCATCGTAACGAACGCCCGATAACGCTTCATCCTCTGACCCTTCTTGTCCGCATTCTCATCCTCTCGTATACACCGACCTCGACCACAGTCCACAGTCCACCCCATATTCCACCCATATACCACCCGAGGCCATGCACCATCGATTCACCCTTTTCTTTTCCCCAATCTTTTCCCTGCTGTCGTCAACTCCATTCACCCCCTCACACCCATTTTTCCGGATACCAAAAAAAAAATCATTCTCCCCAAATACCCATTTTACTTGAAAAGTCACCCCCCATTCAACTTTCCCCACACAAGCCCAAAATATTCCAAACAAGATACTCTTCATCCACAATTTCAAATAAAGTATCTCCCCACCCTAATTCCGATCATGTTGCACTCGACATTGCGCCACCAATCGTGGATCACCACTGCACCATTAAAATGTTACGAGACGCTGAGCTAAAGTCAAAAAATTTTCCATCCACAAAGAGTCCACGTTAATGGGCAAGAGAAGAAAAAATATTCCTCAACGTTTAAAGTACACTCGTTGCCGAGTCTCATTGTGAGCTCACAAGTGTACATTTTCCATCTCGACTCATTCATTCCATTTGTGTACTCCCCGTATGTGCAAGTTTTCATTCTTCCCGGCTAATTCAAAACTTTTTTTTTTCCAGCCCACTATTACACCAGCAGGAAAAGTGCCTCGGAAGAACTTTGAGTTTACCTGGAATTATGTTTTGCTCGACCACTCGAGAATTCCCGGCAGATTTTTTACTCCACAATTTCTTCCCACTTCTCCGCCATTCCTTCCCCCCCACGTCCCTCTGCCCAGCGGTGAAGAAAGATGATAAAAACTTGGTGGCTGTTTAATTTGCGGAAACGCATGAATATGCGCTTTGCTAACCCCCCCACCAAGTACAACTGGTAGCAAGAGGTACTTGACTGAGAAATTGTAAGAAACGGTGGAAGTATACCCACAAAAGTTGAAGGTACTGTGCGCATTTCTGAAGAGATGGGTTTTACTGTAAGAATATTTTTCCACCGCAACCCGCGCGCACTTTTTTTCCTCTGAAAATAATCTGCATTGTACAGCAATAATACTTCATAATGGTGAAATTTATTTTCCCCCTGGATTGTGGACAATGGGATAACGTGTGTACGTGGAAAAGTGGATTTACTGAGGTTAAATTGATTTATCTTTTGGATTTTTTTTCTTACTGCTTTTTTTTTCGGACGAGATGCATTTGCACCAGGTATGTGAAGGCGGAAAGCTAACTTTGGATCGGGATATCCCGCTGGGGAGAGCAGGGTATGTGTCACCTCCTGTGGAGATCCACGGGGTTTGTCGTTGTTGTCAGGACACTTGCGGTGGGGACACTAAGTTACTTCGGCAAAACTATCAGCCTGTAGTCTCTTGGTTTTGGGGAAAGAGGACCTTTGGTGGAACTGCTAATGGCTGCAACTCATAATGTTACTACTGGTCAGACAGTCTGACCACTACTTCAGCTTAGAGGTAATGCAGTCAACGAGTTCAAATAGTTTTAGCCAAATTCTTGGAAAATTCAGGGTGCAAATCCGGTTTATTATTTACGCCGGATTCGCTGAGGCTATTTCAATCCTGGACTCATTTTACTTCAATTATTTCATTACGGTTACAGGTCGGATATACTTGTGTTAATTAAAAATCATTAAAAATAATCTTTCATGACTATCTCATTTTTTCCGGACGTAATTCAATTTTGATACGAATTGTATTGGATGTAAAGGTAATTCATTCAATAGAAATAAATCATTCATTCAGATGTACAAACTCATCAGCAAATATTTATACAGAAATTCTGTATACAGTATAATCCCGTTATTGCTGCACCTGTAATCAATTTCGGTTTGCGCGTATCTTTCGGTTTCTCCACTCTCCTTCCTTCGGGCTCTAAGATGTAAATAATCTATTGTTTCATCCAGTGAGGAATTGAATTCCGGGGAAAATAAAACCGAAAAATAAATTTCTCTTGTACTGGAATTTGCTTTTTTCAGTTTTCTTTCCTTGAGAGTTTAGAACATTTATATCTATTCAATAATGATTCGTTTCCTCTACAGCCCCGTCCACGCAACTATAACGGGAGTCGACTGGACTTACAAAGTCTTTGACTCTGAAAATCGGAATTGTGTTGGAATGGTTCATACGTTGAAATTAAATGCGAACTATTCATGGAGAATTATGAAGGATTCTTTTTCAATAGCGAATTGGGATAGCCCTGGGATTTTTTTCGAGTGGATCCAAATAGACGAGTCTCCAGGCTTCTCCTCGAGATTTCCCTCATCCCCTCGACCTGATTGAAGAGTAATAAACGGATCTATGAACTCATTTTTCACTCCCCCTCGACATCGAATTTTCCACGTATACAGTCAACTTTAAAACGTCTCCAGCGAAGCTCGTCTGCACAGAAAATTGAACCCCCGCCGTTTGATTTCCCAATGCTCTCTACTCGTGCAAAAAGAGCGAATTTCACCTTGAGATCGTAGGTCCCCTGAGTAAACGAGTGGCGTCTACGCAATAGACTGATTGTATCGGCGATTAAATTTACGTTGCAATGAGAAATTCAATCGAGCGAGACTCTAGTGATCTTACTCAATCTTATCTTATTTCCTGTTCCGAGGGAATATCGTGACAGGGACAATTCCAGGGAAGGAAAAATCAGGAGGTATTGACGGTAATAGTACAATTTCAGAGATTATTAGACGCGATAGAATAACCTAGTGAGGTTGTCTCATTTTTTCTCAACATCAATCCCCCCAAAGGCAAAGCTTTTCAATAACCAGGTATCCTAATTGAACGTACGATAGAAAAAACGATAGAAAAAAATCAGCAGATTATTTCGTACATCTAGCTTTTTCCCTGAAAGAATTTCACTGGTGCATTGATCATGTCGAAAAGTCGATAGCAGTAGCCAACAAATTGGAAATGGAAATTTGTCCCTCGGCTTTTCTTCAGTGCCCGAAGCAAAAATGATCCCTGAATTCCCCTTGACCAAAGGAAACGGAAGTCAAAATGCTACATGAAGGAGCCCGATCACGTAGGGTCAGTTTGCCAGGGTCCAGGACATCCTGTAGCACCATGAAGAATCTCTAAGAAATCTTGTGAGTCCAGGACCCACCTTCTTCCCCCCAATTCCACCCGATATTTCCTTTTCTAACGTGACCCCGCTGGTGGCTACAGCCCGGAATACTGATGACTATCGGTGCCTTTCCTTGCTCGTAACACCCATCTCGTCTCGCCTTACCGATCTTCATCGTAAGTTTTGTATCCCCTTTGTAAAATCAGTCGACTTTTTTCTTCGCCCATTCTGTGCTCCCCCAGTCTTCCTCACCGGGAGAAAAAGACCGGGTGAGGATAGCGTAACAACGTTCCCCGGTTCATCGTAAATTTACAGATAGATCAAACGTGCAGCGAAATATAGGTTAGATAACCCATATTCTTCAAGTGAAGAAGGTTTAAATTTTTGAGGTAGAGACATGTGGCTACATAAATATATAATTCCTCATAGCCATCTACTTGGTGAATCCATGGAGTCCATGGGCCCATCTACCTCTCCCCAATCCGTGAGAATAATTTATGAACAATTTTCCTTGGTACTTTTCTCGGGAAATGCACTCGAGGATTTCCACGATGGGAACTCATTTTGATAATCTATCGAACCACTTCCATTAATTCTTGCCATATCTTCACACACTGCAGTCAATAACCCTCGTATATTGAGTGTTATAAAAAGTACTTTCGTGCAAATTTAATATCTCGGAAATGCTTTAACCATAGCTATTTTAAGTTTCCCCTCTTTTCCGGGGCATTAGAGCATTAAAAAAACAGTACATTTTACCGACACTTTTTTAACGTATCGGATAGTTGTAATTTTTGTTCCCCTGGAATGAGGCAATTCCTACCCCAGCGACATCTTGACGTCAGATTTAATTTCGATAGGAGATCCAGCCCGGGTTGTTATCGTTCCACCCACATTTTCTTACTTGTCTGCAACTTCTATCATTCAAGCGAATTCCAGCAGTATTTTGTCTGCACGGGGAGCTCTATATCTCGCTAGACTCTTCCGCGTTCACCTCGACGGAACCAATTTGCTCTGTGGCCGTAATGGCCAAGCATAAACATCAAAAGTGTATCAATGTATTTTTTCCGATAGGAGACGAGTCTAGAATACTTTATATCCGAGTATTATCATCAATCTTGGGAAACGGCCTGCTGGGGGAGTTGGTGCAAGTATGGACATTTGCCATAAAGATCACAGTTCACGGTTTAATCAATTTTGATGTTCAATCTTTCGAATATTCAATAATGTTGGAGACTACCTATTTCAGAGGCCTCGAGATTAAAAAGCAAATTTTAAGACTCGAGAAAAATACTGTTTCCTGAACTCTCGGACGAAAAACAATGGAAATGCTGGGAAATTGGTGTTAAACAATTGTTCACTCCTAAGGAACCGGAAGAAATTAATCGGAGGTAATTCGGTGAGGAGAAATAATTTTAATAATCATTTAAAAAGCCGAGGTGAGGCCCCGCCATATTCATCACTCTCGACGACCGAGAGAGACAGAGAGTTCCGTGCAAAATGGCGACGCTGACTCCTGTCAACCCGGTATTGTTCAACAATAATTGAAATTATTTATTCTTTCAAGTCTTTATCGTATTTAATCCGAAAAATTGACAAATGAAAAAGTAAAATAAAAAGGGACACCTCACCAAGGGCTGACGACTCGATCAAGGTGGAGTGAACGGATAAGATGAAAGTTAAACTCGAAACTTGTGACAGTACAAAGGGTTGACTCTCAGCAAGGAGTGATCTCAAAGTAGATAAGAGGAACACATTATTAATTTCCCTTGCAAATTCGAGAGCCTCAGTGCCATTACCTCAACCCTCGTAACACCTCTCCCGACCTTTTCAGTCTCGATATCCCGACGCATTAATTTCTTCGTATATTATTTAACTTCAAAAACACTCGAATTAAACCGTTAAGTACATCCGTCGGTGAACATGAATCACCAGTGTATTGGACCCCTTCCCATGATTCGCTAAATGACTGGGGATCTGATACACCCATATGTGAATATAGAAGTAGATTGTGACAGGGTCCTGAAAACCCTATCCCCATTACCATTGTAGAATGGGAGCAAGGGTTTTACCATGGGTAAGTGTGAGAGACGTACTAGGTGCTAACGTGCGTCCGGGAATTGTCTGGCGATGCCCCTGATGATCACTTTATATTAGGAAAGGGGAATCTGCATTACAATGGCCTATCTCCACCCCTTCTCCTACGTCTCACCATTGTGCGGTAAATGCTTTTCAACCCCCTTGCCACCTTTCCTATATACGTCTGGCAAACTCACGCATGTCTATCTTCATTTCAAATTGCCCGGAGCCCACCGTAATAACTGATACCAATGATTTATGGGCCGAAATTTTTCGGTTTTTTCGGAAATAATAAAAGTGAGGGAAACATCTTCTCGGGGATCCTTCCAAGGGGTAGGATAAGATGAATTATTTCGGGTTTTTTTTCGGGCGAGTGGTGGGTCAGGTAGATAAATAAATTCCCACATTTTTTTTCTGTAGATAATTCGCGTTAGTACGGGGAGTGTTAGTGTGTTATTATTAGAGTGAAAAATTTGGTTTCATGTTTATTGTTTATTGCAATTTATGGAAACTTGGGGGTCGGTTGAGGGGAAATTTTTATTTGGGAAAAAAATCACTCTGTCGAAAATCCTAGATCAGCCCGCATGAACTCTGTTAATTTCTTCTTCATTTAAATTCTCCTCTGCCGCTCTCCGGTATAACAGAACAAATATGCCAATCCCAAACGTATCAATTAAAATAGGTGAGAAAAAAAATCAGCACACATAGAACATTGAGAGGTTTGTCAAGCGTTCTCTGCATAAATTCCAGTCTACAACTCCAGCCACATTGAATTTTTCTACGAATCTCCCACCCCTTAATCCTTGGATAGAGTGAAAAATTCAAGAGTGAAAAGAAGAATCTGAGCTTTCGCGGAATTCCCAACGGGGATGAAACAAAATGAGAGAATAAAATGTGGAAAGACATGGGAAAACGCGACGAAAAAAAAAAAAAAAAAAAACTAGCAAAGGTAGTAACAATTGCACGGTTACAAAAGTGCAGCCGGCTCTGCGGCTGTGAATGCGTCTAGACGACTTCCACTTGACGCAATGAAAACATCATTGAGCTCTGCTGATGCAAGTCCCTGTCATCTCGTAGAGAGGATACACCTGGTGCTCACTGAAAAATTTTTTTCGCCTCGGTGTAAACAGCATTCCACCCACCGCGATAACGTCACTGAATAGGATTATCAAGTGGTACCTCACAACGTGTTAATTAATTGTTTAATTAACCCCGCGACCAATCAATTAATCAATTAGATTAATTGAGAATCGATTGAATTCTGTCAAGCGGACGAATTTCACTGGAAAGTAACGGCGAGAATTTGTGTTTTTTGGGACAATCGTTGAGTCTTTGACGTTTTCAAAGGTACCAACCCCCCGTCAACCCTCAAGTGCACAGTTATTTGATGTTTCCCATTGGCAATGGTATATATGTACGTATATACACGTATAGGCTGGCGCCGCAATCCACGTTGCCCCAGGCTAGGGCCATTAGACGACGACAATGCACACGCTTTTCTCTCCAGTTCCTCTCTCTCCTACTTTTATACGTATTTCCGCCATTGCCGTACATTCTATGTCGCTATAAATTCTTTAGCAGTAGCATTAAAATTCTGTTGAAGCATCTCTGAATACCATAAACTCCTAGGTTTTCTCTTTTAAACACAAAATGGCGTATCGATGCGAATGTTTTTCTTCGCAGTACGATGAGGGTAGGGGGATGGATTCACCTTTATTGTGATATATTTCCGGTTGTTTTGGTGCCAAATGTGGTTAGAGGGGATCAGTCGAGTTTTCAGTAACTTATGGCGGTGTTTTTCTTTTTTTTTTTCTTTTCCCCCACGGTTTTTCTCTCTTATCTGGGGAGAGGGAGTAATTAGGTTTAGCGATTGTGGAAAGTTTAGAGCATATTTTCGGGGATTATTTGGCAACTGGGGAGCGCATGAGATAAGTAAGTCGATAGCGACTTTTGGATTTTCTACTTTTACTGATAAAAAAAGGGAGAGAAGATGTGGAGATTTCGGGGATTGGTCGTAAAGATTTTTTTTTTGAGTGGCTGTACCTTTGATTTGTCGGAAAATTGTCATGTAATTGCAGGTTTCGAGGAAAATCGTGGGAAATTCGAAATTCCCAAGCTGCAGGAAGAGGAATTTCTCAAATTCCGTGTTATCTCGGGGTTTCATTATTTGGGAAATTTTAATGGTTTCGAGGCATGAGTTGAGGATAAATTTCCAGATTTATTTTGTTCTGCAATATATTAACTTATTTGAATTTACGGTACCGCGTTATGCAGAATTCTCATTTATCCTAAAATTACAAGGCTATTTTTACAGAATTTGCTGATGAAGGATTTATTTCAATACTTCCACATTCGTTCTCGAAATGGGGTCTGTCAATATAAATATCATATATACCAACTACCAACACCCAGAAATGGAATAAGCTTCAAGTAGAAAGTATTGACGAACAAACATTTTTCATTTAATCTAGAAATTGCGTGGCAGGATTGTATGGTACACTCTGATGCACATCAAATAACCAAATTTCGGCATTCTTCTCACAGGCAAAATCCTCTCACGCTTTCAACATGTTCTACCATCAAATAAATTCAGTACATCCTTTATACATGACAATGGACCGAAAGTTCATATTCCTCCCTTCCTAACCAGAATTTTTAATACACTTAATAACACTTTCATTTCTGAAAATCGATCGAGCATACACGCGATGATTTTCTGTACAATTCCCATGACATTTAGTCGTCCTCACTTAACAAATAAGGAGTTGAATGGTCAAAGATATTTTCAAAACACTTTTTCCGATCAAATAGAAATACAAAATTCGTCGGCGGCACTTTTCCGCTTCTAAATCCTTCAAATCCTCACATTTCGCTTCCGTTTATACTAATAAACGGTAGCATCCGTTTGTCTGGTAGAATGCCAGCATCAATGTCAAAAGGCAGAAGGTACAAAAGCCCTGAAAAACGAACAAGAAGGAAAAAGAAATGTTAGAAAAAGGGGGTGGGGGTGTAGTCCTGGAAAATACGTGAAACACACAGGGGCTTTGATCCCGTTATACGCCTATGAGTATCAGCTAACTACATTCTTACACATATGAACAAATGGAAAATAAAAGAAGCGCAATTCCAAAGCTCGTGAAAAATACACTGAAAAGAGGTTGTATCACTCTGCGCTTTGACACTGATAAACACTCGCCCCCTCGATAGCGAATAGATGGGGTCTGCAGTCACACGAGAATGTTGGCAAGCGAAAAAATATGAATGATTGAATGCAAAAAAATATGAAAAGAAAGAATGATCAAATGGATATATATTCTTACAGTGATTCAATTTTTCCAACGTATTCTCCTCCCTCCCACCTCACCAACATTTTCTCTTCACCCGTCTGATTGACTTGAAATTTAATTCTCGAAGTGATGCGAGTATCAAACTTATGATTCACCCAAATGTATTCATGACATGCATACCTCACCTCCAAACCATTTTCCAAATTTGCGAAACAGGGCGGAACTCAAAGACTGCTTTTTCCCCGGTCATAGATAAAATTTTCTTTTCAGCCGGAAAAATCCCACCAGTCCAATAGGATGAATAGGTGTATTTCTTTTGATTAGACAAAATGTATCTATTCAATCCACTCGCATTTCTTCCGTTTTTCTCGGTTTACTATGTTTTTTTTTTATTTTTATTTTTTCACTTTTTTCAGAACCATTGGGGCCAAGTGTCGCGACCGTGCGAGTGAAGGCAAAGAATTTACAATTGAAAAGGAGACGGGTTGAAAAACAGATTGACAGGTTAGTCAACCGCGGCAATTCTTTTCTCCAAACTCATCCCAACACGAGATCGCTTTTACTTTCAGGAAGAAAAGATAAAAAGATGAAAAAAAAAAAAATTCAACGCTCGAACCGCGTCACGCTGATATCACTGGTGACTTTTCACCGGCACTCGGGGGAGAATGAAAATAATAATAATAAAGGAAAAATCTGTCTTGAAATCTAGTGTATAGAGCACAGACTGGGTACATCCGTGGGGGGTGGGGAGTTGATAGAGTGAAGGGGACAGAGGGATAAAAATATCACAAGAGTGCCGAGGCGGTTTTCCTATCCTAGCCTACAACACGTACGTTCCACATTCTCTGTTCTCTTTTTTTTTTCACCCCATTCCTACTCCTGGCTTCACCCTACGTTAGTGAAATGTGAGTTACATGATTTATGAAAAGGGAGCACTTCCGTGGATAAAAGCCGAGCTGGCGTGTTAACCCGCAGTTTTACCCTGAAATATTTTCACTGGCGAAAATTTTAACATGAGACCCTTTTTGTTAAGCTTTTGCGCCTGAAATTGGACTGACATTTGGTTTATCCAAAATGTTGAGTGAAGTCCATATTTGCGTCTGCTCTTTCTACAGTGCTCAGGCCTTCATTAGGGTTCGGTAGATTTTTTTTAAATAAAAAATGTGGGCCACTCTTCTCAATTTTTATGCAAGCCCTAAGAAAATCCCGGGCCACCTTCCCTCGGCGTTCTCACATTGTTGGCATTTTTCTATTTTTTTTTCCCAGGGAGAGGCGACCCAGAGCTCTTTGCTGCCCATAAATTTCTTAGTGGCTATAAATCAACTGGGGATTGCGAAAATTCATATTCCAAAGGAAAGGAAAGATACGTCGCTGGTTGGCAAGTGAATGTGTCGAGCAATGTTTCTTACCCCGGAGATCAGTCTACAGGCGTGAGTGGTTGTTTAGACAAGTGTCAATGTTTTTTTTTTATTAAAAATTCTTAACTGTAATTGGCAGCAAATTGAGAACAAAGTGGTCTAAAAAATGAGAAACAATTGCAAACATTAATTCGAGTAATTAGCAATCCAGTACGATAATTTATTATTTGTATTGCTTTAGTAATAAAGGGAGAAGTTGAGTATATCAGCGAAAAATTCATTGAGAATAGAGAAATTCTTTTCTCCTCTTGCATTTTTGCCATTCTGAAGATGTGTCAATGTTTTTTTGATAAGGCTCGTACAAACACAATATACTTTCCGAGTCTGAAGACCATGAGGACACAATTGACAAGGACACGAGTGGCACTGGGAGATGGAAGAGATAAAGAATTCAAAAAGAGGAAGCAACTCAGCAACAATGGAATTCAGCTTTGGTGTAGGAGCAACCTGTGTGGACACGTGGCAGTGCACCATGTCCATAATTCTTAGTCCCGTGACCGCTGACAGAGTCACGTGTGACCACCACTCTTGCATTTAGATGTACAGCATGTGTCTCGAACCATTAATAACATAGTTGGTCCATAAAAAAAAAAATCTATAACCACCACTTGGCAAACTCGCAAACTCCCGTGAAAAGTGGTTTTTTAAATTTCATTACTCATTAACGCGACACTGGTATCGGCGCTGATACCGATTGCGAGGTATAAAAACGATCAATCGAGCTCAATGTGTTTTAATTATTTATGGAGATGATTAATTATTTACTGCACAAGTGTCCGTCTGGGTCGTCAATTAGGAGAGAAGGAAAAGTTTGGTTAATGGACGGGAGGAACTTCTTTATTGGCAAATACTCTTCCTTCCATTTTCTTCGCTATTCCCTGGGAGTCGTGACGTATATGTGCAATAGGAGGAGAAACTATCTGACAACGATTGGAAACTCCGATAGTGTACTGTCTCGTTAATTGCCTTCGTTGCGAATCTGACGCGTTTCTATTGAACGCCATTGATTATTTTCACTAATTGTTGAGTGGAAAGTTGGATGATGGCAACAAACTGCTGTCGAAGTTCAGGGTTGATACTGCAATCAGAATTTGTTGTTGGAGTTTTATCGAGTGGAGGAGGTGATTTGGGGGGTTGACTGTTGGTATTTACGGGATGATATCGAACGCATTACGACAGCTATCGTGATTCAGGTAATATCACTGGGATTCCTCTCTAATCCGATTCTAAACCCAGTGCGAGTTAATTTTGACTTACTGCCTCAATCCCTGGGAACATAACACCGAGGTGGGGTCAGGCAGGCACGAATTTGAATACAAATTTCTCATCGATATGTTTTTTTCGATTTAATAATCGCACAGCTCAAAATATCAAGTGCGCGTAATGTAAATTTGTTGTTCAATTTAAATGTTCAATAACTGATTATTCGCGGAATTTTGCATTTTGCATTTTAATTCGTGAGCTTATGAGATTTTTTAATTAAATAATAGGGAATTAACGGGTTGGAAATAATGAGAACATTTTTTAAAGTGACCTTTCAATATTCTTGTTATATGTCCGTTTAAAGAGGAACACTTGAATAAATTAAAGGACTCATTGGCGAATGCTGTGAAATTCATATTCTGACAATGGAGTGCAGATATCATGTGCCGAGTTACTCATGCTGACCTAGAGATTCAGTGTATACCCATACGTTTGTCGAGCTTTAATGCTCCCGGTTACAATCATAAATCTTCAGCCCGAAATGTGCAAACCACAGTCCCGAAACACAATCTTATGAGAGATAGCTCCAAAAGGGGTTGGGCTTTTTGTGAGGGAAGCAAGGCAACTTGCGCTATGAACCTGTAAAGTAGCTTTCTGTTAACCTACCCATGAATAACCATAAAAGTGAATCCTGTTAGTCATTATTTCAGGATATTACTTACACCTGGTATGCTATGGTATGGACTATTACATTACATACGTCATTTTGTAAATGAAATTCCATGGAGAAAGTGGGGAGAAACTTTCAGGGATTTGCATGGAATCCAATTACGGAGGAGGACTGGAGCAAAAATACTAGTAGTGATAGAAATATTTTTTGGATTTTCGTGGAATAAATAATTTGAAAAATCACGGTTTACAATCATGTCTATTAACCATGTTTTACTCATTTTCAGATTATTTCAATGAAAAAAAATCAAAGACTAGGGGATTTTTCAATAACAAAATTTCAATTTCCTGAAAGTACAATGTTGTGGCGAACTCCAAAATTAGGGGAAGTACATTTTTCCCGCGGTCCGATTTCAATTAATATCTCGGAATCAGCAGAGAATATCAACATTTTCGCATGTACATTTTGCATAAAAAAAGATGAGAGCTATAAAAAAATATTAATAAACATATTTTCGCATATTTATACCCATATTTTCCTTTAATTCCCGGATAGTTGACTCTGCAGCAGAACGAAACCTGAAAATCGAGACGAAAATGTCCACGAGTGCTGAGTGTCGTTGATGCACGCAATTATTTACACAATAAATGGGCGTCGGTTGGCCATTTCATTTTTCAATGGGTAAATCTGCCTGGGGATCACTAACCCTCGACAAAATGCTTTTTTTTTGCGATGAAAGGAGAGAAAGAGAAAAATGAGGAAAGTAGCTAAAAGCATCGTCGGAAAACTGAGGCATGGCATCCCCTTTTCACTATGTCACTCATTCGTATCCCTAGGAGGGTATAATCCGTTCCGCACATGTGGGCAAATCCAAAGGATGTTATACCACAGCAGCGGTACAGATAATGTCATCAACCGGTGGGGGAGCATCGTTTCAATGGATGATGTTCACCTGATACAGGGGGAGAGACAATGAAACTATTTTCACATAAATTATAATGGAAATCGAAGCAGTTGGTATTTTGATTGAATGTGGAGGCAACCATTGTGCCTTTTTCCCCGAAGTGACTTCTCGGTGATTTAGGGAATGCACGATATGTTCACATAATTTTCAATCTGTCGGAAACATCCGGAAACGGCAGGTTATTTTCAATTTACCCGCATGGAAAATAACCAAAGGATATTTATCATTCATCGTTGACCATTTCTGTGGATTTTTTAAAATAGGATTTTTTTCCCTGTGGATAATTCCATCACCATCAATTTCATCTCTTTTTTAATTTTCAATAAAAAAATGATTTATGCAAGTGAATTATTTATTTTACACAAGTAATGTGGAACTCGCATTTATGGAAATAATATGCGGTAGTATATGAGATATTGATAAAGGGAATATTATATTTTTTATTTTTATAATTATGGAATTTTTTATATTGTTGGATTTTAATAATGAAATACAATTACAGGAGAATTCGATCGTTATATGCTTTTGTTATTAAGCTGTCGATTTATCGTGTTTTAATTGATAGAAAATTTATCTTCATTTTAAATTCAATTAAAAATTTAAATGTTGAATTAAATAATTGCGGCAATATGGCAGTGCTGAAAAGTCAATCATAAATCGAATGATTCCGACGTGAGCCGAAGGCTGTCGAGAGTACATGAGTTCCAGCTAGTCATTTTACCCCCTGACGAAATGAGATAACAGAAACAAGTCGTAAATGACTCAAATTGTATTGAAATAGTCTATCAGTGGGATCATCTCGGAGAAAATGGCCGGGGCAGAATTTCGGCCACTGTCTTCATTTTCCCTGTCATCTCATTTCACCCCGCCCTATTGTACTCCACCCTCTCATTCTTTGAATAAATATAAATTGAATCGATTAACTCGATAAGACACACGATCTCTCGCCCCATCCTCGCACGTCCATAAATAATGTCAATTGAATGGAGACTGACCTCAATATTTAAGCAACTTCTTGAGCTCGATTTCTCCGAGTAGATGGAAACAGCAAATTGCCGGGATTTTATCTCCACGCCTACAATCAACACATCCATCTTCTCTTCGTCTCGGTATTTTCCACTGGCGTTACTCCCAGCTGATCGATTGATTTTATTCCCTTTCACCCCTATTTTCTGATTTCACCAACGTTGAGTCTGAATGAACCCTTGACGAGGGACTGGCAATCATTTTTTTTTTGTGAAGAATTGAGTTAATCGCACGAAGAAACTCCAACATTAAATCACTCACAAAGACAACAGCATGTACTTGTTTATAAATAAATCCATCAATTTCCATGGAAAATTTATAATATTACATTTTAATCAGAAGAATAATTGTTAATAAAAAAATCAATGAATTCATGCATCAAGAACAATTTCATATGAAAATGTCCACTCCATTGAAATATTCTCCACAATCCAGAAAACGGTTTTGCTTTTTTTTAAATTCTTTTCTAACATTAATGTTTTTTTGTTTTTCATAGGTCTGCAGTTTCTTCTGACGCGTATTGCATTCATCACGTTACAGTCAATGGCAGATAAATTATCCTGATGTGTTGTTTCGAAATCACTGGATAGATCTGCACTGTAATAATGAATCATTAACTGGCTTAGTTACTGACATCGGCCATTTCATGGGGAAATTAACGTCAATGTTCATAGGGAATAAACTCTGAATAAAGTCGATTTTACCTGTCCCAATTGCGTAATCGATTGATGTCATTACGGGTTAAATCCAAGTTCATGCAAAATTTCGAGTGAACGTGCGCTAATGGTTAAACTTTGGAATGGTTTATTTATTGTAAAAATTACCAATCAAATTTTCAAAGGGTAAATACAGTAAAATAAAAATGATATTTATTAATAATAAAACCACCCAAAGTACTAATTATTCCCACTTTCATATTTGATTCTCTACTGATTATTCTATCAGAAAATTACTCACATTCCCATTATCGCAAATTACTCAACTTATCTCATTTATGCTCCATATTGTGTAACATTGTTTATAGCATGAATTTTATTAACTATTTAATCTCATTAATCTACCCACGTAGCCAAATCTATATTTTTTTCATTTTATTCATTTGTTCCAACAATATACCCGAGTTAATCCATTTAATATAAAGTGCTTTTTGCTTCGTTTTAAACATGAATAAATATGAGAAAAATTGAGTGTATTTTGTCTAGTAAAAATCACATTATTCCTATGAATTTTAATAATTTTGACATTTAAATAATTCATAATATTTGATTACGTGCAGAAAAGGGCGGTAGACCTTTGTCCACATCTCCAGGTACAATTTAGCGGCAATTTCTATGTCCTTCATCTGTCAACGGAGTTGGCGAGGTGAAACGAAAAAAACGAGCTATTTTACGAAGTAACGAGAGAAAGAAGCTTGTAATCTACAAGCGAAAATGAGAGAACCACAAATGTTAAAAAGCTTCTTACAAAAGCGTATATGACGTGAATTCACGAATCCCCTTAAAGCCCTCGGAATTTGTAGGAGAAAAAGCGTAATTCACTTCCTAACAGTCTGAAAATTTAATTACGCAATTAAGGAAATAGGTCAGATGAGAGAAATTCGCTGGGCTCTCCAGGGCGATTCGTTTAAATCTCCTGATGACTGCAGTATATCAGAAACCACTCCCATGGTAACCATTATAGTTTCCACTTTGGAAAAGTTCAGACATTGAAGACGCATTCCAAGTGCCTCAACAAATTCTCCTTTTCCACAGCTATTTCTCGGGGCCACCTTGACTCCTCACTTCCACTGGCCCATACCACTCGAACAATTGCCAGGACTCATTATCCCCGAGGGAGCAGAGCAACTGTCCCCACTTATCAAGACCGTCCGAAAATCACTTGAAAAACTTTCAATGTCAATGTTCAATCTACTCCATTCAATTTTCTATTCAGCCTCTGCACTTCCGATTATTATATTTATCAAGCTTTTCAGCCCCTTGACTCTTTCATTTCCCGGTGAACCAGAGTTTCTGCAAATATTCTCTCAAGTGACGCGAAATACTTCAAATAGACAGATTGAAATCAAATGAAGGAAATTCTCGGATCTCGATAGGGGGAAATAAATATTTTTTCACTCGGAAATTAATCGAATTCGTGTGGTGAGCCATTGCTGAAGTTTTCCCTTGAACAACTGTTGGGAGTTGAAAATGGTCAACCTCAAAACTTTATCTCAGGAAATTCGCGTCAAACAATTTTCAAAATCATCACTTTTATGTCTATTAGACCACCGGAAATCTCAAAAATTCAGTAAATTGACCCGAGGCATTTCCACGGCCGGAACTCTTCTCGAGTGGACGAAAGAAGCACTTGTTTCCCGGGGCTCCTTCTGGAATCTGAAAGTCGAAAAAATTTTTAATGCTTTTCACTTTGTACTGCTCCAGAAATTCCTCCGGAAATGAGAGAGAGGGGATTACAGTAGACTCCCGTCATAGTCGCGTGCATGGGGCTGTAGGGGAAGCGAATTCGGAGAATTCAACTATATATCCAGCTGCCCCCACCACGCGCTCGCTGCGATCGTAAGCAGAATTTTTCCATAGCAAATGCGAATACGAGAGAAATTTATTTCTCGTCTTAATTATTCACGGAATTCAATTGCTCGCGGAGGAAACCATGGAGTGTTGATCTCTTGTAGCCCGGAGGTAGAACAGCGGACTAACCGAAAGGTACGCGAAAAGAGAAATTGAGGAGAGGTGCGACTATTCTAGTGTGGAGGGAAAATTCCCGAAAGGAAATCCGTGGAAATCTGACGGGCGAAATGAAAAGGGAAAAAGTAAATGGTTGGCAAGTGCTGGGTGAATGTCCGGTGATCAAAAATCGAAAATGTAAAGATCCCTTCCTTTTAATTCCCCCAACCCCCATCCGAATACATTACCCCACCCCTCGCACAAGCCCAATGGCCATTACCCCGGATGCCATCGCAGGGTGCCACCGGGGCATTCCACAAAGATTCTCCCCAGAATTCAACCCTCACCACCCCTCTGCATCTTATACCACCATGCAGAAACCAGCCCCCAGCAGTGTTGCTCCTGTGATCCTCATTCTCCCCCAACTTTGTTCAACCAGAAATTCCCCGAAGCGCTATCTTCATATTTGATGCCATCTCGTCCACTCCACTAATGTCCCTCGTTGAAAACTCACCCCCTCGGCCCTTCTCTCGCCGATCTTCAGCACGTCTCGGATAATGCTATCGCAAAGGGACCCGCCGTGCACTCAAACTGTACACATTCAAAAGAATCAAACTTTATTTTACGATCTGTGTTATTAAATCGAAACCTTTCAATGTCTGAAGACTTTCGTGACTTAAATTCAGATTTTCAAAGTCATTGTTGCAGCGGTTTGAGGGTAGACTTATAAGTTATAATATCGAAAGGCCATTTTCAAAACTTCACTTAAGACTTGAGACTAGTCGACTTGAGAAACTCGCTCGTTGACATTTTTTTAGGCGAACTTGATAGTTTCGGGACTAAAGTTGATATAAGACTTCCAAAATCGTTATTTAAGAGTTCAGCTCGCTTTGAGACTTTTCAGAACTTAAAACCTAGTGTTCAAAAGTCTCCACTCAAAATTAATTAGTAGCTTTCGAACTCGAATCGACCTGTTGAACCCCACACGTTCAAAATTTTTATAATGAGGGCAACAAATCGTCCGAAAAAAAATCCAAATAAAGAATCCGAAAAAAAAATTTCAAAATCGTGAAGTAGCATCGACTTTTCTCCATCCAAGTGCACACATGAAACCTTGCCTCCGACAATAGCCCCCGGAAAAGTCCGGACTATATGGTATTGTTTTGCGGTGAGTATATCTCCGAGGTGCGGTATCTATCTGAGTAATATAATATCCCAGTGTTGGTTTCACCTACTTTCCCGGTTATTCCATCATCACTTCAAATATTACATTACCATCCAGAATAAAATAGTTAGAGTAAACTTTTTTAATAAAACGAAGAGAACTCCAAAAACGAGGAGCCACAGAAGAGAAGAACAAGTCAAGTAAAAAAAAAAATCACTGGGGTAAATCCAGCGAGTTGTACTTCCACAAAGAACAATTGGCAAAAGCGGTAAAGGGGTAGAAAAATGAAGAAAAGTTGGAGTTCAATTTGACGTGAGGGTCAAGGAAATTTTGCTGCTCGAGGAAGCAGGTTTTTGCGGTGAGAGGGACAAACCGTTGAGATGAAACTAAGCGTAATGCAAGGTACGAGAGAGAGAATCGATGCGCAAGGCAGAATGAGAGACCTGGAGATGAAATGAAAAGAGAGAGGATTGTGTGTGCGAGCAGTTGGAGCAGAGTTCGATGAGGGGTAAAACTGTAGTGCGGGCACGAAAAGAGATGCTCCTCTCTTTGTGAGCTATCCCTCCAGAAGTCTCTCTCTGGGAAATGCCGTCAAGGGAAAGGAAAGAGCTTCTGGTGTGCGTCCAGTGCCATTCCTCGACGTGGCCCCTCTTTCCTTTGCAATCCCCCCTGTACTTTGCAGTGAAACGGAAAGCTCAGGGACACGATGAAGAAGGTGGGTAGGGAGGAAAAGAAAAAACGCAGAGAAATGTTTGAAACGAACGAAATGCGACACGCCATCCCGCACGAACTACTTAAGGGAATGGAATTTATCAACGCTCACGGCACGTCAAATGAGATCCGAATGTAAGAGGTTGGGGAAAGAAACTCGGAGGGGATGTCTTATCCACCAGCTATCATCCATTCACCCTCTCCTCAATTGCCTCGATCATTTAATGGTTCTTCGATGTTACTGTAAATATCGTACTTGTTCAGCTCCCGACGTTTCAATAACAATGTCTGATTGTTAAATCGCTAACCGTGAAATTCAAAGTTTCAGACCCAAGGGCGGTGGATGCGGGAGAACTGGGGGGTAATACTGAGGCAATACTCGGGGAATACTGCGGGAATACTTCAGGGGTTAACTCAACTTTTATCCCGAAACAATTCCAAAATTCATGAGTATTCCAAGAGCGTTTGCTACATCCCTCGGATGTTCAAAAATGAAGAGATCGAAATAACCGAGAATGGAAACATCTAGAACAACGGGAAACAATGTGCCCTCCGTTCTTCAGCTACCGAAGACCCGAAAGAGCAAAACCTTATGCTAAACTTGGTGAACTACCACTAGTGTAACCCAGCAGCTATGGAATCCTCCCTCAAAGTTCCTGTATTCGAATTAAAATCGAAACTTTTGGGAGGATAGAAAAATCGGGAATTATCGTGGTGAAACTTCACTGAGAAAACGTGAATTCGACATTTTGCCGGGAGAATTGCAGCAGCGATGTAGCAAAAGTGTTTATCTCAAAGCTCTAAAGTTGATGGCTTTTTTTTCTTCTCTCACGTACCAATGATGACCTCCAGGAAATGACGTTTGGCCAGACGCCGCCGATCCACGGTGTATCCTTGAGAGGTGGCGATCGTCGGTGAGAGCGGCGGGAAATTTGAAAACGTAATCTTGACTATAACGATAATGGACGAGTATATAATGTCGTTGAAAGTGTTAAGAGTGCATGGTAACGTGGCGTGTGGGTAGATAGCTTCTGCAATAAACGATACGATCATCCTCGTATTGCCGTTCTTATGGTCCTCGCCATTGCCACAGCAATACTCAACCTTTAAACATCAACCTAGAGTCATTTTCAAGACCATTGTTTCCACCGGCCACGTACAAGTATTAAAAGTACAAAATGTCATATATGTAACGTCAAGTTTCCGCTTTCAAGCCGGTGTTACCAAGACTACGGGTGGTGCCAGGGGGATGGTAAATGTGCCATCGGGGGTTGAGTTGAAATGATCGTGCCGGAGCAAGCCCTCAAGGGCTTGGATACTTGGAGTGCAGTTGGCGAACGAGTGAACCGGATAAACACAAATGGAAAGTGGTGGTAGGTAGGAAGTTTGGTTTAAGTAACGATGAGAGGTACGTCGACACGGAAATGTAGGACGAAATGTCGGTGATTGTGGTGAATGAGCGTGACAAGCTTCTACCTGCCAAATTCACTGTCGTTTCGGTGGGTGGATGTCAATTTGCTGGGTAAGGACGTCAACATCTAGCGGAACCGATTTCAGTGACACGGTGAGACGTGATTGTACACATGGCACAACGCCTACGGCCGGATCGATCTGTTACACCTTAGGGTGACATGACTCCTTAGAATGGATCAAGTATCACCTGTCAGGACAAAGAATTCAGGTATTATCTTAGCCCCCAAGTCAGATTATCTTAACCAATCTCGGTAAGTCCCTCAAAGTACATGAAAACCAATTTGTTATCCTCTGTGATGGTATTATGGTGATAATATTTCAATTACATTGACACCTATCCAGCGATGGAATTCACCTGCGCTGATTAATTAGTATATTGGTAGATTAGGCTATCTTGAAACTGACAATTAAGAGGAGTGAGATTTTAAGGCAGTTGAATTAATTTCGCGTTGAATTAAGTGTTTAACTGTTTTAGATTGATTCGGATAAATGATAGGTCAATCGAGGCTTTGATAATACCCTAATGATGCTGGTGATTGAGGAAATCTTCGGGAATGGCCCATTGGCAGGAAGTCATGGGGAAGGGATCAATTGAAGTCGGAGATTCGGGGATTGTAGGGGATTGTAGGGGATGAGAAGGTTAAATCAATTGCATTGAAAAATTTTCGGGGAATAGAAGCTCAATACAAAATGATGACGAAATTCTGTGAATTATCTGACTATATACCTCAGTAAAATTCAAACCATAGAACAATCACTTTTCATTATTTGTACTGCCAAAAATGACAGCGGGAGAAAATCAACAGCAGTTCACCTTTCCGCAAGAAAATTCCCCACGGAGCATCGCGACTTCCATACCTTCCCCACAATTCTCATAAATTACTTTAAACCCCCAATTAATTATCTCTCTCCTTCCACTCAACACCACTTCACTTTTTAACGACTCATTGTCCTTTTTGTTTCCCATATAAAACACGAATTCAAGGACTATTAAATTAACGATCGGAATTTATGGATATGGCGGAAAGAATTGGATAATACGAGGGAAGGAAGACCGGAAGGGACTGAAAGTACTTCCTAGAATTTCACTAATTGAGTTCGATGTAGGAACAATGGTAGACACTGGGCGGGCGAAAAAGGGGAAAAAATGGAGAAAAAGAAAAGAGGGAAGAGGACACGACTGCGTCGCACGGGAGGTTCGTGGTTAGTGCTAATACACCTTTATAAAATGAATTACCCGTGGTGAAGGCTTCCTGGAAGTTTCCGTGATCCGACACTGTGGAACGGGGAGATAGGTTTGCTCGATATGCCCAACCTCGCTCTTCTCACCTCATCTATATAGCCTTATTCTTCGTTTTAGCCTGTCTCCCCTGCTTCCCATTCTTTTCCCTATTTTCCCTCTGTACGCCATCCGACTTGTCCACATTCAATAAAAACAGCAAAAAACACGTGTGTAATGAAAAAAAAATCCCAGTGCAAATAAAAATACCCGGTAAATGGTAAAAAACTTATAAATTATTGTCATTATTATTATTATATTTTTTATGAAAACATATCAACTCGAGTTTTTTATGTGTGTATCTCCTCCCCCTATTTCAATTTGTCAAGTTGAGTAATAAAGTGAAATAGAATTATTTTGAATTTCCGGGGAATTTTAGCTTGATCAAATCCCGCAGAATTTCCAACGGTCGAAAAAGCCATTCATACTTAATTCAATAAGATTATTCAGATGAAAGCCACCAGCGAAAAAAGACGAGGGGTAGTAGACTGGAGGAATGAAAAATGCGACTGGTGTGAAAAAAAAAATCTATTCGTAGGTCTGTGGGATTGTGGAGTTAATGCATCGCGTTACTTAACGACTGGGCCCCGAGATTGGCTCAGGGGGGATATGCATATATATGGCCCTGCAATTGGATTGCCTGGGGCACGAGGGGCTGATATTTTTTCAACACCCGTGAGGGTTGGGGAGTTATCGCAACGTTGGAAGCCACACACATGACACCAGAGGATCGGGGGAAATGATAGATAAAGGTCTTTAAACTATCTCGGTCTTCACTTCACTCTCTCAATCTCCGTGGAGTAATAACATTACACCGAGAAATTTGAGGTCATGACGTCGGTGTCACTATATCACGGGGATTTTACGAAAATTGAAGTTATCTACATCGGCATTTTTTTTTTTTACAACCTCCCATCACCACCATGCTGAGGTGATAAGATATTTGTAGATCATTATTTTCATGAGACTTCCTAAGTATTATTAAAGGGGGTTTTATGCTAATTGCAAGGTAGGGCGGAGGGAGATCTTTACTTGAACAGTCTGCATCCTTTATGTCGTACAAGGCGAGACGTGGGGGTGGGTTTTGGGGGTGGATGGCAATTCAGGCCACCATATAAACTCCCAGTTGTTTTCAGAGTCAGCAGAGTCGTGGCTCGAGTGAAGTGGGGGCTCTTAACAGCAGGTACGTTGAAATTTTGTTTGAACAATGTTGTTAAGCACCTAACCGACTATGCAACCCACCTCCGTCTCCCCTTTTCCACCCATTTCACCCCTTATATCCCCCCTCGAACCCCCTCTGCCACCTTCTGCCCTGCCTGCGGCACAGAAACTCGGGGTTCTCACGATTAATGGGCATTTGAGTTTGTTATCATTTCTGTAATTATGAAATTCAAGTTTGAACGGGCATGTTAATCCATTCAGTTTTGCAAAATTATTATGTTTGCGGTTAAAGCTGATGATTTCTCGGGAATGACTAATATGATGAATGGGGAAACTAGGGAGGGAGGAGGGAGCTGTCTGGAGGGGATGATTGATGATCTGTCGTTTGTTCGTTGATTAGAAAACAGTGGAATTTCATGCGTGGTTGAGCCACTATTTTTCGGTGGGAATTTTTTTTTTGTAATTTGCAGGGCATGTCTTGGAATAAGTGCAATCGAATGGGGAATTTTGAAGTTTTTTGTTTAATGATACTCACAATTTCGGTGCTGGAGTGATTGGAGGGGAGAATTGTGACATTTCATTGGTGATTTCGATTTGGAAACGTTTTCTGGATATGGGACAAGTTTGTTTGGATTGACATTGGTAATCATGTCACGCTTATGATCGTACTCATCATTCTCGTCTCGAGGCTGTTTCATCAAAATCGAAATACGTCCTTCCAAAAGTTTCCCACTTTAACCGTTATTACTTGAAGTTGTGGCAAGTATTTGTTATTCTGGGGACAGCAATCGAAAATGGTCGACCATTCAGTAGAAAGAAATGTCAACATCTGGAGCCATTTGATATTTGCGCAATGAATCGTGGTCACGTGAAGAGAAATTTCTCTGAAAAATTCGTCCTCTTCGAGGAAAATCGTTGGCTACAGGAGAATCCTATAATTGCTCTCGGTGTAGTCGCACCTCTCCTCAATTTCTATTTTCGTGTATCTTTTGGTTTGCCTATTCTACTGCCTCCGGGCTACAAGATGTGGGCGATCCATTGTTTCGTCTGCGAGGGATTTAATTCCGGGAAAAATAACCCTGAAGAATAAATTTCTCTCGCGTTCGAATTTGCTATGAAAAAATTCAGTTCACGGTCGCACAGTGCGTGCTGGGGATAGTTTTTCGAATTCGTTTCCCCTAGAGCCATGCACACGACTATAACGGGAGTCTACTGGATTTCTATTGATTTTTATTCCCAAATAAATCCCCAGAAACTGCCATACCCCTTTTATCACCACAATTATATACCATAATATACCATATATATACCATAATACCATATTTCTGGTAAAAATCATGAAAATGATAGTTATTCACTCAACCTCTCAATTTAATTACAATTTCCACAATTAAAAAGTTTGGAATTAAAATCTACATTTTTATTATTTTTAGCCCCAAACCCGTGACGGCAATTCCCAGAGTGTTCCCCATAATTTTTATCAAAAATTTCCCCGAAAATTTCCGAGATTTCCTACAAAAAAAAAAAAGGGAACCCCGGCCCTTTACTCGACCTGTTATTACCCCAATAATTTTTTAACACAGAAGTATTGATTCTCGGCAATGGAAAATGAGGAATAAAAAAATCGGAGAAATGATACTGCCATATAATTTTTTATAGGGACTTGAGAGTCATAACTCGTCGATTTTGGTGGAGAGATCCCCAGGAGTTGCTCTCTTATTCCTCGAAAGGGCGGAGAGGGACAGCAGGCGTTGAGTTATACGACGATGGGGTCGCGCCTTTCTACTCCCGTCGCGACGTAAAAGTGTATTATAGGCTATGAAAGAAATGAGGGGCAGGCTGGGCCAAGGGTGGTCCAAGGGTGGCCCAAGGGTGGCTACAATTTGGCGTTGGCTGTGTAATTTGTTCGCGTTACGTTGCGTGGAGAATTAAGGACTGTACCCTTCATATTTTCATCCCCCTCTTGTTCAACCACGTCTTCTATTCTGTGAGAAAATCCAGGGTTAAAAAATACCCCTGTTCCAGTGCCCCTCTTATAACGCCATAAACTATTTCTCGGTTCAAAGCTGACGCGTTAAATTACTCAATTTATGGAAGTCGTTTCGGGACGCAATTCGCTGGAATTTTGATGGATGGGATTGGGGTGAAAAGGATTGAATCATACGAGAACAGAAGACTGAGGGGATTTTCTTTGCATGCAGTATTGAAATCACTGCAATGTTAACAAAATCTTGTCTAGCATTTCCTGCTTCCGAAGTTTTAATCACATCATTCAAAATTTATTCCATTCTCAATAATTATGGCAAAGACAATGCTCTCCGATTCCTTCATTTTCGGATTAATTAATTAATGTTTCCATAATGTTTAACTAAATTACCGATTAAATAACGAATAGTCTCCAATCCCTGCACTTTCAACTAACCCCGAGTAAGGACTGTTGAAAATTCCTTAATTAATCAGCCATTTTTTTAATGTTAAAAGAATTTGACTTGAGTTAAATGTTTAATTTCCACTTCGACTGTAAAATTCACGATTTCATTGAGAATTCAGATGACATTGTTAATGGACTTTCAATAAATTTCTGCTCCTCCTCGCAGGATAGACCCCGAGCAATCAATTACATTGTCTAAATAAAAACAAATGGCAGTATAGCAATCTCGTTAGAATTGTCCAGAATGCAAGGAGTACCGAGAATAGTCCTCATTACGATCTCGACTGTTTGAAAATTACGTAAGTAACAAGCGATACGCCTGAGGATTACGGGATGAGTATCGTTTCCCTGACTCCCGGTGCACGGCTGACTCAACATTGCCCTTTTCCCCTTTTTCACGATATCATCCGTAAACTGGGCATTTCAGCAACCCATACCCAATTTCCTACTCCAAGGTACTTTCCATCCTCTCCATCCATTCTTCCATTCCCTCGAATCGCTCCCTTCGCCATTCCTTTTCCGAGAATTGCGCAAAACTTCCTTCAACTCGCACCCCGAATCCAGGATGTGCTCTTTTATTTTTGGCAAAACTTGTCGGCAAACGTCGACAAGTTTTTGCAAAAGACTTTGCTGGGGCTTTGAGACCCCCAGAGAGGGGAAAACGATGACGTCTCACATCTCGGGTATTCAGTCGAGACCTCAGGAACGTCAAACGCGCGGCCTTGCGCCTCCCAGAGATTCTCGGCGAGTCTCTCGAGAATGCTTTCACCATTTCCGTGGATATATCAACCCCCATCGCCACCTATTTTTCCTCTACCTTATTCATACCCTTTTTGCATCTCGTACAGCTACACTTTCTCCACCTTTTTTCCCCCTTTTTTATCCCGCATTTCTCGCTGCGGACTTTGAATAAATTTACAAACGTCTCATTTCGGGGGATTGTCCTTTGGAGTTGTCCATGAAGAGAGCGAGTAACTTGGACGATTACGGATGCACTCCATTTTGGAACACTACAATTGAACATTCAACTGGAAAAATTTTAATTTTTTTACCACAATGTGGAATTCCGGGGAATTATTCATTGACGATTGAGCGAATTTCCTGATTATTCAAATGATCCTAAATTTTCGTTTGGCTGTTTTTCTAGTACTTTCTTTGAACTGTTCTCTTCGTATAAGGAGGACTCTGATTCCTATAAATGATGAACCAAGCTTGAAGGATTAAACAACCTAATCAACTAGGATAATCCACGTAAAATCTGCCCACTAGTTTTCCCGTGAACTCTGAACAAAGAAAGCGCAGAGGATTTATTAAATGCAAGCTAAAATATAGATGATGTCGGGGAAGAAGTTGGAAAAAAAATTGGTCAGGGGGTTATTGTCACACGAGTCACGGTGACGAGTAAACCCGAGGGATTTGATAAAACGTAGGGGTAAAGGAGGGCATCAAAATAAACCGTAGTTCCGCATATATATGAAGTAACATTGAACGTGGGGTTCGTACCGCAATTTGAAGAAGTACCGATGGAAGATCTTTGATGGAGTAATCGCGTCCGAGATTTCACGATCGTTTCGTGGGTATATGGTGGTCACGGATAAAATTGATGATCTATTATTTAGGGTAGCAATTTGCAGGACCAAAGATTGAGGACTAGCATTTTTGTTATGAGGGTTATCTAATGCCAAGTGACAAGTCCAAGTTAAAGTATTCCTCCGGGAGGTTCAGATACGTCGGGCATGTGTTCACGGAAATTTTATTTGGGTCTTCTTTTTCACCGAGTTTAGCCGAGAAGCGATCGACTCGACGTAGTTCCACATATGTGCACCTGAATCGCAAATTTATGCATCGAAACTTGACGAGCTATTCCCCAGAGTCTCTCCAATTTATCAGTGCACTTTTTTTATTCCGTGTTATCACGTATCGCTGGATTTTTATGGGCCTCCATTCGTCATGGAGAGTTATTACTATCATCGGGAAATTTATTAATGATTGTTTTTTTTTTGTTCATTCATATCAGCGAGAGATGAACATAGGTGGAGGCATTTTATTCATAATTTCAGGGAGCTGCGATATATGGGATGAGTCGACACTATTTTGGGGGGAGGCTTTTTAAATAATTCTGGAATCCCAGTGGAATTTTCATCGGGAGCTTTTTTTAGGTGACACATTGGGGCGCAAAAAAATTATTCATGGATATTTCGCTATCTCACATTGGCGGGACATTTTTGGGGAATATTCCTCTGCGGGATAAATTTTTATGCGGATATTTCTTAAGACTTGTTAATTAGAGAAATTTTTTCAGCTCTGGATTATGCATTGCTATCTGCATAATTATCCATTGCCGTCATTTTTTCATAAAATTGTAAATAAAATTGGGAAATAAAATTGCATAATTGATTTCTCCTAAATAAAAATCGATGCACATAAAATTTTAATTCTTTGCCAACAGTAAACCGGTTTCTCTTGGGAAATTGTCTTATTGATGCCAGTTAATTAAATTTCTTACGGAAATATGATTAAAAAAATGTGGATGACGATCAATTCCGTCAATTTATTAGACACGACTCCCTTTCCCAGAGATTTCAATAATACTTGAGTGCCACCTCGCCCCACAAATTAGCACTTTCCAACAAGATCGTGAGTATCCCCAATTTGATAATCAGAAATTTACAATTCAAGTGCGTGGATGAAACCCATTGTAACACCGAGACACGACACTCTGTGTAATCGAATGTACATTTGAATTGGTTATGAATCTTGAAACTGTAACCACGCCTCCTCCAACTTCACCGAGGGGTCGGTGGTTGATGCCTTGAGAGTGTAATCTCATATTTGCACCGAGCGAATGTATCATTTGTCACTTGCCATCCACCAGAAAAAAGAGAAAACAAGATCATAAGAAAAAAAATGAGATGAAGAAAGGAAAAAGTCAATTTGTATTCCAAAGTGAATGCTGGGGGAAAATAACAAGTGCCATGGATCAAGTTTTGTCAATCTTTTTACAGAGACAAGACAAAGGAATATGGATTTTGGTTGGAGATGGAGATGATATCGAAACTTGGGGTTGGTCTCCGATTGCTTGTATTTGATATCCAAAAGAAACGAGTGATCGCGGGGAGATATTCCAACTGGGGAGTTTCACTATCTCATACCTCTAATCTGTAAATCGAGGAGAAAATTGGAAAAGTTGAGAAGGCAAACGGCGAATGCTGGTGCATTATAGGTTCAACACAGTCCTATCATTCTTCTCTCAAAAGCTAGCCGACATTTTTCACTTAACCGGCTCACCCAAAATCCACGGACATTTACCGGATATCCCAGTGGACAACTTGAATGCTTTTTTTTTATTTCGCTCGATGTGACTTATCGAATGTGACAATCAAGGGGCAATAAGTGTCCCGCGTACTAGTTCGAATGTACTATTTTTACGAATTGTTTCGAAATGAAGGCGAAGGGTATAAAATCCTCTCGATGGAAAACAGAAAGTTCAGAAATAGACTGCTAGAAAAAAATTTAATGTTCGTGGACAATTGACGAGTGATTTTCACGGGAGTAACGTGGAATTCAATTTGGAACAGATAAAAAAACGAAATTTCCGATTTTCTAGCTGGCATACTGACACCGAGGAAAATTCCAGAAATAATCATACGGGAAATGTGACGCTTATTCTCATAATGAAGTTTAATTCATTAACTTGAATTTCTGTCTTAACTTTTTTGATTTTTGATAATTTTTTAATTTGGTAATGGATGAATTGGTACAGAGATCATCTCCTGGATGGAGTACGATGTTCTTCCCGAGATCATCTTCTATTTCGAGATACCGAGAACAAAGGAGATGGGGAAATGAAGCAGAATGTCGATAACAAGAACCTGAAGACGTTGAAGAAGCTCATTCGGTAATTAGGTCACAATTAGTTTCGCTGGCTCACCTTCTTCGAGAATACAATGGCGCTTTTATTGCAAGTATTTTGGGAATTCGTTGCAACGGGTAGAACATAATTAATTGACTATTCTGTTGTACTTTTGTGAAGGAGAAAATTTTGCAGTGGAAGGAAATTTGCGAGGGCCCCAGGCTCTACTTGAAATGTCATTGTTCATTATCTTGAGGAGTCAAGGCAGAAGAAAATCGTTACGTTGTTGTTGATAAAGTGGAATGTGCCGATGAAACATTCCTAACTTATGCATAATGAAAAAATACATTCTGACAATTCCGTATGATGAAAAAATGTGAGAATACTTAATACCCCAGGTTGACGATTTCCAAAGCTAATATACGCGTGGCAAACCAGAAGAGAGAACATCTGGCCGAGTGAATTTCTAGGGATCTCTGTCCAATAAGATTACGTTTAGTTGAACTTCTTCAGTACAATATAACGGAGGGGTGGTAAGGTTCGTAAATTTGCATTATTACATATTCATGAATTCAATGGAGAAGTTTCTAGAAGCCAGGGTTATTCTTCTTGGAGCATGTCAATCAGTCCAAGCTCACCATCCCAAAGGATCTAGATTTTTTTCTTTCCAAGACCTAGAGTGATTCGCTGAGAATATTAAAGACATTAATTCGAGAATTTTTGGGTGATGGGATTTTGCGTGGAATTTAATAAACCACTGGTTAGTCCGATCAAGGTGGCTTTGCCATGATAATTTGGGGAAAGAGTTAAAGTAATTGAGGGCCATGGACTTTGATTAGCCAGGTGTAATGGCTTTTACTAAATACAATCGAAGCCGCACTGTACATTGGTACCTTAACAACGGGTACATATATAAGTAATAAATTTACAGCGGGATTCGGCTGTGTGGTGAGCACTGGGTACTCCCTGTCACAACTCATAATCAACAGCATTAACCAGGCGACACGTAACAACAGGATATCAACGACCCTATGCATTCCAATAATACGAACCAGACTGGACTAACGAACACGCGCACGATAACGAGGTGTGGTCTAGTTACAACACCAGTCGAGTTCTGTCATAACGGGCTATCGTTCATTAAATTATTGCAATAAGTACACATTTTCCATTCTTTCCATTTCAATTTACACTAGTTACCAACTCGATTGAGGGATCGAACAACCCTCCAATCTCTATACGCTGAAAAAAAAGAATTGGATTGAATGATTTATTGAATCTTTGGGATCTCAGAGAGAGAATTGATACGATTAATTCGGATAATTGTGATAATTTAATGTAATCAATATTTTTATAATGGTTTTAAGAGAACCGCGGAATTCGTCTGGAAATTAATTTTAGGATTCTAATTTTTTAAATATTCTGGTTGCAATGGGGAATATTTTAAATGTTGCGAACACATTTTATAGATTAATTAATTTGCTAGTGAATAAGAAGGCGAAGGGAATGGAGGAAGAATTTGAATAGACGAAATTCAGATGAAGATGAAGTCGAAGGAATTCAAAGGGAGAAGCTCCAGTTTTCTTTCTTCTTATTGAAAAGAATTTCTACTCCGAGCGAATGTAAAAGTGATGGAAAAAAATAATCAACGTCTTTCATTATATCAAGTCGAATTAGTTTCGCTTGAAGGATTACGGCGAAAGAGAATTTGAGTGCCATCTAGTAGGATCTCTGAACACTTCACGAATGTTTCAGTCGTAAGTACGTTATCATCACTTTCATTGATATACCGATAACTGAAAATTACCGACAATTTCAACAAAATTCAAATGAAAATAAAAAATAAATCACCCCGGAATTTCTAAATTAGATCCAAGCGGGAAAAATAATGAAATTGTCAATTGTCACTTGAATTTTCAAAAGGAAGCCTTTTAATTGAAATCAATGCAGAAAAATTCGTAGAATTTCCATGAATTTCCATTTTTATCTGAAAAATTCAATGGAGTTCTAATTTTTTGCACCGGAAAGACGAAAATTCTACGATTTAAATTACTTTCTGTGAATTTCAAATCAATTGCAGGATGACGTGTAAATTAATTCTGTACTCCTCTCATACAATTCGAATCAGTTACAGTTTATAATGGAACAGCTCGAGTTAACTGATAATGAGGTGTCACACTCGAGAATGAGACACCTCATATGAGTTCAATACGCGATAGTAACTCAAGTAACTCTAGGCCATTTCACACGAAACATTATTACATCGATGTTGGATGCGGAAATGAGGATACCCGATCTCAAGACACTTTTCGCAAACATTTCCAACATTCTCGTCTTACAGAGGGTATCGAGGAGTCTCGGTTGAAGTCTGAAGTAGTTTAAGGGATGTTGCACAGACTTAATGTCAATATTCTGTTTGCGCTTGCCTGTAATCTGCTTCGTCAAATATAAACGCATAACCAAGAGTGAAACCTGCTGATGATGCCCGCAATTTACTTTATTCTAAGTAGTATCGTCGCTCAAATATTAATAACAAACTCAGAACTTTAGCAATTTTTATATTTGAGAAAAACTCCACAAAACTCACAATCATGTTCTCGGCGTGAATTTTTTAAATAATATGCTGTGCAGTTGTGATTGTCTTCGAAGCCGTAAAGTCAGTAACATCACGACTTCAGAAAATTGTATATTTGAAAAAACTCTGCAAGAGCCTTCACATTTATTTTCTCGTCGCCAATTATGATGTAATCGCGTAAGTACTGCAATCGGAATAAATTCGGAATTGTAAGTTAGAATACTGGGTAATTTTTATAAATATCTCCTTTCTTATCTCATCACAATCCTTGGATGAGTAGATCGTCACTTATTGAACACTTTTTTATTATGTAAATATCATTATGAATTTCTTCTGGATCGTTCTTCTAAAATTGAAAACAGTATTACGTGATGTTTTTATCTTTAGTTCTCTTTGGTTTCCCGATGTTCTCGGCCTCTGTCACGGTGTCCGGTAGCTTTATCCCTAAAGTCTCGGGGAAAACCAGGGAAACAACACCAGCAAGTATTCCCATGGTGCCGAAGAGGATTAGAGGAAGAGATGCAACAACTGTCGCCTGAAACAGATCGCCAACTCATGATCCGATTTGTTTTTATGAGTTTCCGTCGATACGTGTTTGTGAGTGATTTAAAAAATGCAGTAAATCTCCTGAGAATTTAAGAATGTCCTGAGGAACGGGTACTCCTTATCAACAATAAAAACTGATTTACCAAAAGTCGAGTTTGAGGAGCCAGAATCGAGCCAATGCGCCCGGTCATACTGCAAATACTGAGTAAAAAGTGTCGGGCCGTTGTGGGGAACATTTCAGTGGTATAAACATAAACAGCAGCGAATGCCATCGTAATACATCCCTTTCCGCCCATATACAGAAGTAGCGGTGCATATGACCATGAATCTTGAATAGAAAAAATAAAAAACATTGTAATCAACGAGAATACCAGCGAAAACAACAGCACGTGAATTGAATCGAAATAGTTCCCCGGTTTGTTTACCTTTCGGAACAAATTGAATAGCTAGACAAAATATTCCACTGAAGAGGAATGAGCCGGACAGAGTGGGTTTTCTTCCAACGTAATCAATCAGCAACCAACTGAGGAAGTAAGCCGGTATTTCTACTAATGATACCAATATAAAGTTCACGTATTTGTCCCCGGCGAATGCCACTGCATTCAGGGACATTCCGTAGTATACGAAGGTATTGGTCAACCAGCAGAGACAACACGCGAGCAGCCTTATGAGCAGTTTTGGCCTCGACAATGCCTCCCGCACTGGCACACTGCTTGATTTAATTTCTGGCTTCTGTAATTCATACATTCATTCATTTTTTTAATACTCACATTTCGGACGCCTCCAAGACAATTTTTCATTTTACTTCCATTTTTTAGAACATATTTATGATTTTTTGAAAATAATTATAATATATGCATAGAAAATATGAATATAACGTTTGTTGAATTGAAATAAAATTTATTTGAAAAATTCTCTGAAGTGAATTTACCTTTTCAGTGTTTGTCGCGTTCAGCTCTTCGTAAATACTTAATGGTATCTGCGTGTTCTCTAAGCCATTCATCTTCGCCATTCGCTTGTACACCTTTTCCACTTCGCTATGCTTTCCCTTCGCTGCTAGCCACCTGACAGACATAATACATATTCATATCACAAAAATCATTTAAAAGACGAATCACCCGACCAGATGGTTTCGTTAACATTTAAAAATCACTAGGTCTTTAAATTCACCTGTTGAATTCGCTCTATTAAAAGTTCTCACAATCAACATTTAATAGGTTCACCGAAATGGCAAGAAATTATAAAATTGGGAATTCCAAATTTCTAAATAAATTCATAAATTCATCGGAAGAGTAAATTATTCCTTACAAAAAATTTAAGTAGGTGGAAAATTTTTTCAGTGATTCGAAAATTATTAAATTCCCCGAATTCCCAGAAAAAGTTGCAAATTTCAATCCTCGGTTTTCGTTGTAAATAAGATTAAGAAATATTTACGCAATGGATTCAGGAACAATGAAGGGCAAAAAGATGGCGAGGAGTCCAGGAGCAAAGATCGCTCTCAAAAGCGGTCTCCAGGACTTCAAGAACATAGCCACAGCCCCCAGATACATTTCTCCCACAGCATACATTCCCCCGATGAAAGTAGCTCCTAACACTCGTTTTTTTCCACCTACCATCTCCATACCTACAATGGTAAAAATTGAGCTTCAACGACAATCGACTTTTTTCATTCTCAGCCAATTCAGAACTCAAAAAAATTATCGCTTCAATAATTACTTGCGTATTCCTAAAATGAACTGATACGTCAATGAGGAACTCTACGCAAATTTCATGTCATTTAATTGTTATTAAAAATGTTATGTTCCAACAGTGTAGGTCAGATCCATCCAATAATTGTTTACGAAGTCAATCAACTGCTCAACGAGCGTTAAATGAGTTCAATTAATCCGCTGATTAGAGATTATCGGTATCTATACGAGCTTATCACACTGTTCACAATGAATTCAGTGAAAGGCCGATTGAGGAAAGATTGAGGGATGTCAAATGGGGTCGCATGTCGATAGAAGTCGAAATGAACGCAATTATCCTATGTAAAGATTGATCCAAACAGCTGCCGAGCAGTAATTACAGTAGCGAATGGATGGATCAGCATGAATGCATTGGTTCACCTATTGGTATCTATTCGTCACTCGAGAATTATCGATTCGATCATTCGTTGATCATACGTTAATTCACTTCTAATGACTTATCTAATGACTGCGAATTCGCCATTTGTCGGGTCGGGGCTTATTTACCTAGGATGAAGCCAGAGCTGTAGATTCCGGCTGCAGCAACGGACATGAGGAATTCCATGCTCATGAACATCCAGTAGTTAACGGAGAAGGACTGGATCAGCCCAAAAATTCCACTTGTGAAGGTTTCTACGACCAGACAAGTCCTTCTTCCATATCTGAGATGAAATTGCACAAGATAATGCAATTACTCTCATGCAAATAATATACACCAAGACGAACAAATTTTTTTTCTGGTAAATAAATCGACGATAAGCAATTCCCAAAACTCTCTGGGTCAAAATAAAAATTTCAATTGTTGTTTCAAATTAATTTGTATGGCAGTAATGAATTTCATTGGCAAAAATATTTTTTTTCTCAGTGTATTATAAGTCCGTAATACAGACTCCTTGAAATTTTTCCAAGAACAGAAACCTTGGCTTTTACTGACAGTACTGAATTTTTATTAGCATAAATATTTCTTATTATGAAATCGCGTACCTGTCCGACAAGTATCCGGCGAACATCAATCCTACTAGTTGTCCAATGTTGTTCACCGTTCCGACCATCGCCAATTTCCATCGATTCTCGTTGCACGTAAAATTCCACTAGATAAAAACCGGAATACAAACTAAAATTTATCGTTCAAGATTGTCCGATCAATCGTCAAGAGCTTAATTAAAATCATTTAAATTCTGTTTTCTCAACATAAATGTGAATTGATGAAATGAAAATTCCACAAAAACGAATAGTCACTGCCAAATCCCTTGGATATTCTAAAATTTCTTGAAAATTAATTATTTAACAATTATTCCATTCGGACAAGTGTTCTATGGAAATGATTAAGAAGATAGACATTTAAGGATATAATTCATGGTGTACCTCGCTGAGGATGGTCTTCTCCAGTGGATCATACACCCAGCTATCGCACTTGACGACCCTCTCCCCGAAGGAATCCTTCGAACACTCTCCAACGACATTATCATTCACTTGGAATCTCTCGCAGCTACCGAACGAACTATCACTCTTCGGCTTGGAGTTGGCAGCCCAGATACTGCTCCAATTTGCGGTTGATGAATTTTCACACTCCGGAATGAGACACCTGATATAAATTCAATACATCACGCCAACTCAAGTATCCCTAAGTAATTTCCCTCAGGGTATTATAACACTTGACGAAGGATGAGGAAATGAGGGAACATGATCTCAGAGAACCTTTGTTCAACATCTCCATCATATTCGTCTCGCAGAGGATTCTGAAGAGCATTGGTTAACGTCTCAAGTACTTCGGAGGAAGCTACATACACTCAATGTCAATATTCCGCTTGCTTACCTGTAGTCTACTTCGCCAGACGTGAATGCATAACCAAGAGTAAATCCCGCCGATAATGCAAGAGGCAAACTCACAGCAATGTACACTATTATCTGGTATTTTCCGATTTTATTCATCTCCGTGAGACCGCGCGTACTAATACCCTCATCTAAGATCGAAACAAGAATATACGTCATCGTATTAAAAAATTAAAGTATATAAACAAATACATGAAACAGTTTCATGAAAGGAGAACACGTCCACCCATATAGAATAACGATCACTCATGTCAGAACGGAGATATGACATGTTTAAACTAAAGGTATCCATATTTTGAAGTAATTGAATTTATTTTGATGACACAATCTTTCGCAGACTATTTTGAAAATACATTTTTACATGTTTTATCAGTATCGATTTCAAAAACTGTACCTTGATATTCTTTGAACTTGGTGGGAGAAGCCATCTCGTCGGTTCCTGTCACCGCCATCTAATACCTCGATAACTCTAGAAATACCGAAAGAAATTACTTCATTACGTACTCCGTAAGAAAACACGTTGAAGTACTTTTTTTCGGAAATAATCTGATGAGAAGTGTGAAGAGATATTACTAATGCCATGCGTGCAACGGAGAGTTAGAAATGATTGTTGGAGATATCTTATCCACGTGGACACTCGTTTTTTCGATCCTCCGCTGATTAAAGCAGTATTCACCGTGGAATTATTATAATTCATTCAAAACTATGCGACACACAGTAATCTTGGTTCATAGCAGCTGCAACTTTTCAACTTAAACTCAATCCTATCGAAGAATTGAGTCTTTCGTTGAAATTAGTACAGCTCTCAGCATCACGAACGCTTATTTAAGCAACTGAGTTTTTTATGAATTCTGGTTTAATGTGGAAATGGGAGCGGCTATTATTTTATTACACTGGTTTAGGGGTTTGTCTGTTTTAATTGCGCAGTTGGTTTAATGATTTTCACTGCTGGTGGAGATGAGAAATTACGTACCGATGGTCCAGATGCGTATCCTCTTCGCCCACTTTTGTACCCACACCATACACTGTCTGTTGACAAAGACAATCTCCGAATGAAGTCTCCTTTCTCTCCACTGGAACGATTTACTCACGCATGATCATGAAATGAAATGCTATGACGCAGAGTGACATTGTCTTTATTGTGGGCTCTCCGGTTTAATTAACCGGCAGGATTAATTGTTCACGCACCGGGGGGTCAGCTCTGATAGGCGCCGATGGTCAATGTCTTCATGAACCGTGAGATAAAATTTTTGAAATTCTCGGGTGAGCGGTACGAGTGATAAATAATTATGAGTTCGGGGAGCTTATTTATGGGCTGTTTAGGGAGCATCGTCTGGGTTTGTTCAGGCGGTTTATCTTTTCTGTTATCGAATGATTTCCTCGAAAGCGAAGATGGAGTGGACAATTTGCGGATAAGCACGGGTCACGGTCATGGGATAAAAAATATGGGAAAGTTATCCCTGAATTATGGAAGGTGTTTTGAAACTCTTGTAGGAAATTCAATAACAATATTTCCGAATCCAGCGAATTTCTCAATATTTCAGACAACTTTTATTTTTTGAAAATGGTAATGTAATTTATTTATTAACTCGTTAATGAAAATTCCCAGATTTCGATTTGTGCCTCGAAAATTCATAAATTCAAAAACCAAATAAAAATATGTGATGTCAGAAATTATGTTTTCCCGGAATTTTATCGTGTCACACTCAGACAAGAGAATTCCCAAGAGTGATAACTATATTATCAATGAAAAATAATCATTAAATTACTAAACAGTCAATCAATGCTAAATAAAACCTTGTACGAATTGCACCAATGAAAAAAACATGAAACCAGTAGAATATTCTATTACCTCAATAACCAAGTCAAGTCGATTGAAGCCTGTCCCCGTTTTAGGAATTTTCAAATTCTTCTTTCATATTTTACATTTCATAAAATATTCACAACTGTCAAATTTATTCAAATAGCTCTAATCTTTCCTTTAAATTCAACCTCCAACCGATGTAGCCTTGAGACGTAGAATAAATGTACAACTTATTATTCCCTTCTTAATTATTTATTGGTATATTAATTGACACATTCTGAATTTGCCAGTTTTTGGAAACGCGAAAATTAATAACGCGAATATTTCAAGTTGAATGATCGTCGTGTAAATTTGCAAAAACAATTATGCAGAAATTCCTGATTATTTAATTCATAAACTTACCTGATCATTCAAAAAATGCTGAAGTGAGCAAAAATTTCCAATTATATCACCGTTATCGAAGAAGTTGCCTCGCTGTTCATTAACTCCTGAATAGAGTACAAGACACCATACATTAAAAAATTGTTCACTTACTCAATGATAACTGAAATATCTCCACCCTTGATTTTCATAGCAATAAACCCTATATGGCCTGCACGTTTTATAACAACAATTACAATGAGAAAATCGATAAGTTCATGTCTATAAAGAATGGCATTTATTTAAACGGCCAATGACCCCCGATGGTTTATCGATCCGTCACTTGTCGGATTAATCTCGAATCGACACTTTGTACACATGACTCCGACAATTGCACGAGATAAACACATGTTTACAATATTTTCTGACCATACGATTTGCTTTCCCTTTTCCAATTTTTTGGACGCCAACTTGGGAGGGCGCCACGGCGTCCCAACGCCCGTTAATTACAACAAAAACTGATCATCTCACTCCGAATGAATATCACTCTAGGACTAGCGAATTGAACTGAAAAATTGCACGGAGTAATAAATTGTACCGTAAATAATAAATTTAAAAGCCCGACCAATTAGTGCTCACGGCTCCGGACTTTTCGATTGGATGGCGCCAGCTGATTTCCCCCACCCATCAGCTGTCTGACAATAAAATGTCAGGAGAGACGGAGACAGCGACAAACAGTTGGCGAAGGGAAATCGACTCCGATTACCTCGATAATGCTGCGAGTGGAGTGTGAAATAATCGAGCGACTGATAATTATTATTCCGAAGGACTCGACTGAAGGAAAAGAACGTGGAAAACCACGTGGTTATTATGCGCATTTTTATTGAATCAACACGGAATTCTCGGAGCAGGCACGAAGTCGCTGGAATGACACCGTGATTGTAACGTGCGCAATCGTGTATGTTTTATCAACATTTTGTGGAATAAATGTGCATTGAAGTATTGGAGTGAGAATTTCAAGGAGTTCTTGGGTTCCAGAGCACTGGGAATGCAGTACCATTTTGGAGCAGAATGGACATCGATGAAATAACGTTCAATCCGTTCTTTCTCGTGTTGAGGGTTAGTCAAACAATCAGTAATTTCGTCATTAGTTAATGAGAAATGCACGTGATCAGGTGATTAGATACTATGGGAGTAAGTGCTGGGAAAATGTCGAGGAGTTTCTGCGAGGGTGAATCTCTGGAAAATGAAGCTTTGATATTTTGTTGTGAATGAGAATAGCAAAACCAGGATAAAAACATTTCGATGGAATCTGCTAGTTTGTGGAGATGTTTGATTTCTGATTACAGGATAAATTCAGACGGAAATATGATCTTGCTGTATCCAAGTGTTGGGCCATTTGTGTGCCCTGCAGTGATTTCGTCAAGGATCTCACAATAACAGAGGAATTTGTCGGTGGGTTGAGCTCTCGAGATCTTTACGAAAGATTCGCCCAGTTAGATCATCTCATTTTACTAATTTATTTGAATTATATTCTATGATTAATTACAGATGATCACATTCTGAAGCCTGTCAGCAAGTTGCCATATCACTACGTATCCACGGACAGCGATGGCTCTCGAATGTACAAATTTGAGGACACGAGAATTCGTCTGGTCCAGCGAAATGGGGAATCTGTGCATCCAGATCAGTACAGAGTAAAGATTCTCAGTGTCGAGAGGGGGTATAACAGTGATTTCCAAATGTACAATATACTCATTACTGATAATGTGATGGACCTCAAGTATTTGAGTGCTCGCAGACCTGTTGGAGTCAAAATGAAATTGAATCGGAGTGTCAATTGTTACAAAGAGTAAGTTGAAATATTCAATCCTAATACCCCGACAAGTTAATTTACTTTTCTGTCAATTAGTCATTGATTTTAAATATATTTCCCTCATCGTCAGTAATTGTCATAGCGATATCCTTTATTACTTCCAGAGCATTTGATTTTCTCCACGAGATAGCCCTACAGGGCCGGCTGTCTCTGCTGGACTTGAAATCCGACGTGGAGAAGATTGACCTGACTGATTTCCACTCAGCCGAGGAGCTTCGCAATGTCCTGCAGGATTGGATTCGTCGGCATTGGGCGCGCACAATGCGCCTCTTCCCTCTAGATATTCAGCGTGATGCACGTTTTCAGAAGCTCCTGAGCACCTCCCTGGAGATTTTTATAATGCACTACCTACACGATCGAATATACGTGCTATTGACAAATGCTCTAGACCAGGACGACCAGCGAATAAAACGGAAGATAGATCACTTGCTGGACGTAGGGGTGACACCAGATCAGTTGGGTGTGAAGGAGGCCCTCTCGATTTCTTTGCCCTCGGCAATTGTGGAGATGGCAACATTGGACGCACGTCAGAGTCCCCTGGAGAAGCTGTCATGTCTCAAGACCACCCTCGACCTCATCGTCGCTGAAGTTAAAGGCGCCTTGGCTGATGTGCAGACTAGAAACGAGTGCTATGAGGAGAATGACCTCATCGAAGCCAGAAAAACTATAAAAATCGTACCCACTGACGACCTCATTCCCCTCCTGATATACGTAATCGTTAAATCACGACCACGACGACTCATCACTGATCTTCACTACATCCAGAATTTTTTGTGGTCTGTCTCACCCTATGACGGATTATCCTATGCCATGGTCACCTTCAAAGCTGCCATATGTACACTGCAAGACATTAATGTTACGAGATTACCCAGGAGAAGCAGCAAAGTCAGGATTGAATTACCCATTAATGAAGTTCTTGATGTTGTTACTAAGACTGAGCCTGATGTCACGCCAATTGATCGACAGGTGCGGGAACTGGCTGTGATGCTGGAGGAATGTACAAAGAGTGAACAGGCAACCAAACTCGATGATAATGCATCCTAGGTGGTTACTTCGTCATTCAGGGGAATTGCTCTGGTCTCTTTAAATCTTGATGGCTGTCGGAATGATTGTATTTGTCTCACAAAATCTGCTAAGTAATTATCAAAATTTTTTTGTCTAGTTATTCGTTCCGACAGCCCGGGACTTTTAAAATCCACAGCAGTTTTTACCCAACGAATTATTGCTCATATCTCTAGTACAAATATTGATTATTCTTTATTTTTTGAATTTTTGTGAGGATTGGGAGAGGTGGTTAAAGGAGTTGGAAATTTGGTGTCGTGCCAAAAATATTCAGTATATTATGTACATTTATCTTCTATTGACGAAGATATTGGTCATTTTGTGTCCAAAGGCCTTACAGAGGTCTGGGAGATTTAAACTTAAAATATACAGTCTTTTAGTAATCGTTGTTAATATCTCATTGGTTTTTCTGTATGGATCATTAAGAGTAGTTTGTACTTTCTAAAAACCTTGGACGTGATTGAAATTTAAAAGTAAACCTTAATTCGTGGGATTATGATTGATGCGAGTCTCGCAGAAGATTACCATCCTTATCTTTTACACGAATTCTACCATTGGAGTAGCGAGTTTCTTGAGTGCCATCTGGGTATACGTACTTCACTGTCCCATCAGGGTATTCTCGTCTCTGAAAAATTAGAAGAGAAATGATTAATTCATTCATTGAGACACTTCTACTGTTTTTCCAAGAATTTTTCACGCGTAACAGATCTCAAGATATTTTCATGATAATTTGTAAAAAAAAATAAATAATTGGATGAGGATTCACCTTATGGTCTTTCGTGTGAACCTCGCGTTGTCCATTGGGAAGGGACAGGATCTTCTCGCCGTTGGGAAAGGTCTCAGCGACAGTGCCATCAGGCAAGACCCACTTCTCGACTCCATCAGGCTGCATCAGTCGAATGGATCCGTCGGGAAAGGAGACCTCAATGACCCCATCAGTGGTTCTTCTCTCCTCTTGGCCATCCGGGAACTCAAGAATCTCAAACCCATCGGGATAAGTAGTGTGCCAGGTCTTGGTAGCAGCATAAAAATATTTGATGCATCCCTCCTCAGTGGTCTCTCTGACATCTCCATTGTAATAAATCATCTTCGTGATGTTGCGATCAGGAAAGACCTTCTTGACATTTCCATTAGGATACCAGTACTCAGTGTACCCATCAGGATGAAGAACCTCCCTGACCTGCTGCTTCTGAGGACTAACACCTTGTCCCGAGAGTTCAGATAGCTGACTGATGGAAACAAGGTCCTGTCGAGGTGTCAGGCTATCCACAGGCTTAGGGAGAGGATGCTCGGACTGTTGACGAGGGATCAAGTCAGTCTCACTAGTGTCCACGCCCGCAAATCGCACTCCGGGAGGAGAAATTTGACTCTTCTCCTGTGAGTCAATCTTCCCGAATTCCTGAGTCGTTGAATGGTGGCCACTCAACGAGGATCCTGAACTCTGCAGTCTCGACTCAATTCTCGGATTTAACACCTCCCGAACAAATTGCTGGTACGATCCCCTTGACTCAATATTTTCAGTCGATTTGAGCACACTAGGACTTGTACTAGTCCTAACTCCACCCCCTTCCTTCCCAACAGAAAAATTTCTTGGAACAATCGGAGGCCCAGACAGCACCTCAGTATTCTCTTTTTGCAGCACCTCATCATTCTCAGTTCTCTCCTCACTCTTCTTGATGACATGCCCCTTGAAGCCACTCGCAGCCTCCTTCAGCAGATCCTGGTACATATTCCTTCGTTTCTCTATTTCCTCCTCAGTGGGTATTGCCCTCTGTGAAGTCTCGTAGACAATAACTTTGCCAGTGTCATTGGACGATACTAAATCTTTATCGATATTCAAATTAATTTTTGCAGGAATTTCCGCACCTGATTTAATGAAAATATCATCCTCTGTCAGGGGTTCTGGGGATTTTTTTGGAGCACTCCTCTTACCATCCAATTGCCTATTAATTTGATGAATAGCTTTGGTATTGGACATGGTGCCAGGTCTCTTAAGTCTAGCAGGTCCCCTCTTAGCAGACTGCACCCTCTCCAAATCTTGCCTCAACTTGGTGTTCTCCATCTGAAGAACCCTCATCTGACTTTTCTGCCTAGCCTGGGCCGCCTGCCATCTCTGCTCCTTCTCATTCATCTCATCCCTCAATTCTTCCAATTGTTCCTTCAATACCTGCGCCTCCTGGCGCTCTTGTTTCGTTTGAATGGACTTCTCCCTGGCATCCTTCAGACGACTCTCCAGTGCTGATTTTTCCCTCACAATCCTCTTCTTCTCCTCTTGCAGTGACGTCTCCATTCTGATCCTCTCTTTTTCTAGATTGTCTTCTTTTTCTCTGAGCTCTCTCAATCGTCGACGATGTTCTTCTTCAAGTTTCTCCTTTTCAGCTGCCAACTTCGTATTTTCCCTTCTGAAAATATCTATCTCACGTTCTAGCTCTAGGAGACGAGTCTTTAAAAGCTCAGACTTGAAAATTGTCCCCTCGTCAAGATCTTGGTGATCCCCCGGAGCTCTGGCTGGAGGGATGTCTTCAAGAGATAACTCTTTAACCTTCTCGTTGTAACTCTCCATCGTCTTTCTCACTGCCTCCTGCAGCTCGGAGATGGTATTGTCATCATCATAGTATGTCCCCTCGGAGTCGTTTAACACTGAGTGCTCCTCGTCTGTGCTGTGATCTGTTGAATCTTCGTAATCCTGGAGATTTCGAGGCTGCATAGACCCCAACAGTTTAGGTTTCGAAGGGTACTTCACGTTGGATCGATTATAACTCGATTGATTGGTCTTCATAACATTCTGGGGGAGCTCTCCCTTGAAACTCTCGTGATCTGACGACTCTGACGAAGCCGACTCACTCCAGAGCTTATCTCTATAATTATTCCCATAATTTTCATGACGAGAGTCAGTGGAGATCATCGAAGTGTCAGTCAGTCCTATCGTCTTGTACTCATTGTACTCAGCGAATCTTACATGCATACTAACATTCGTCTCTTTATTATTACCCGGATAGCCCTCAGACTTTTCCTCTAGCGTAGAATCCATCTCTGTGCTGGTGGAGACGTTGGAGTCACTTTCCACATTCTTAAATTCTTCGACATTATTATTATTGTAAAGAAGAATCTGTGCATTGGTCTCTTGGGAGCCCTGAAAATTATCCCCCACAATTTTCTTAATATCCCTCTGGCTGTTGGTGAACGCCAGAGCAGGGGTATTATCCTCTGGAAAGGGTCCAGAATCCCACTGGGATATCACAATGTCCTTCTGCACTACCGTCTCACGAATAGCTCGAATTGGAGATCCCTGTTTTAATTTTGATGGAGATACAGTTTGTGTGCTCAATTTTTGCTTGATGCTCCTGAGCTTCAGAGGTGTTGACTGCTGCATAAAAGCTATGACAGCACTGGAGGTAGAGCAGAAACTGGAGTTTTCAGCTTTTTCCTCTAGGAACTCAAACATTTTGGTCTCGAGTTTCGAAGAGTCAAGGTCTGAGGGATTAGAATCGTCCCCAGACTTAATTGTTCTCACTGTAGTGCTCTCGGTGGGTCTTGGAGGTTTTGGTGGTGAGGGGACAGCTGCAGACAACGATTTACTTCTTACCTTCTTTTGCGGGGGTGGAACGGCCTTGAGATTCAGCTTCTGAGGTACTGGGGGAATTGAGGGGGCACTTCTCCGAGATGTGTGAGCCCTTGAGGACTTTGGAGTGTCTTTATTCTTCCCACTGTTTTTGGTGTTCTGGGTGTACCCCATGGCTGACAACGAGGCACTTCTGGGTCTTGTGGATGATCGCAGGTTGCCATTAGGATTGGGCTTAAACCTGGCTAGACCCTCTCCTCTCTTGAGGAAGGGCCTTTTTATTACCTTTTTCTGGTCGTTGTGGGATTCCTCTACTGCTGGTGAGTCCCGCAGTCTCTCCTCTAATAGTGTGTTAAAGTCCTTCTTCGGGGAGGGCACAGGTACATCGTCCATTGTCAGGCATTTTTGGACTGATTTATCCACTGGGAGAGGTTCGACTCCCTCCACGGAGACATTCGAGGACACCGTGGAGCCTCTAGGAGTCTCCACGATCTTCTCTGACTCGTAACCATGGTCCGAGGATGGATTGTGACTCTGAATATTTCTTGGAGAACTGAAGCTGGATAATCCACTACTGGAGGAGGTCAGTCGCAGAGCTGGGACACTTAGCTGCAACAGCGGACGATCCTCCAAGTCTGAAGCTCTCTCAGATGTTGTCGACCTTGTCACCATTGGGGATGAGCAACGAGACAAATCAGATGATCTCGAGTCGTTCAGATGCTTCACTGGGGAATGAACTACCTTTCTGCAATCGTTAGACTGTTTCACCGGGGAATGAATGACTTTTCCTGTGGATGTGGAAAGCTGATCGAGAATACTGTCGTCGGAAATCATATCTTTCAGTCCCAGAGCCTCGAACATACGTTCTTGCTCGATCGTCAGCTGTTCTCGCTGCTCGTGCTGCTGCTGCAGCAGCTTCTCCTGCTGCTCCAACTGCCATTTTCGAAGCTCTTGGAGACGTTCGATTATTGACGCTTCTAGATCCATTTTTTCAAAGAGAATTCCAGGAGAAAATACAGTTGTCGAAAACTTCACTTTGTTGAATGATTCGTGATGATTGCTGCTACAATTCAGCTGTTGATACTTCGGTAGTCGCTTTTCAATGGGTTTCAATCACAAGGAGCCGTTATTTGGTTCAAACTGACAACAAGTTGTTTCTGGGAGACCGTTTTTAACTGGGCGGCCAAGGCGACGGAGTTGTGGAACTATTTTGCGCGCCAAATGTCTAGGGAATTAGAGAAATCGATAGCAGCGCCGCCAAATTCACGATCGATAACCTGGAAATTTCAGGAATTGTCGGCTGTCGGGATGCGGGCATTCATCAGTCGTCTTACCAACAGAAAACAAAACTGAGAAACGCGTAAAAAATATTTTGGTTACTCAAAACGCCGTAAGATCAGTCATTGCAGCGAGAAAAACGCAATTAGCAATTATTTATTTGGCTTCCTATATAAAAATAATTTTCATTAAAAATTTCTATTCAATAGAACTGAAAGTCTGAAATATTATTTCAAGTTGTATATAAATATAATAGAAGGGAATTTCCTTGACAACAATTTGGCGGATATTAATTCATAAAATAAATCATCAGTGGGATCTATTCGGTACAACTTTTTCAAAATAATTTTTTTAGAGAATTATTTTGAAACACCAGGTCAGGGCGAATAATTGGAATTGAACTTTTGAATTTTTCGATCGAGTGGAATTGACAGCTGAGTCATCGTTTCGCCGACAATTGTGGGAATTGACTTTGATTTCCTTTTCTATTTAGTTAAAATAAGAATCTCAATTATTCCAGTTATGATAATAGAAATAATTCGACGGAACCATAGAACACACGTCCATCAACCCCCATAAATAAACGGTCCCCGCATTCTCTGGGTCCGGATCTTGCCACATGAGCGCATGAAATATGGCTAAAACCGGTAGTCCATTATGCCCGAAAAAAGAGACCGTTACAAAAGAAGTGGGAAAGGTTTTGAGACCGGAGAAGAAGTCACGAGGCGGAGTCTCCACGGCCTCTCCAATGAGCTCCACCACCTCATCCCCAATGAAAATCCCGTGGTCCAAATATGGAGGCGAACTCCATCCTCAAATCCTCGCATCTGAATTTCAAAAATTTCAATCAACCTCAAAGAAACTAAACTTTTACGTGAAATACACTGCGAGAAAATTGCAATTGAAATTTCAATTGAACTGACGTACGTTCAATGCGATGAAAATACGAAAAATTCGTCACTGACGAATCCATTAATTTCTTAAATATCCAAAGAATTATTAATTAACGGGCGAATTCAGACAATAAATTCTCTGAACTCGGACGCTTCTGAAAAGTGAATTGCATTAGATGTTCAATATTCGCGACGAGTCTGAAAATTCAAGGTTTCATTGAAAACCCACTGATCATTTAACATGAACAATCTGATTTCCTTCTCCAAATACACCTGTTGAGACCCAGCAGAACTGGAAAATCCGCCAAAAAAACTATCCGCCAGATCCCATGGGTTTCAGTCAAAGGCCGAGGGATTATCGAATACTCCATCCTCTCCTATCTCTTTCCCCGTGAATTCCGCCGTTCCTCTCTCGCCTAATCCTCGCCAAAGGCTGTGCCATAAAATGACCCGAAAAGTGTGCGTCAAACGAGTGAAGAAAAAAAAAAAAAATTCCCTCCATCTCCAATCCACTTTGGGTCACGCTGAACCAATGCATCAGCGTTGTCCACTACCTCCAGAGAATCTTCCACCATAAAAACCAAAACTTTCCAAAAGGTACCTGGATAACAACGAGGGGTAAAAACCAAGCGTTCCACAACCCCCGTCCATATCCCAGTTGTAAAATTAATATTGTTTAAATGCGGTTTGAAAAGGCTCCGTGTTTGCACGATTCTCCTGGATTCGAGAGGCAAAATAGAGTGAGAAAGATGAAGGGATGCATGACCGTTATAAAAACGACCGAAAACGTTGCTGTGGAAACTTGGGACAGACTTAATCTCTCTTTTTTTTTCCATCTTATTTGCTTTCTGCCTAGGTCTTGTTCCCTGTCTCCATGATTTTTTAACCCCCTCCCCTCATGCCCCATTGCTCACGCACTTGATACGTGTTTAACCGAGATAATATTCAGACTTCCTGCTGAAATCATAACTCGGTTATTTTCTGGTGAGAGATAACAGACAACTCTTGATTTGATACTAATGCAAATATCAAATATCAGGTTGTAAAATAGTGGAATTAAATTTGAGGCAGTTTTGGAGGAATCGGGGGAGTCGGGGAAGCTTCATGAGTTGATTAGTTGATGGGACTTTGGGGAATCCTTTCGGCGAGTTTCTCGGGGTCGTTGACACACTTGGTGCTCTCGGTAACCAACTTGTGGCGTTTAGTTACTAATTTTATGTAGAGTTATGATGGAAAATTGCTGTTCGGGGGTTGCTGCATCCCTTCGGCGTGGTTATCGTGGCAAGTTATCTGTCTGGGGTGAGAAACATCCTGGGAACATTGTGATAAGGGAGATATTGCAACGGTCAAAAGTTTTTTTTAAACTCTCTTAAGAGAGAATAATCGATAGTAATTCTCGATAGTCAATAAAAATTACAAATTTGTTTCTCAACATTTTTACGCATTTCGATATTTTTACACAGGCTTTCCTAAAACTTCCTAAATTACTATTATCCTCGATTATTGAATAGGACTTAAAGGAAAAATAATCGACTCATGACTCATTAATTTTTCTATTGACTTTCAGTTTTATCTCTAAATGCTTCTGAAGAAAAAAACAAATTTTTAATTTCACACTAGAAATTCTGGTCGCGCTATACGTTTCCACCAGGTTCACATAAATTCTCACAGATTTTTATCTCAACGCGTTAAAAAATGGCGCGAAAACTGAATCGTTAAAAAGGATCGATGTAAATCCCCAGAGAAGAGTTCCACGAAGGTAAGTAAAATGATCAGTCATCAGAGCTCGTCAATCCCAACTTCATCGCCAAGTTCATCGTTCTGAGAAACCCTGGAACCGAAATAACTACGAGCATTAAAAAAAAATTGGAGGAACTTATTTTATAACGATCCAACAAATCCCCCGGGATTCCTTTTCTTCCGTGTATGCAGTGTTTTATTCGATTGCCACCCGCTGCGTGGAGAACATATAACGGATTACAAAAAACAAGACGGGAATAAAAAATTGCATGAGAACGTAGCGTCGAATTTCAAAGAAGTTCATCATGTCGAATCGTGCAATGGTCGGAGCTGGTGAAAGAGAAAAAAAAAATAGGGAATGATCAAACGAGAGGAAATGAGACAGAGGGTACGTGCGCTCGTGTAAAAGCGCACACGATGTGGTGTGTATGTATGTTGGCTTTTATTGATGGTCGTAAAAAAATAAAAATCGAAAACACCTTTACAGGCTGATCATTAAAGCCGTCCGGAGAGTCGCTCCAACGAACTAAGATGTCTGCCAATTAATGTCCAACGCTCTAGCCCTGCGGGCATTTTTCAGATGCGCTTTGAAACTCAACGCTCCACCGATATATACCTATCACTAACTTTTTATCGCTTTGAATAAAAACGAATATCTATACTTTTTTGTTAACCGAGGGCAAGTCGGTGCTTTTGAGCGCGGGAACATCAAAATGATGACAGTTATTTCCACGAAAAAAGCCATTCTATCGTTTTTATGTATTAAATTGCCATTTCTCGCTGGATATTTCTGGAAATTTCACTCACAATTGTGTCATTTGAATTTTTCATTCCATCCATTTGGATTTAAGTTCAATTGAGATTGTTTACGTGAATTATCTACTAAACTTCATTCCGACATTTATTTTTAAGGATTTTCAAGATTTAATGAACCGGAATATCGAGAATTATTTGAGTATTCAAGAAATTAATTAAATTGTTTGTTTTTTTTTTTGGTTGAATATTTCAAGTGCAATTTTGTAGCGGTAGTTGAGGGATAATTTACGAAGAGATCTGATTTTGTTGCATTTTTTATCAGGGTTATACGGTAAAATTCATATTTCGAAAAATATATTGAAAATAGCGGGTAATTGTCATTATTTCATGTGATGTGAATTCGCTGGAATGGATTTAGTGAAGAAAATGGGATGAAGTATTGACGGATTAAGGTTGTAAAAATGAGTCAATATTGATGACAAACAGAATGATGAAGAGAAAAGTGGAGTGAGATGATTACTCGGCATAATTCGATGGTAAAAGTCAGGGCGAATTAACAGTAGCCGGTTAACAATGTTTCATGATTGCGGCAATTGGGCGAGTGGTAAAGCCCATGGGTAGACAATTAATATGTGTAATTGTTGGAAGGATTTGGGCAGCATACGAACAAACTAGATGATTTTTACAGGTCAATAAATGTTTATGTTCATGAGACTCTGTAACCCTTCACCCGTGATGATACCAGTGGACTTTGGAAATTGACCGCTTGAAAATGACGCCAAAGAGTTATGGGGGCTTAAGAAAAATTCCTAGATTGAAATATAGTACTATTTAGGCTCTGGGGACATCGTTATGACCCTCATGATGAGCCCCTCATTGCACCACATTTTTACTTCGAAGAACCGGATATCGTTTACAAATTATCTCTCAATTTCTGGGTAATTCTTCTCCCATTTACCGTAAATAAATTGATTTCAGTTATTAATTCATATTTCTCCTTCTATTCCATTCAATTTATTTTTATTTGAATGCATTAAAAAAAAATAATGGAAAAATATCTACTCGAATTTCATTTAAATTTTATCGTATTATCTTTCTGAGATATTTTGATCGAAAAAAGTGAGACGATTCATTTTTTGAATTTTTCTGGACTTCAGTGTAAAATTCTAAGAAAAAATACAAAAAAAAATTCACTGGGATTGTTTAAACTAATTAATAAGTTATTGGATATTTTCATGTTTTCTGTTGTACTTTGTGCTGTACACTTTGAGATAAATATTTACGGATTTTTCAAAAGATTTTGAGCATGAAATTTAGGAACGGATCGGGTATTTTCTGTTAACAAAAATGTTTGGGTCTTTTTGGCCAATAGATTCTGTAATGGTGGAATACCTGGCGTCCCACTACCCCTATAAAACTCTCCTATCGTAAAGGGGTCGAAAGAGTGGGAGACGCCATAGGGTAGTTAGAATGTTTTGTCGGCCGATGTACCCCAAGTGAATTTTCCGAGAATTCATGGTAAACGTGCAGTTATGTTTTGTGTTGAATTTTATGGAAGGCGGGGTGAATGGATGGACAAAAGAATATTTTCTCCTTAAACTTTTAAAAAGTAATAACCTGGCATATTTTATTTCCCCATAATTCAATGATTATCCATTAATCGACAGAGCTTTCCCCAAATTTTAAATGACAGTAATCACAAAATAAAAATGTGCATGAAAGATTTTTTTACTTCTCCTATTTCTCCAGAAAAAATTGAAAATTTCCACAGCAAGGAACTATAAATATCCAGTGTCAATTTTTTTTTCCAAGATTATGAAAATATTTCTCTAGAATTATTCCATTTAATAAGAAAAAAAAAACAGTGACAAACCGTCAAATAATTTAAATACAATGTTCCCTAAATGTAGAATAAACAGAAAAAAATAATTTGTTTAAAAAAGTAATCAACAATTTATCCTGAAATATCCCTTCCAAACAACAAATAAACGACTAATCCGAGGATGCCGGGGAAGGGGGGAGGGGGGGTGTGGCAAATGAGGGAGAAAAATCCTTAAGTGCCAGCAATAATAATGAGTGAAAGGTGAGAATGAAACAGTCAAGAAGGTGACTGCCAGAAAGGTGTAAGAGGGAGAAAGAGAGTAAGAAATTGGTGGCAAAATGTTAAAGTTAAAGTGGCAATTCACAACGGGGGTTAACCCAGAGGTACACTCGCAGTTTTTGGCGGGAGTGGCGAGCATTTACCCCTGGAAGCCAACTCCGAGACTATTTCCATTGAATGGGAAAAATATCGAAGGCACAAAGTCACCGTGTGAAAAACAAAGACAGACTGAGGTAAAGTTTACACCCCAAAAATGCTGTACCTACAGGTACCTCTCTAATTGTTCTATGGTTGGGAAATGGCTTTGACAGTTTGGGTATTTATAAAGAGGTAACTACAATGTGGAGCAATCATTGGGACCGTCGAGCCATTCGAACAAAAGGCCCAAAGGGACACTGGAATTTTTCCAAGGGTGTGTAAACGTGAGGATTTTACCGTTGTATATTTGAAAAGAGAAATATTTCCTCGATGCGTGGGTCGGGGCTATTATTACAATAGGTGAAAGACATCCTAAAGTTTTTAATTAAAACGGTAAAATTTTATTGCCAATGACGCGCTCCACATTTCTCCAGAAAAATCGTTTACTCTCATTCATGGATAGGAGTACCCCCTGGGGGCGGGGGTCTATCATCCCCTGGGACACTTGGAGACATTTTTCAATGGTGTTCCATTTATTCTTTTATTTTACTGAGTACCCATGAATGTTTGGGGGCCTTTTAGGCACTTGTAAATTATCCCACAGCTATTTCACCGGATTAACATTTTATTGCAAAAATCATGGACTTTTTTTATTAACACTGAGGGTGTTAAATAAAGTTAATCGGAAAATTTGACTTTTGATTTTATTTCGGAATTCAATTTTTCGGTCAATCTTCATCTTTATTGTACGCCCTAAACATTTATTCTGACATTTTAATTTAAATCGATACAATTTTCAATATTCAATACTACAATTTTCGATACAAAATTACCGCCAGATCACTCAAATATCACAAAATAATTTTCTCAATTAATTCAAAAGTGCTAATAGTTGCAATATAATTGAATTATGATTTTTCCATCAGTAATTTATTTATCGTTATTGATTTATCACTCAATTTTGATTATCACTTTTGTAAATGAAGATCATCACGAGAAAAATAAATGAATTATTAATAAAAACTCTGATAAAGGTATTAATAAAATAAAAAGGGGAGCTTTTTGTGATTCTGTCATCATAATTTAAAATCATTAATTGCCATAAATTTAGTATTTAATTTTTGAGGGACTTCCTGCTGCTGCTGCGTTAGAGGATCTCTTGGTGGTTTTCCCGGAAAAATCCCTAAAAGCGTGTCGTATTGGCGCGTGGGGGCTGTTTTGACTGGTGGGACTGACAAAGTACTTGGATCCTTCAAAGAGAAGTCAATTTTCGACCACTTTTGGGGATACGAATGACAATCCGCAGGAGTCATTGTGCTCCAACCGCTGGTCCTTCTGCATTGCGCACTGTTGCGCAAATTATGACGGCAATACCCGGAACCTAATGACGACAATGTTCCTCCATTGTTGAAGACTGTCTTCATCCACAAAAAGAAGAAATACATCCTCATGAATTTTCTAAAAAACCCCACAAATGCCGGCGTTATTTATGCACCACAACCCCACGCCCAAAAAAATGGTTTATTATAATCAAATGGAATTTTTTTTTCTGGTCTCCGAACCTTCTCACGAGAAATTGAAATGAATAATTAATTAAATTAAATAGATCCCCCAGTTAAATATTTTTTTTCGAATCAAAAAAGCAATGAAATAATTTAAAATAAATAATAAATAAATTCATTCATTTTAAATGAGCATTTTATTTACGTAAATAAATAAAGTGAATGCAAATGAACATCTCGTATGAAAACTGTGAGAAAGAATTATTAAAACTACAAAGAAATGGCGGAATGATTTTTTCCAAGGTTTTTAGTAATGATAATGATATAAATAAAGAAATGATAAGATTTAGAAAGAATTTCATGTTTCCTTAGTTCAATGTTTTTATCTATAGTGAGATTACGTAAATTTTTTCTCGCAAAACGAGCAAATCCTACTTCGTTCCGATTAATACACTGGGAAAACTGGACTCAAAAAAATTGCGTGATTTCCCGTAATGGAGAAGTGGGAGATGAGACCGCCCCAAAGGCGGAGCGTAACCAACGGAGCGCAGTCCGAAAAGGGTTGAGAATGCGACACGCTTGTCAATATTTTGACACGTACATAAGCCCGAGGATTTCAAAGGATTTGCCATTATACCGAAGATTATCCAGCACTTGTCCTGATTTTCGGAACCTTGCGATGGTGCCAGTCCTGGCAGATGAAAATGAAAATCCACTTCACACAGAAAAAAAAATCATGAATCAAATATATTTTAAACATAAATATAAATATATACGTTATATTTAAAATAATTATATACTATTTGAATTCAGAAATCATTCCATAGACCTGCAATTTATTTCAGAATTTAAAAAATTCCTTCAATTTCCAAAATCATTCATGAAGTTGAATTTCTTCATTTAAACAATAAAAAATATTCATTATTTTTGAGGTGATTTATTCCAGTGCAGAATAGGATTGGGAGAAGTGAGTGGAAAGACGTTTTTTACTTGAGTTTGAATGCCTCGGTAAATGAAAAATGATAGCAGTCATAAATTGCATCAATGAGAAATGAATTTTCAATGGAGGATTAATTTCCATTGAATCTTTTCACAGACACGCAGACTCCAATAAATATCTTCAACATCATGAGGAACTGTTAGATCTCCGACAATCCATAAGATGAACACATCCATCAATTAATTCCACATTCACTCATATTTATAACTTCTGATTCACCTCCGTCAACTGTTGCTTCATGACATTAGAACAAGGTAAATGAAGGATTTCAAAAAGTTTGTCGAGATACTCTCTATAAATCGTTATAAATTATTCTCACTCCCCCTAATACACCCGATAAACCAAGCTCTCAAGTTTTCCTATCAAACACAGGCACAACTGCTTCACTAAATTTCTAATGCTAACAAAACAAAAGGTGCAAACTAATTTATTGGCCATTATTTTCAGAGAAATAAATAAACATTCAATTAAATTACCGCTTCCATATTCCCGAGTAAAATGACCATTAAAAAAACTGCTCTTCAATTTTAATCCAATCTTTCGGAAAATTTTTACAGTTGCATCCGCAATATCAGCCAGTGAACTAAAGTCCTGCGATTTTTTTTTTTAATATTCAGGTAAAATCCGTATGCAAGATTGATATCAGTTCTCGATGAGTTGATAATATCTACTGAAATTTCAATGAAATGTCTAAAGACTTGAGTGCTAATATCACACCGCCACAATGAACACTTCAAAAAAACCCGTCCACCGGAATAGGATTAAAAAATTTAAGATAGCAGCCATGATCGACAATATGTACAAAACAATCACGTCATATATCACCTGCAACGTTTAATATTTATCCTTCACATTTACCCGAAAATCCGTCAACCAATAAGTTGTTCTATCCGATTTACACAATTAGCGCTGGAACAAGCCTCAATTATACCTGGCCCCTTCCCCTACCCCTAACACCAAATATCCCACCCGAAAATCCAAATAAATTCCTCGCCGAAGCGATTGCGACGAAAAATCGTGAAGAAAAAACGATCTTAAAACAATCGTCAAAAGTCAAATCCCTTCAATAAACCCAACTCACATAGATAAACAACATATCCATTTACAATTCAGATCTCAACCCGATTATCCCACCATTACCCGAATTTCCTTAATCATCAACTTCCCTGAGATCAACAAACAACGAAATCCCCTCAAGCAAACAATCCGCCGACTCCCCCCGAATTCTGCGCCCAAATTTCCAAATGATTTAAAAAACTCTAGACTAAACTCGATCCCCGAACAATAACTCTCAACAATATAATTGCAATTAGAACAATCCACCCCTTAATCGATCAACCCGAAAAATCCCATCGAAATACCCAACGAGGAAGGGGCGTGAAGCATCGTAAGCCGTGATGTGTCGGATAATCACGATGCCAAAACATGCTACTAAGGCGCCATTACAGTGTCAGAGTGTTCAAGCCTCTCCCCGATTGGCTGAGTCCAACAGTTGAGTAGTAAGAGTGGGAGTTCGATGCGGCACTGGTAGGCGTTACCCCAACATAGTTCACAAGTCAGTCTGAACAAATTCAAAGACACCGAGACAGTCGTCGGTGAAACATCGTGAAAATCTGACTTACCACTGAGGTGCCTCCGTAAAGCAGAAATAATTAATTCCATTTACCTAAAGCCGATTATTTGAGAGGGAGTTTTCATTTTCTTCCATTTAATCTTGAGGGAGTTCAGTAGGTTGATGACTCAGTGAAGTGGAGAAAAAAGTGTGCAAGCAGAGACAATTCCACCGAGTGAATGATTCTGTCGAATCGACATCTGAATGATGAACTCAGTGCCCTAGCATCATCGATATCAAGTATTTCCGTTTGATGGTCACCATTCAGCTTGAAGCTGATGCGATATGTGGAGATAATTTGAGTGTTCTACGATTGTGATAACGAGAACAAACATTAGGAGTGCGACTGGCGGGCGAGGGACTATCGTGTTTTAAGTTAGATCAGTGTACAAATGACGGAGATAAGCATGGTATCATACTACAATCATCTGTCGGTGTACAGGCAGCAGCAGCAGAATGCCAACTCTCAGCAGTTGGCTCAGCCGAGTCAGCAGCATGTCCAGGTGCATCAGCATGCCCATCAGCAACCAGGTGGTCAGCAGTACTGGCATCCTGGTTATGGGCATCATCAGGCATCATCGGCGCAACAGTATCTCGATCATCCTGATGTATTTGGATGGCACGCGCATGCACATCCTTATTCACATCTTCAGCAGTATCACCAGCAGATGTACCAGTCACAGCAGAATGAACCGACGCCTGCACACCAGACACAGATCAATGGTGTTGGCGATTGGAGTGGCGATGAAGGAAATAATAATGGCGTTGGCACTGGTGAACCCAGTCCACCCATCACCGTCAGTGGAAGTGAAATCAGCAGTCCTGGTACACCTTCTTCACCAACTGGTAATAATAACAATTCAAATGCACCGAATAATAACAGTGCATCGAGTACACCCATGAGGCCCACCCAGCTCAGGAGTCCTTATGAGTGGATTAAGAGGCCGTCTTATCAGCATCAACAAAATCCAGGTAAGATTTCATCTAGGAATTGTCGTTTTTCTTTTAACAGCTCCGCGTGTAGCGCTTCTTTCATTTCGATTTCGTGTAATCATTTTGGGCTTCGAAGGAGCCACTTTCGGGCAATTCTCCATTGAATCGTAACAGCAAAGAGATTACCGATGGCTAGAATAAACTCAATTGTCGTTTCTTGTAGTGAAGAAACAAAATAAATGTCGGGATTCTTTCATTTCCTCGGGGTAAATGTGAAATCCTCTTCAATTGTAATATTTTGATCGACCCGAATGGATTTCGCTAGTTTCATTTATCCTCATCATCCAGCTGATGATGTCATAGGATTCACAGATTAATCCTGGCATTGCGAAGATTTTTCGATTATTTGAAAAAATTCTATTAAACAAATGGCAAATTGGGACGGTTCATTCAACAATGCATGAATAACTCAGTAGAGAATGAACGAAATTCAATTCCAATCGGACGATTCATTTCCGCTACTTCTAGTGGAATAAAGAAAACAACAAATACGAATTATTGGACTTGGATATCTTTGATACGAATGGGAAATTCCGAATTCCCTTCGATCGACCGAAGGGGATTTCAATTTCATTCATGTTACCAAAATATAAACATCCTTCATTGATGAGATTCATTCGGTTTCGATGGATTCGATATAACAAGCGGCACGATCGAGGGAGACTGAAGTTTTCCAATGAAAATAGAACGTTCTCGTTTTTCATCTTCGTGATAATGTGGCTTACATGAGGAAAAAAAAAACCGGCTAAATTGATCTTTCTCACACTGTCTGGGTGGATTTATTTCACTGGGTTGTTCTATCACTGGAGTGCGATACGTTGCTCCCAAACGTGGTCTAGATACGGCAAACAATGTAAACATCAGTTAATAGACTCACGCAAACATCTAATTGTTCTCAAATATTTGTGAGATAATCCCCTCTCACGTCCCAGCTTGTCAGTCCCGATTTAACATTCGTTTGCCGTTGTTTTTGCTTCTCTCGATCGATATCAACTGAATAACTCATGTTTTTCAAGATGTTTAAGATGTTGAAGCCAAAATATTGAGATCCCCGGAGGAATACCCGGCAGATACTTCTGTTCAAACAATTTTTATCCTTTTTTTGTTAAGACTTTTTTGGGGAATGATGTAAAAAGGGCACTTACCACGTGATTTTTATTCTTTTCACATGAATACTATTTTTCCCGTGAATACTGCTGTTGCAGCATGCAGCGTGTCTGGGGGTTCAGCAGGACCTGTATCGGTGTACCGTCCAGAGCTCTGCACCCTGGATGGTACGAATATTAATTTTAAAAAAAGTCCCATTATCGTGTCTCATAAAATTTAACATTGAATTATTAACAAGAGTAGAAGATGAATCGAAAATTTGAGTACCTCGGCCACTGATTTGGAGATAAATATCAGAGGAATTAATTTGCACTCGAAATTTTTTGCCGAACGCCTGAAATACTTTAATCAAATGCAAATAATCAAATTTCTGGACTCATCTTCGCACTTCGCTGTAGAAATATCGAATCTGCACACAGAGAAAAAGAATGAAAAATCCCACAGGCCCTTGAGTAACTTTTCAATTGCAGATCTCAGTTTAGAATGAAATATTTGAAAATAATTGGGAATTAGTGGAATAATCCTGAGAGGTAGTTTTCAACAGATTTTTCTCTCTGTGACTGAATTAATCTCATAAAATCGTTCGCATGCTCTTATCGATAACAATTAATGTCCGGGTGAATTGAATTTGCATGTTAGAAAGTAATAAAGTGAAAATTGTGATAAACTTGGTGAAGACCGAAATTGGTGATGGCGTGATGATAATCTCCAGCCACGCCTCTGCCTATTTTTTTGTCCACCACCTCGGACCAATCGTGGGCCAGTATTCAGGTGGTTTATAAGATCCCTCAAAATATAATCCACTTATTATTCACCCTCGAAAAATTCCACCAACCACCGCTCATTTCCACGAGCATAAACTCGCGTGTCTCCGACATCATAATGGCCGACGTGCATCAAATACATTTGGAGTTGTTTTTCCTCTCTCTCCATCCTATTGCCCGATACCTAACGTCCATTATCTCCATTTTATGGTTATATTGCACCCAGTACTCTTGCATGGCTCTCTTACAACGCTTGCATGACTGAGAATGTACGTATTACAATTTTCGTGCGTGTAGTTACCGACTTTTTCAGGTTCTCCATTTTTTTTTCTCTCTCTTTCTTGGTGGGAACTTCAACTACACGCGATTTCACCTCAATCGCACGATTTTTTCCCTTCCTGACACCGAGTTACTTTCCGGATCTCAGGAGTTGTGATATTAATTTACATAATAAGAGAATGCCAGAAAAAAATACAGTCTTCGCAATTTTTTATGGCCCATGAGGAAAATCGCGGCGTTCAATATTTACAATCGGAAAGTTATGAATTTTTCTCTATTTATTATTATTGTTTATTTAGGTCTTGAGTCTATCAATTTTTTTTCCGATATCGAGATATTTATTTGTTGGAGTGACTTAATATTTCTTGGATGTTGGGGGATATTTGAAATTGATGTGGAACTGGAATGCTCCGTTTTCCATTGATGACCTTTGGTCAAGGGACAATTGGAATTTTCCACACTGAAGTGTGGGCGCCTGGATTTGGGTTTCAGAGGCGAATGTCTTGTTTTGCCAACAATGGAGGTCAATTAAACAACGAGCAGAACCTCGGGTGTTGCAACGCCCACCAGATCCCCAGAGTGTCAACCTTCCTCAGTCCATTTAAATCGCCTGGACACTGACCCCCAATTTTCCAAGAATTACGGTGTGACGAATTGGGGTAAATGTCCCCATTATTCGATAATCATCGCGTTATGCATTACTCGTTTCAAGACTTCATTCATTTTCTCCGGTCTCTTCACAAAATTTTCTCTGAATTTCTATTAGAATTGTTGATTGCATTTTTTCATTATTTTATGACTCCCAATGTCGTGATCGTGCAGTAATTTTCCTACGTCTTTTCGAAACTTTTCGAAAATTCCTAAGACTTTGGAAAAAGGGCAGGAAAATGAATAGTAATGAAATAATGAATAAATTTTAAAGGCGATTTTTTTCGGGTCTAAAAGTCAATTAATAGTCAATTGATTCTAATGAAAATAAATTTAAAGATTCTAATGAAAGCAATCTTGAGATTGCAAGTTCGGTGGAATGAACATCTGGGCCAGATGGGGGGTGAAAAGGGGAACATGAGTCCCAACTCGACTCTGGGTCTTGGGTAATAGTGTTTGGGCCATTGTTTTCAAAAATGCGGCGCACTGTCATTGTGTCAAGGGTCGGGAGCCTAAGCTGACCAATAAAATATTTACCGCGCGTACCTGTCATAAAATCTTCGTCTCCAGAACATTGTCGCCTCCGGAACTATTCTCTCACGTCCCTCAAACCAAGCAGACGCCTGTCATCAGGTACCAACGGCTGTTGTCCTGCGACCTTCACCGATTTTTCCAAAATCCGAGTGACCATTTAAATTCTGACCTACTTTCACTCCGGAAACTGTCCTTCCTTCGCCGAAAAAAAAAAAATGCATTGACCCACATCGAGACAATAAATTACGAGAAAAAAAATTGCATGACGCCCTTCTAAAATATCTATTCCATCCCCTAATTATTCTCTAATTTTTCACGAAACGACATTTCTTCCTGGGTTTACAGATCTCTTCCGGAATTTTTCCTCAAAAAAATGATATCCACTGGAAAAATATTCTGGCCACGATGAATTCTCGTAACGCAACATCTTGCGGCAATAAATATCTTTCCGACGGCTACGATAAACCGACACATACGAATACCCAACCCCCACAATAGCATAATAATTGTGACGCCTCTGACAGAACGCAATAAAAATCACACAGGGATGATAATTCAAGACTCACCCCCTCAAGATAACCACCCCTGTAATTCAGAGGTTTGACTAAATCGCAGGCACGCGCAATTCGTATACGCGAAATGAAAGAGAATCGTTTTAATGGGGTTGCAACGAGTCCCGCGAGCCCCGTTTTTCCACCCCTACGAACTTCCTCACATTTTATCCCCTTCCCCACCCCCCTTTTTCCCCAGCTCCAAGGCCCCATTCATATTCCGCGTTACGCACTTCCCGTTACTGTCAACGTAGTGACAGTATAGCTGTCAAGATATGTCTCTCGTCTCCTTGAATTATTGTTTCAATTCATCTCATTGTAAAAAAACGTCTTCAATATCAATTACATGATGACAGGGAAATGAATCCGAAATCCAAAAATCATTGTCGATTTGCCGGAATTTGACGTTTTTTATTAAACAAATTTGAAAGTAAATCCATTCTCGGGGATTCAGAGTCAATCAACACTTCAAGGCTGCATCACCTAGATCCCCGTATCATTGTTATCAATCGCGAGTGAAATCCACGTATTCACACCTCGATCGGTTCCCCTTTGATCCGATCCCCAGCAGATCATAAATAAATTTAAGCCCCAGCATAAAAAATCACGTGACACTCTTCGCTGTGCGTAATTTTGAAATTTGCAGTTGCAGTTTGAAAAAATTGTTGTTTATCTTGGGGAATTTTATAGAGTTTTACCGAATTTCATAAGTTTCCGTCGCGTGGAGATGACCTGGTGCTCGATGGATTCTTTATCACTCAGATGAAACGTACCGACGGTAATCCATAAACTGGTGCGATCGACACTGTGGGCTTTTGTTACTGAGCCCGGTGAAACGTCAAAGAGAACAACTATAAACGGAAATATCTGCTATGTACTGAGAATTTTTTCTTCGGTGTTTATAGAGGACAGTTACAGATTATCAATTATTTGAGGGGAAACAAAAGTTCTTTTTCAAACACTGGAAATTTACAATTCATTGTTTATCAATTCTCGAATTTTTCACCGATCAATTACGTTTTCAGATGAAATATTTGTATTGAGCAAAATGATAAGAAACCAACCATTTATTTATTTATTCTCCACATAATTATGATATATATTAATTAAATGGAGAATCAAAGTCGAAGGGAGTCGATATAAAATTAAAAATTCCCTTTGCATTTCTTGCCCATTTCTGAAACTTCATGCATAAAAATTGCGATTTAATAAAAAAAAATACTTCTGGTACTTGTTGTTAGTTTATTGTAGAAGATTGAAATGATTTTCGACTCGATGATTCGCAACTGTCCTCAAAGAATCCATCATCACCGTAAAGAAGTGCGCATTAATGTCGCCTAATTGACATGTTTTATATGGAAAAATTCGGATAAGAATGTTGTTAAAAAAATGCGAGGAGGATGAGAGGTTGATATACCTGAGGTGTATTGAGAGTTGAGACACCGGTCGTGGACATTTTTCGAAGGTCTCGCGTTCCAACTTATCGAGGAGTGGTGGATTAGCGTCTCTGCCTTTGATCTTTTGCCGCTACTCTTATCTAATCGTGTACTCTTTTTCTCTCCGTCTCTCTCACCTTTCTCACCATTACTCGTTCGAATTTTTTAAAATGCTCCCTGCCTTCCGAGAGAGAACAGAAAATTGATTGTTTGACTCATATTCGGGGGGATATTTCTCGTGGATTTTTTTTTTCACGCTGGGAATGACTAAGTGTCAAAAATCAGAGCTTCAAGTCACTTTCCTTATGTGAATTCTTCGGCAATTCATTCCACTCTTTTTTTTCGTTGAATTCTTCGAGACAAAATTTGATTTAATATTATAATTAATTGAGTTTATTAAAACATTGAAAATATTCAAGAGGATGGAGTTTTCTGTCGTCTAGTCGTAGAGCTGTAACTATGGAGTAATTGAATTGATAAAATTTTTGGAAATATCTGAAAGATAATTGTGCATGTGAGAAAAATGTAGATGAGTCTGTTTCTGCAGATGTGCTTATCGTGGAGATTAATCACTGGAAGAGTTAACACGTCGTTGTGCACATCGCACATCGTGTGTGTTGACGCATTTTATGATAATGCGTTATCGTTGCTCAGGATAAAACTTCTTTTCCTCGTTCGCCATTACAAGTCGTAGACACCACCTGATGCAGAAGCACAATTGTCTTATGTAGCTGTTGTATACGTCGAAGAAGTGTATTTTTGTTCTGAGGAAAGCGCATGTTTATTGATTCAGAGTATTTGTCGTTGACTTTGTCGATTCGTACAGAGTGGGGTGAGTGGGGGATTTTTTAAATAATGAATTTGTACATTGTTACAGGCAAAACGCGAACGAAAGACAAATATCGAGTGGTGTACAGCGACAATCAGAGGTTCGAGCTGGAGACTGAGTTCTGCAGCAGCAAATACATCACCATCAGGCGAAAAGCTGAGCTCGCGGCAAAACTCCAATTATCTGAAAGACAGGTAAGCTTCATTTATATTCAATTAAAATTCCGATAATTTTCAAGGGCTAATGAAATTATGAAAAATTATGAAGAAGTAAAGAAATGAATTGTTGGATTGTTGGGATTGTTCCAGGTGAAGATATGGTTCCAAAATCGTCGAGCAAAAGAGCGCAAACAGGGGAAAAAACGAATGGAGATGGAGCAGAAAGACATAAAGTGTGAGAACCTGACGAGCGGTGGAATGGCGAGTCTGGCGGCACTCGGTCAAATGACCGGTATGCTAGGTGGACTGATGCACAGCAGTGGATCACCACCTCTCGGTCTTGGTCCACCAATCGGCCTAGGTCATCCAACACCTCTCCATGCACACCAGCATCCACATCCCCACACTGTCATGGGATTGTGACCTGAAGGCACTGGTAATGCCGAATCGTGGTCGAGTCGTTAACCGAAACTGATAATTCCCTCTAAACCATCAATCCCCCTCAAATATCCTTTATCATTTCACCGGAGAATTTATTCATATATTCGATGAATACGATAGGTCGAACCCAATGGCTTTTCACCTATTCCAATGTTATTTTATCACTGACAGTTACGATATCCCCGGATTCACCCGGATTTATCGATCGATATCATTCGAATCAATAATTATCATCGATAATTAGACTCCCCGAATTATGTTATCAATGAGAGAACTGAATTTTATCGATCAATGCACTGAGAAAATTCTCGTCGGTATCATTTTCGATGCGAGCGAAATTTTTTTTGATGCAGTTTTAATCGTAAAATGAAATTTCATTGTTATTGATTGAGACGGTATCGATTGAGAAATTTTCGGGGCTGTGGAGGATATTATGTACAGATTTATTTCTAAAATCCTTCAACGTGACTTGGAGATTGTCCTTTTGTACATAAATCTTTCAATAACTCGCTCGACGAAATTGTACATAGACTCAATCGCTTTGTAATTGAAAATATCACAGTAATTACGTGAAACTTTAAACGATAAGCTTGCTAGGGGTTCGTTGTTTTGTTTGTTAATTCTAATTATATTTCATTTATCATTCTATTTCAATTTTTTTATAGTAAACATGAGTCCCTCCATTACTTTTGCTTTGGATGCGCGAAAAGAAAATTTATTATAACCGTTAGTTATATTGAGCTCAGTTATTACCGTTGAAATTATTTTATTGGATCAGGAATTTCTATCGTTTTTTTAACACAAAATGTATTTTAAATAAATCAATTTTACACCTACCACATGCCCAACGGATTATTTTTGCGCGGGCGCAATGGATCGGACGAATAAAATATCGAAAAATCACGCGTTTGATTACGTATTCTTTATTTTTCTCATTTCACATCGAATATGGAAAAATCGACAAATTAAGAGACAACAGCATTCCTAAAATCAGCGATTTTGGAGTGATATTTTTCGCATTTTTATTCGTTATTTTTAGGTAGAGGATAGACTCTAGGTGAAGAGTCACCCGGCGCAAAATATCAAAAGAAAACAAACGAAAACTCCACAAAATTGATTTTTTTTCTAATTGCAAAAAGTGATGAAACTGCCCTGAAAGTTAAATCAGGATGAAAATCCATAATCCATGAAAATAATTTCACACCTGAGTATCTTTGGTCCTATTACATAGGCGTTAAAAAATGTTATTCACGGTTGTGTTAATCATAAGAGATTTTTTTTAGCACTAATTAATACGCTGTCGCGTAGTGGACTGAGCGCAAGACATCCGACGGGAGAGAATCGTTAATTAAAATCGCTCATTAAACCACCAGACAAGTGGTGAGATGAAATTCTTTCTGGGAAATATCTCAGAGTTCAACGCGACCTCAAGATTTTCATAAAAACTTTTTTTGTAGTTCTCGCTTTTCTCTACAAGAAATGTTGCTATGATTATTTTTCCTTCCGGAAAAAAAGAGTGACTTGGTATTGGGAAAGTTTTTTTTAAAGAATCTCCGTATCTTGAATCCAAAAACTTGTTCTTAATTGCAGAAAATTTATTCTTGATTCAAGAAAACAATTTTCTTCAATTTAAAAAATTCTTTCCTGATATTAAGAAATTTATTTCTGAGATATAATCATTGTGAACTGACGAATGGATTGATCGGTTCAGTTAATTAACTAATCATTGATTGATTAGTTAATTATCTGGAGATCACTTGAGACTTCTTGGCTGACTTTCGCTCGGTTCTACTCGATTTCCACTGTAATATATTAATAAATAATATACGTAATGCACATATGCCTTAACAATTTGATGAGAATAGTCTGGGATGCGATTGTATACGTATTAATGTCTCATGATAAAGAAAACTTATGCGTACAATAAACAGTGTAACATAGACGTTGTTAAGTGTTTAGTGAATAAGAGTGAGCATGAAGAAATTAATGTCATAATGCCGAGTCCTGTGCCTTGAGTTCAATTAGAAATTAAAACAAACGATTAACAGAAAATTTAAATTTAATTAGTTGATAGTTGAATACCGCGATATTAATAATCGTTTTGTATAATTGAGAATCTTTGAAGGCAAATTATTTCCTGTAAATTCAATCAAACATTTGTAAATAAATCAACTAAACGTCAGGTGCTTCTGTCGTAAGTTATTAAAAAATACAGGCATTTACTGGTAATTAAGTACTGTAGTATTATTTTTCGAGACAATTAAGTGTACATTGAATTTTTGTCATTGAAATTTTAAGTTCTGAAAATATATTGTCTTGGAATTAATGATAAATCAGTATCAGTTCTTGGTGTAATCAGCCTTTCACCCAGTTTTTCTCGGTTTGTGTGGATTTTGGGATAAAAAATTGTTGGGCTCGATGTAAATCATTCTGATACCGCGAGTGAAGTAGTTACGTCGTCTAAAGTCAGACGTAATCTCACGTGGACTTATTTCAACATTTTCCTTCGTTCTCCGTCGGTGGAGTTGAGCCTTAGAATAATTTTTCAGAACCACGATCTTCACAATTTTTTATTCGTCACCAACAAATTCGGGATAAATAATAAACCAATTGTTAATTATTTTGAAGACGTGAGCTTAGGGACATTTTTTTTCCATTTGCAGTGCAAATAAAAATAGAGGAGCTAAAAATCATCGGTGGAAAATAAATGTACATGTTAATGAATTTTTTGGAAAAGCTATGTGTCGCTGTAAAAAATGTTCTTTCGGTTGAAATTTCACAAATTTTTGGTAAAATGTAGAAATGGCTCTTTAGATGGTACATAAATACTAGAGTAAAAACGTGTGGTAATGCGGTTTATGTGAGAACCGGGGATAAAACGTTTGTCAGTAGTGAATCCTATAGATAGTGAGGGACATGGCTGGTGAAATCGGTGGCAACGAGTCCCTGGGGTGCTCTCGAGTTAACTACCAGATCGATGTCCAACCACAGCTACATCCACAGCTACATCCCCAGCTATATCCATCCCCCTTTACCAAAACCCACTGCTAGAATCTTCCAACGACTCGCGGGCACCAGCCACCCAACCCTCTTCATCCATTCCAATGTCTCTACATCTCTCACTTCTCCTCATTTCTTTCTTTCGTACCCCCAGGGTAACTTTTCCTCAGAGCTGGCGCCAAACTCTGACGATGACTTCTTTTCTCAGATGCTTGAAACTATTGAGAACGAAGTCACGAGTCAGATCAAAAGTTGGAATTCTCTCCTGGGTATCACCTGCCATATTTATTCCCCCAGACATTTTTTTCATTACTTCAAAATGCCTATTCTGGACATTATGCCTGTCAATGGAATTTCGCTTGCGCAACTAAATTTTCAGATTTTTTATAAGTCGATTTAGCAATTAGCTTGATAAAATAAAATATTCAACGTTATCTAATTATATTTAAAGTTTTTAATATTTGATGAATATTATTTTTGTAATAATAACCGTTTCGTATGAATGATGAGATACTCGCGTTCCTTGAATAAAAAATGAAAATTTCGAAAGAATTTTTGGAAAAAAAAAAATTCTGTTTACCGTCCTTTTTCGAATTTCTTCCGGACAAAGAGGAAGATCTTAAAAAGGCCAATGCAGTGAGCAGCCTCCCAGGAAAGTGATCGATACCCTAATAAACTTAACAAAAATTCAATGTTGAATGCAGCTAAAGTGAGATCCCGGGGAACGGGTGATTCAAACAGGAAAAACGTCTGCATACGCACATATCGATACAAAAGGCGGAGGCTGGCTAGCTTTGTTAGTGGGGTCCAATGGAATCAATCGGTATTTTTCCGAGATAAAAAGACGTGAGGAATGAAAAGGATGATGCAGTCGGCGCTCAGCACGATTGGAGGAGATGCTCATGGGTTTCATACCGAGAAATTCTACGGGTCACGGTCCCAGCCGTGTTTTCCACTCTTTTTTTGTACTCCTCTTTACACGGGACCATCCAAAAATGTGGGATAGATACCTTTTATGACGGGGCTATAAAGTGCCGGGCATCGGGTATCGATGGCTCTAAAGGGGGCTAATCTGCAGATGAAAAACGTAATAAAACATTTTCGGTCCAGGACGGAATATCTGAGTCCCCATCCGGAGCACCGGTTTTTTTGTGAAAATACAATGTATGTAGAAAATCGTATGTATAATGAACATTCAAGTAAATCCCGGAAAAATAAACAAAGTACACATCAACAATTAATTACAAACATTTAAAACCGATTTGTAATAAATATTTATTTTATAAATATTTTAGTAATTATTCAATATTTTTTTTTTTGAGCTTAAGGATTATTTATACGTAGAAGCAAGCACTTTTTCTTATTTTTATAATCTTTTGAATCTTAGAACCTCCAACGACATCTTTCGACGATTTTCTCCCACTGCCTTTTGATTTCGCTGTGATCGGCAGTGGTATTTAAATTTATAACTAGTGAAGTGTGAAGAAAAATTGTTCATTACGGGAAACTGATGCAATATTAATCGCAAATGCATTTGAGAATCGGAGGAAAGTATCAGTCGTGTAAAAGGGCACGTCATGATTTTCACCACAGGAATGGGCAGACGTACATTTTCACGATGTGGGACGTTAAGATAAGTCATTCCTTCGTACTGATAATTTTCTGAACTTTGTACAGTTGTGTTTTGGTGTTTATCGGGTGTACATCATTAAAGTTAATTAGTCGTGAAGTTCCAGGCAACGCCTTCACCGCATGCAGTGAGTACGTGAATTTTTAATAGCGATAATTATCCAGTAAATCATTTTATAAACATTTTTTTGGATCTCAAACATTTATTTTCCTACGCACTGCTATATTTTTTATAAATCGCAAAGAACTTCGCTTATCGACTCCCTATAAATTGTAATTAACTCGGTAATCAATCAATTAGTTTGTTAATTAATTTATAATGACTGGTAATTTGCGGAATTAATAGTAACTCCTGAATTTGACACTTTTTTCAGTTTCACGACGAATTTTTGATTTGTTAATTTGAAAATTTGTTGATTTCAAAGTAGAGTGGGAACAATTTACGTTCAATTGTTGGCAGGATAGAATTTTTTACCGTGGACTGACTATTCTGCGATGAGTGTTGATCAACAGTGCGAAATTTGACGTCGACGTCAAAGCGTTACTGATAACGTCTATATTAATCTCTGCACTGCGATAAGATTAATGGAAGAAATTAGGGTAATTTCGAACACGCAGTGTATTAAAGTGTTGATAAATGATCTCGCGGAGTTATTGAATATATTTTAGTCAGTTCTTGAAAACGACAATAATAAAAATCATTAATTTCTATTTTTTACTATTGGGAATTTGTTATAGGAGACAAAATGGTAGGAGGTGGAGTGTTGAGCATTCGAGAGGTAAATGCACTTGAGATTGAGCAATTCGAGTGGTTATTCGGTAATATTATCGAACATTGTCCGGAAGCTGCACGCGCAGCTGCTCTTCAGAGACCTTTTCGCAGAGTTGTAGACCTTAAGATCGCATTTTGTCATTTTTTGGATGGACTTGATACGCGTGGTGAGATAAACCTTTAATTATCTGATCGACGAAAAAATGGAAAAGCAAACGAATTTGTTAGAAAATTCAATTTTTCATAATGACTTTTCTACAATTAAAAAAATGTGATGTAATTGATCAATTGGTAATTCATGAATTTTATTTGAATAATCAATTTAAAAAAAAATTTCGCATTGCCTGCATTCAAAATATTTAATTTCCTGGGTTTCTCTTTAGGGAAAGAATCCGTGTTATTCAATCATCCAGATTTGGCTAGTAAACATTCTGATGGAAAGAAATTGACACAAGAATCTGAAACAGAGCAAAACACTGCAGGGATTGACGCAATGACGAGGGAGGAGAGACTGACACTGAATAATCTCAATCAAATGTGCGTCATCATGTGTTTATACAAAAATTATTGACAAATACTAGGCGAAGCATTTTAATCTGACGATATTTACCTCTCCCATATTTATCTTTTTTCAATTTTTACGCAGGTATAAGGACACTTTTTCATTTCCCTTTGTCATTTGCGCAAGGGAAAATCGAGTGCAGACTATTCTGACCGCGATCGAAGAACGACTGAAAAATTCCAGGGAAGTGGAATTGAAGACTGGAATTGATGAAGTGAAGAAAATTTCTAGTTTAAGAATCAACGACCTGGTGTGGCCTGACGCATGACCGCATACATAGAATTATGTTTTTTTATAAATTTTGGAAATAAATTTTTATTCAGCTGCATAAAGATGAGAAGCATTTTATTGACGATTCATCAAATTAGGTTTCCTTGAAATTATTATCGAAAATGGACTTAAGATTATGAAGAACACTTTACAATAAGTTGAGACTTCGCTCGACGACTGCGTGGGGTTGACCCATTTGTTCTTTGAATTCTGGAGTATTCAGGATATCCTCGAATCTGAAATCCGAATTTTTTTTAATAGTTACGTATCGTTCGAAATATTGTATGGCTACACTATTTTGACGACACGATGAAATGCGAGAATGACTGAGAAATAAAATTCACCCTATATCTTCATCACGACCCAGCAGAACATCTCTCATCAGCCCCGACGAAGGTAAAAATGGGTGTCTTCCAATTTTCTCTGTCGCTTTTAGTTCCATCGCGATGCGCAATGGTGCATGAAGCCCCTGGACATTTCTTAGCATTATCATATCACGTTTCAGTTTATTCAGATGAAACTGAAATTAAAAATTCAGATTAATGGATCGAAAAATCATTTTGTAGATGAGATGAATGGAAAAATTTGGTATTTACGTCACGTTCGGACGTCTCGAGAGGGTGAGAAGTGCCAAGTTTATGGGCTGCTGCCGGCAATCTGCAATAATTAGCAGTTAAGCAAGCATATCGATTTGAATTCGTTTTTTTTTTGTGTTAATCATATTCATTGACAGTTGTACAAACGAAGTGAGAGTACAATCGCCCATTCATCCGATTTTGAAACGATAGAAAATTATAAGGTAAGGAATTGATTCATTTTTCAAGGAGCAATTTAATGAACTCACCCCAAAATCATAGGGTCTGGTACCCCATATGTACCACTGCTCATACCAAATTCCTCAGCAACAGGAGCTTTGGCCTTCAAAGGAGGCAATCTGAAACTCTAAAAGAAAGACGTAAAATGAAAAAATGATTACCATAATATCAAACTACAAAAATTTCCAAATAAACTTTCGCCCTGGGAAATAAAAAACAGTAATAAATGTTTAAAGAAATTTCAAGAAAATTCACAAAAAAAACAATTACTCCGGCAAAAGCATAATGTCATCGTGAATCTAACCTCAAGTAATGTAAACTTCTGGTTGCAACGACAAATAGAAAAATTGATGATTGCGTTGAAGGGAAAATCGGTGACTTACCATTTTAATAATTTATGGAATGCACTGAACAACAGTAAATTCAATATAAATACAATAAAATCGAGTTGATTTTGAGTGAATTTCAATCCTTTTAACTTTTCTGTGTCTCAGATGATGCAGCCAAATTCGTGTAGTTTCCACGAGGCGACTGCTCATAAAATTGAGAACTCATTCCAAAAAGGATAGACCTGACGTCATGGCCCACTGAATCTTTCATAATAAACAATCTTTAGTTCCAAATTGTTGCAGAAAGTGACTGATATTATCAACAAAACAGCAGTAACGCTCTTTAAAAAAATTTAAATGGCCAGTAAATTACCAAAATCATCTTTGAGTTTAAAACAGGTAAAAAAACATATGCCTCTTTTCATCAGTTAACTGAATAGTAAATTAATTATGAATTTCAACAGTTTCTTCGAAGACAGGAGGTCCTCACTCTCTATCGAAATATTCTCAAGACCATTAGGCAAGTGCAGGACAAGCAGGACAAGGAATACCTGAAAAACTGGGCAAGATCTGATTTTAAGAGGAATAAGAATTTAACAGACGAAGTGGGTATTTTATAATTGGAAATCTATTTCAATTCCTTACAGAAATGTACATGAATATCTTTATCCTTCATTACAGTTCGCGATTAAGTCCTCGATAGTCCACGGGGAGAATTCTATGAAAGAGCTGAAACGAAACCTCAACCTTACGAAATAAACTTCAAGTCTTATACAGAATACGGGTTAATATACAAATCTGATAGAATAAAAAAACAAACATAAGGCAAATCACTGTAAATCGCTGTACATAAAACATGAATAAATTCTTGAACGAATTCATTTCACCGGCTACCTCTGTCTCTGCACGAAAGCATGAATAATATTAATCACAAGCACTAGGCTCCCGACACTGGTAATTGTCAAAGCAATAGCTTGTCTCAAGCTCTTGTGCCTGATTCTGGGTCTCAGGAAATTCTGTGCAAGTGTCGAGACAATGTGTTGGCCATCGAAGAAGAAACATGGGACGACGTTCATCACAGCCAAACCCGCTGAGATCACAGTGATGTATTTGCAAAGTAATGCCAAAGACTCTGGCATTTCTGAACTCAAAAATTGATATTTTGGCACCCATTCTGATATTTCAATCGTACGGTAAATGTCTGCTGGGTAACCGAAGAACAAAACGTCTCTGCCAATTTCCCTCTTTATTTGCACGACCTGTAAAAATTATATTTAATATTTGAATATTTTTAATATTCAGAGTATATAAAGCAAATAAATTCAAGACATAAATTCGACTGACTTTTGTCACATTATCCAACGTAGGTTTCATGCAATTAGTTCCAGTTTCCGGGCAGTATTGTCCCGAGCTACAGAATCCCCTGGATTTTTCAATAATTAATCTCGCAGGGAGACAAGAATGCTCTTGCAGCTGCAAAGGAACTTGTCCCTCCTCGATAAATTCAAAGCATAATTTTCCATCGGTCTCACTGTCCTTGCGGCAGCAATTGATCTCTCCACTAGGCATCGTCCAGACTGGAATGGACTCATCGTGCTCTTGAACCAAAGCCTGGGGTACACAGTACCCCGGAGTCGATTGCCTCACAGACTGCAGAATACAATCGTGCCAGTCGTTGCTATTCCGAACTGAACAGTCGTTTATCCTGTGGATGACGTCGTAATGACTCAAACCTGTGATCCCCAGGAGAGGTGAGTGGGGCTGAATGGCAGTGATAACAACCCCAGAGTTCACAGAGAACATTGGAGCCCAGAGCCAGGGGCTTATGAAGACTCCGACAGCTGCCACTACTGCCAGGACAATATTGTGCCAAACACCAGCGCACAGGATCCTCAGTTGATTCTGCATCGGTCTCTGGGAGAGCTGTTCACTGTTGAGAGAGACGAACGCCACTGGCACAATGTACACCAACAGCATTCCAACTCCATACAGCTGGACATCCTCTCTTGCTGCAGCTAGAGCATGACCTGCCTCGTGGACAATGCTGCACAGACCCAGAGTGATTGCGTAGTACTGGATGTCTGCGAAGGGAACATTCACCCCAGGAATCTATGGGATTAAATAATTAGTGAAACGATAAACTAGAATAAGTGCTATTTTTTTTTAAGTAAAAACAAAGCGAATAATTAATAAATTACCATGGGCTCCAGCTCCCATTCTGCAGCCGGTCTCTCACCCTTGGGACCACTCAGGAACATGACCACTAGCATTTTAATAAGAATCACTGAAACAACTGGTAGGAGAACAATAGTCACGACAACTCCCAGATTGAACCACAAAATCCAAAATTTCGATCTCGACGTTCCCCACTTGACCAAAGGCCGATTGAATGCACCTGTGAACCACTTGATACTGAGTGTCTTTACCTCGAGTCCAGTGTTCTCCATGAAAAGAAGGTATGGAATGTGCGAGCATGACTGCAAAAATTCATAGGATTAACTGGGTCAATTGACGACAATTCCGCGAAATCAGTGTTTTTTTTTATATGAATCTGGTTTATTTACCCGGAACAGCATATTGAAGAATAACAATACCCCGTGGATGATGCCGGCAGCAGCGAGAAAATTTATCGGATTCATCGTCGCTATTTTCGATAACTGGAACTTGACAATTCTCCACACGTCATTAGAGCCGGTAATCGATTACTGCGTTTATTTGAGTTTCAAACGCATCATACAATCCGTTTTGTTTATACTTTGCGTGTGCATGGTGCTGTCATGCAAGTTTTAGAGGTTTGTCATAACCTTAAATTTTTTTTTATCGGACAAGGAGGCACTGGAGGAATGGAGTCAGATTGGAAAAAGCAAGTAAACATTTCAGATTTTTTTCTATCATTTTTTCATTTATATATATACAACTCCAAAATTCCACATTAATAAAATGCATTCATTCCGGGTTCAGTACAAAAATAAATTGAACCACAAAACTAGCGATTTTTATTTAATTCAAATTTATGAAAATTCGAAGAAATGAAATAGGAGACATGAAAAACCCCAGGTGAAGAAATGAGGGCAAATATATATTCGGGATCTCGGAAATTAATAATTGCACGCTAGAAGAAAATTCAAAAAACCATTAATTATGAATATTCTCCCTTCCTTTAAAATATGAAGATTGTCAGTATAATACACTGAATTAATTAGTCTCTCTCCAGAGGGTGAAATTTGGCATGGGGATATCGTTGCAAGAAGTGATAGGATTACTGGCATCGACAGACCTCATGACCTGGGGTTGTATTTTATCGATACTGTCAGAACAGTCGCAGATCAGCCTCGCAAGAGTGGTCTTTCTGATCTCCATCAATTGTTCTATGACAACAAACATAACACAAAGCTCACTTTTGCATAACTGGATACCGATATTATTTTTCTAAAAATCCGCTGTGAAATGAAATATTAAAAATAGAGAATTTTATAAAAAATCTATACCTTCAGTGAATGGATATGGGTGTTGAGCATTCTCATACCAGAACCGATCACCCCTCTGAAGTCTCTGAAACTGATCACCAATGAGACAACTAAAGGTCGGCCCGACGATTCCATCCCCAGTAGTTTTTTCAGCAAGTGCTCCAGTATAAAGATCGACGTCATCCACTTCGCCATAAACCCTTTCGATTTCCCTGAGAGTCTCTGAATCCATGATCTCCTCGAGATCCTCGAATTTCTGTGGTCTCGTGAGGTTGCAGTATTTCCTCCAGCTGGTGTACCCCGGCAGTCCATGATCCCTTCCCCTCTGAATGTTCAAGGACACGAGGTCAAGGCCACAGGGCAACCTGGGCTTGTCCTCACTCCGGTCTAGTGGGTCCTCGAACAGGTGTCTGGTTAGTTCAGAGGTGACGTGGGGGGAAGTCCTCTGGATATTGTTGGAAGCCGCCGACATCACGGAGCTCTCGACTCCTTTTCTGGAGTACAAACTGTACGGGTTGAAGAGCATTCTGTGGAGCTCTATGTAGTCCTCCGTTCCATTCTGGGCGTCCGTCATTTTCATGAGCCCTGGGAGGAGCGAATGAGCGAATCGAAAGGCAGATGTTGCGAAATTGTTGGCGATCGTGGGTTCCGGGGCTTCACTCTCGGTCTCTCGATGAGTTCCACCATTGAGGGGTCGGAGTCCTCTCAGGGCGACGTCTCTCTCCCCCAGAACAAGCGGGAGAAATTCGTTGTACGTTATGTGCTGGAGCTGAGCTCCGACGATTCGTCTACCCTCCTGGTAGAGCTTATCGTCGCTCCAGGAGGGATTTTCCTTTGAGAGACGATCTACTATGGAGTTGTGCTGGCGCGCCCACAGGATATGCATCGTGGTGAGGTGTAGATTCTCGTTAGCTCGAGCATCTCCAGAGGTGAAACAGTACCGGCCACGTGACCGCTCCCTCGGGCGATTGCAACCGTCGTTCGGGTCTGTGCTGAGGGGTAGGAGAAATCTTCCATCCGGGGTTTTGAACATCCGGAGTTTTCCCGATTTCGGGGATCGCAGGGAGCTCGCTGTGACGTCGTCAGAGCCATAAATCACCGATCCGTCGATGAAACCGGTTACCTGATTGAGAAACATGAATACAAAATTCATAATATGAAAAATAGTACATAGCATTTCAGATAACACATTTGAATTTCTGAACCTGATTCAATTGTTGTCTCGGCCCGATCTTGCACTGCGCAGCAGGCGACGACCTGACGAACTCCATGCAGGTTTTGCCAGCATAATCATAAGCAGGATCTCCAGGTCCAATAGCCACGGGGAAACACTCAGGATGGCCCTTGCTAGGTGGACAGCAGGCGAGAGTGCTGTCGTTTTTTCCTCTGCCATTGGCAGTGGCAGTCATATCGTGATCGATGAACTGTCCGAAGACTGCAAGCATCACAGTGAACGACGGATTGGAGCTCGGAGAGGGTCCATGAACCCTCAGCGAGATTTCTCGAGGCGATGGCAATGCCCTCCCCGATGCTCCACTCCTGGGAGCATCAATTCCATCAAAATACGCTGGTGGAAGAGCCCTCCTGAACGGCGTGAAGGCCGCGCCCTTATTTCCAGGGTAATTGCAGGTGCCGTTGATGTTTCGATACTTCCGGGTCCAATCGCACTTGAGGCTTTCGTCGTTATCAACACAAGTTGAGACACCTGACCACTTGCCATCGAAATACGCCCCAAAAGCTGATGGAAAGCCTTTTGCTCTCCTCGAGGACTCCACGTGTCTGCTAGCAGCCACTTCACCAACACCCGCTAGAGCTAGTCTTCCGGCTGTTGGTCCTGTGCTCACCGCGTAGCTGTGACGAATGTTAGGGGACATCTCTCCTGGCATGAAACTCGTCGCCACTTCGTTTGCTTTCAATCGAGCCACAATCGCTTCCTTCCCGATCTTCACAGCACCGGACCATTCCTCTTGAGTTAGAGATTGATGATTGATAGGGTGTTCTTCTGGCTCCGGGGAATTGCCGTCGAGGGATTGCCTGGGGAGGAACGCATCCAGTGGAGATCCTAATTGAAGAAGAGTTGTCAAGTTCGGTGCAGCCGTTGGGGACTCGTTCGGTGTCTCGTCAGGGTCTAATACCCGTGGAGAGAGCTCGTAGCTGATCGACATGATGAGGGCCATCACGAGGAGAGACCTGAAACTCCGATTCAGTTTGCAAAAATGAGGAATTAAAATTTTTTCGAAAGAATCGATCATTTTTTTTTGGAAGAGGAAAATCCAAAAAATTCGAAAAGAAAAATAGGAGTAAAGGGGTAAATGCTCACAAGAGAATCGCACAAACACAGCACTGAAATTGCCGAACTCTAGATCTCCTCGCCCTCATCATCCCCGCGTACTCGACGTACGTGGGGGGATCTGAGGATCTCGTCAGTGATGTTCTTTCGGTAATAATCGGCATTTTTGCCAATTTATAGCAGTTTAAGTTAGATCTTGCCTTGACGAAAGCTGTGAAGGGACTGACCAAGAGCATTGACCCAACCGACTCGAGAACCATTCCGTTCCCCCTTCCTCGTGGATGTAGTCGAGTCACCCTCGGGTTCTTATTATTTGCGTTTTTTTTTAATTTCTCCAAAACTAAGGGAGATGACAAAATTTTTATTCTAATCCTTTTTGTAGAGGTAATTGAAAACAACGAAAAAGTTTTTCGCATAAATTTAGCTGTCTCTCTTAGTTCCGTAGATATTTCTGAAAAACCTGTGACGATATAAAGTTAAGTTAATTTATATCGCTTTGGGAATTAATTTGGAATCTATCGTGTCTCCTCGTGATAATTATAGATCATTTTGCATTCCCGATGGACTCGTACTCTTGCATAACAAAATCAAGAAGGACATCGGAAACTCGAGCGGATCGTATTTCGATGTTGCGGTGGATTTTCGCGCTGTCGTGTCCATCGAGTTTCATAGGATCGAGTCATGAGGGCAAGATTCAGAAAACATATATTCAATATTTATTCAATTCTCACAAGAATACACGCAGGTACACAGTTCGATCGAAATTTATAATCCGATGAATTTTAAGAGCGATCAATGTTCCAGACAAATTCTATTATAACACTGGCTTCATTAAATTCCATTAATCTTATCAAATTTCATTAAATTGGAATCTAATGAATTATTTGAGCGATAAAACATGAAGGCAACACCGAGGAAATCAGATAATATCTAGAAATATGATAAGAAGAATAGAAGTTCACGTTCAAAGTTCACATGGGATTGAAGGGCTTCTTGCTCTTTTTGGGCTTCAAGGGCTGGCCCGTGAAAAAATCGTTAATCCGTGCAACAGTAGAGTTTGTAAGTCTTTGAGGCTCTGAGCTCAAGCCATTGCTGTTGATTAGGGACATACATCTCTGCTGGCATTCTCTCCAGTCCCAAAGATTGTGGAGATCCATTATCGTTTGTTCTTGTCTCTGGAAAATTGAGTACTCAAAAAGGAATTCATTAGTAGGAGCCGACGGTACCTACGCTTCTGCATAGCAATCGCCTCCCCAGGATGCCTCAATAGCAATCTTCCAACTCCTTCACACCGTCGAAGAAGCTCGTTCTTCAATAAATGACCTTTGACCCCTTGGGAGATGATGGGACAATCGGTCACCCAACGAGAGACGTGAGCGAAATCTGTTAATAGCTGTAGAGCTCCAAATTCACTTGAATATCAATGAAAAACAAAGACCCATGTTTTTTAATTTGAAATTTCATCGATGGGGTTTTTATATTTTGTATAATTACGAGAATTTAATACGGTGAAGGTAAATGTAGTCCAGCCA